>NC_133795.1:16044010-16362343 GCF_043250625.1 Sebastes fasciatus
ACTTCTAAGTACAATTTTGAGGTAGTTGTAGCTTACTTAAGTTGTATTGAAATATAATTTAATATGATAATAAAATAAAGTAAAATAATATAATATAATAATAATAACACATACACATCTGAAATGTTAATATTGGGGCCTATTATTAATTTAAATTGTATTCATATTTTTCTGCTAATATTTCTCTATTATTTATTAAAGTTGTATTAAAATATAATATAATATAATAATAAAATTAAATAAAATTAAATAAAATTAAAATAATATAATATAATATAATAATAATAATAACACATACACATCTGAAATGTTTATATTGGGGCCTATTATTATTAATATAAAGTTGAAGTGTATTTTGCAGCTAACATTTCTCTACCTTTACTCTATAATTTGAATACAGGATGTAATGTAGTATTTTTGAATTGTGGTATTTGCTATTTACTTATGTAAAGGATCTAAAAACGTCCACCACTTCTTCTTTCCACCAAAGAAAATAAATGGAGCCTACTGTATATAAAGATAATAAATATAATTAAAAAATAAAGTTTTGTCAGTAATGATTTTTAATAGCTGTGTGAATGCAGAGTGCAATATGTGAAAAGTATAAAGAAAGCAACAACATTTGCTGTGTGCACAATGGTCACAGTCCAGCACATCTTGGCATGCTGAAATGTGAGAAGCTGCCAAACTGGACATTGTGGTGAGGAGTGAGTGACGTAGCTCTCTATAAGCTTATAATAATCTTGGCTTTATTGTGTCGGGTAGCAGCAGTGCAATAAAATAATAATAAAATAATATAATATAATAATAACACATACACATATGAAATGTTTATATTGCGGCCTAGTATTAATATAAATTGTATTCGTATTTTGCTGCAAATATTTCTTTATTTTACTCTAGTAAACGTTTGTATGCAAGAGGATTGTTACTTGTAATGGAGTATTTTACTGTACTGTACTTCTTAGTACAATTTTGAGGTAGTTGTAGCTTACTTAAGTTGTATTAATAATATGAATGAATGAATAATAATAAAATAAAATAATATAATATAATAAGGGATCTAAAAACTTCCACCATTTCTTCTTCCCACCAAAGAAAATAAATGGAGCCTATTGTATATAAAGAAAATAAACATAAGTAAAAAATAAAGTTTTGTCAGCATACATATTCAGTAATGATTTTAATAGCAGGGAGGATGCAGAGTGCAATATGTTATATAAAGTATAAAGAAAGCAACAACATTTGCTTTGCACACAATGATCACAGCACATCATCTTGGCATGCTGAAATGTGAGAAGCTGCCAAACTGGACATTGTGAGGAGTGAGTGACGTAGCTCTCTATAAGCTTATAATAGTCTTGTCTTTATTGTGTGTCTGGTAGCAGCAGTGCGTCGCAGCGCGTTGTGCGCCGCTGCGCTCTGATTGGCTGAGGCTGCGGTGACGCGCTCTGCATCCTGCATCCCACAGCCAGGACTGATGGAGGGAGGGAGGAGAGCTGGAAGAGCGGCCGGGAAATCATCATAACACAGTGGGGTGGTGGGGTGGGGGGTGCAAAAATTATCCATTTCACCGTTTACCTCATCTGGAAGAAGAGATGTTTATACTCGCCATGTCTGAAGCTGTTACCAACTCGTGTCTGCTTTCTTGAAAAACGTGCGCTGAAGCTGAGAGGTGATCAGTCTCACCTGTCCACTCCGTGAACACTGAGCAGGTTAAACCCACAGGGCCACGAGCACCATGCCCGTCACCGACCCCGAGAGCATGCTGAGCTACCAGGTAAAGAGCCCTTTAAATGTCTAGTGCTGCTTGGACACTCTGGGATGATGGACACAGGAGCTCCAACTCCTGTAGTTTGAAATACTCCAATAGAAATGTGCAGCTGGAAGTATTTTATGACAGAAAATGATCTGTTGTATATTTCCCCTATGCATGCATGCATGAGCTTGCTGCAATGTTTTAAATTTATATGCACAATTTTTTGTGTTTAAGTGGACTAAATGTTCTCCCATTTGCATTGGATCTCTCTTACCCTGCAGGATGATGCTGTGTATGGGGTGCTGTATGCGGAGGATTGTTGTTGATATTGTTATTCTGAGGTGCTAACACGTGCAGTAATTCCAAGGAGCGCATCACATTGCGATGCACCGACTTATTTTGGACATAAATATGTCCTGAGTGTGAGATTGCAGCAGATTATCGATTATAAACCCATTAAAATGTCAAATGCACCTCCTGAAGTCGCGTGCGTGAGGAATAACAGGAATGGGACAGTTTGCTGTGTTTTTCAGGTGTCTCTTTTGCTCAGATGGTGTGTTATTTTCTCAGTTACCCTCGAATGACCTTGGCACCATCCTTTTACACCGTGCACCACATTTGCTGCTGAGCATTTCCTTCTTCCATACATGAAAGCTCATCATGGCAGCAAAGGAGAGGACAGCCAGTGGTCAAGTTGAGGGTTTGAAGGGGGGTAAATGGCATCATCCTTAATGTCTTGTTGATGTGTGATCCATTATCAGATCCATGGGTCAGCTGATGAGATGGAGGTAAAGGACAAATGGACCATTGAACACACCATGTTTATCCAAGCAGTTGTGTTTGTATAGCTTGATTATAACTACCATGGCATCACAGCTTATAGAAGTCAATGTAGCCATAGCTACCTGAACAGATTTATGTCAACATCAATCAATCAATCAATCAACAATCAACATTTATTTGTATAGCCCTTTACAATAACCAAAAGGTACCCAAAGTGCTTTACATTAACAACAAGAAATAACAGGAATAAAAACACAACATATCATAAAATCATAAAAAGGTACATAAAAAGCACAGGAAAAGTTACACAGCGCTACTGGGTATTAAAAGCCAATCTAAATAAAAAAAGTCTTGAGCTTAGATTTAAAAAGTACTAGGTCAGTGCGTATATCCGGGGGTAACTTGTTCCATAGTTTAGGAGCAGCGACAGCAAAAGCACGATCACCCCACAGCTTATACCTCGACCATCATGGTGATTTATATGAAATAACAGCCAGTCTGAGAGGCAGGAGACAGATGGAGAAGGACCAGAGGTGAACTGGGAAGGCTGGCAGCTGTCACACACAGGGAGTGGGAAATCGCCTCGGGAGCCTCACTCTTCAAACATTTGGGTTGTATGTTTACTGTCACTCACTACAGAAAACTTGTGAGTTTGTCTCTCCTCCATTTCTGTGACAGCCTGGTCAGTCAGCATGGACCGGGATGTTTGCCATTCTACCCACCTGAAACCAGTTGAACTGTTTGCCAAAGCGCTGTTTGAGGTGTCCCCAGTTGTGCGATCAGATAATCAAGGCTGCAACTAACGATCAACTTCATTGTTGATTAATCTGTGGATTATTTTCTCGATTAATAGATTAGTTGTTTGGTCTATAAAATGTCATTAAATGGTGAAAAATGACGACCCAGTGTTACCCACAGTCCAAGATGACGTCCTCAAATGTCTTGTTTTATCCACAACTCAAAGATATTTAGTTTACTGTCATAGAGGAGTAAAGAAGACAGAAAATATTCACATTTAAGAACCTGAAATCAGAGAATTTTGACCTTTTTTTTCTTGAGAAATTACTTAAACGGATTAATCAATTATCAAAATAGTCTGCGATTAAATTAATAGTTGACGACTAATCGATGGCTTGAGTAAAAACACACTAATATGAAGATGTAAAAATACTCAGTCTACAAGTAAAAAGTGTGTTTTCGGAAAAGATTCTTTCAAATTTTTCTTTTTAGAGAAGATTTTTTTAATTAATCATTTGCCAAGATGACGTCCTCAAACATCTTGTTTTGTCATAATATATTCAGTTTACTGTCATAGAGGAGTAAAGAAACCAGAAAATATTTGCTTTTAAGAGGCTGGAATCAGAGTATTTGTACCCGTTTTTTGTTAGAAAACAAATTACTCAAACTAATTAATTGATTATCAAAATAGTTGGCGATTAATTTAATGATTTTCAACTAATCGATCAGTCGTTGCAGCTCTACAGATAATTGGCTTGACTATAAACGACATTATAAAAATGTAAAAATACTCAGCATACAAGTTAAAGTTCTGTGTTCAAAAATGTATTCATTCAAAGTGAGTGAAATATGAGCAGAAGTCGTGCTTTTGCTGCATTACCTGGGGGCCGATGCAGAAGGGCACCCATCTACAGTGTTACATTATTGATGTGTTAATTTGTAAGCTGCACTTTGCAGCATTAATGTTGCAGGTGATACAAGTGACCCCTAAGCCTTCGTATAACTACAGACACGATACCAGGGCACCATTATCAATTCATCTGAAGATCATCTTTTTGATTAATCAATTGCTCTATAAAATGTCAGAAATTAATGAAAAATGACCATCACAAACTCCTAAAGCTGAAGAGGATGTATTCAAATTCCTTGTTTTTTCTGACCAACTGTCCAAAATATATTGGTTTGTATTTCCAGATCTATTTATAAAGGAGTAAAGTTATAGAATTGCACAAAAAGCAACGTATTCTCAAACAAGGGTTCGTAAACAAATGTCCAGCCACACGCATGAATTTACGCTCATTATATGCATGCGGTCTTATATTTAGGCAAGAAAGCTACTTTGCTAGGCTTAGGAAAATATCGACTTGGTTAGGTTTAGGCAAGAAAACTACTTAGTTAGGTTTAGGAAAATATCGACTTGGTTAGGTTTAGGCAAGAAAACTACATAGTTAGGTTTAGGAAAAAGATCGACTTGTTAGGTTTAGGCAAGAAAATTATTTAGTTAGGTTTAGGAAAAAATGAACTTGGTTAGGTATAGGCAAGAAAACTACTTTGTTAGGTTTAGGCAAGAAAACTACTTAGTTAGGTTTAGGAAAAGATCAACTTAGTTAGGTGCAGGCAAGAAAACTACTAAGTTAGGTGTCGGCAGGAAAACTACTTGTTTAGGTTTAGGAAAATATCAACTTGGTTAGGTGCAGGCAAGGAAACTACTAAGTTAGGTGTAGGCAGGAAAACTACTTAGTTAGGTTGAGGAAAAGATTTTGGTTGGCTTAAAATAACTCCAGAATTTTTGACACATTTTGAGCACAGACATTTTTTTTTGCGAGCACATAGATTATATTTGTACAAGAATCTTTTTTTGAGCTTGATACATTTGCTACCGTGATTCCTATTATCCACATAAGTATTTATCGTCGCGCACTTATGTGGATACTGCCAAACTTTGCGTGACAAATAATTTCTCTCATGTGCTTGAAAAAAAAACTTCTATCTTCCAATCTGCCATCATGCCTCAGGAATGAGGCACAAATATAAATCCGTAAAGTACCAGTACCTCTGCTTTGCTTTTAAGTTGTTAAGTGAAAACTGATATTAGTTTTCACCTCTAGTGTTAAGATCTAGAGCTGCTCAGTGGCCAGCAGTATAGAAACCAGGGTTACATTAGGGGCGGCTGTGGCTGAGTTTGTGTCATTTAATGGAAGATCGGTGGTTTGATCCCCCGGCTTCTGCAGTCCACATGTCTAAGTGTCCTTGGGCAAGATACTGAACCTCAAATTTCTTCATCGGTGTGTGAATGCGCATTTCGTTTTAGATTAGATCCTGATGCGCACCTTGCATTGCAGAGGGTACGCCATCGGTGAACTGCACATCAACCAATGAATGTGTGTGTGAATTGGGGTAAATGCTGACAGTGTTGTAGTTTAGAAGACTAAAAGTCCATTTACCATGAGTAGGTCCAATGGCTCACTAATTACTCATTATTTAATCATTAGTTAGTTTTTTGTGCCTCCCCAGTCTAAAGTGATACATCATGCTGAGTAGTTATTAAACTCACTGTCCCTCTGTGTGTGTTGTAATCCAAGTTTTTCCCGTCTTTTGTTGACATAGCCGGGCCGACCCTGCATGCTTTCAGTGCATGTTCGTAGTTCGTGCATGTGAGCGTGCCCCACTGGCTGTAGCACCCACCCTCCAATCCCCCCAGGTTAACGCATTTAGCTCTGTCAGCGCTGTTGCTAATGTTTTCACTGTTAGCACCGTTGGCTAAACCGCTCCCAATCTCGCATTTAGCACCTTTAAAGGTCACCTATTATGCAAAATGCACTTTTCCATGTCTTTTAAACATCAATATCTGTCCCCAGTGTGTCTACAGGCCACCATAGTATCATAAAAGACCATCCTCTCTCTTTTTCTCCTCCTCCGTTTGTCTGGAAATGGGTGCAGAAAAAAAATTCGCTTTTTTCCTAGTCTTCTGACGTCATTAGGCAGAAATGCAAGCCATATAAGGGTTTCCTGGTCGAACCAGAGAGAACTTTCAGTAGCTGACCCCGCCCCACAGCGCGTCACTGTCTCTCCTCCTCAACCTAACTTGAGCAAAGTCTGCAAGAACCAGCAGAACAGGCTTCATGTACTCCCATCATCTAAATATAACATGTTCTTTCACAAAGGCTTTATGTAATTACACTGTTTAAACAGATGATATTTATATATTATATATATATTTGATGTCATGCATGTAGCAGAATACAGGTAGTAAATAGTGACTTGTAAGCAACACAACACATTTCTGTTTCACAGTCAAACTTTATTTGAGTTGACAGATGACAATATTAATTATTCACAGCATTTGTAATCATCTCACCTGTTAGTTAGTTATGTTAACATGGTACAGGAGAAAGTCTTCAGCTCTGGTAAACTATGGTAAGCTAAGCTCCGGTGGTCTGTAGTCATGGTAACACAGAGACAGCTACTACAGTAAATAATATACCATTACTCTGATCTTCCATACATTTATCTTTTAGCAGAAATAATGAACTGACTACTGTTTCACATCTTCTATTTTCCACCCTGATGGTCGCTGTGTTTACACACCGTGTCATAGCGGTAGCATGTAGCTAACCCGTTAGCATGTAGCTACATGCTAACGGGTTAGCTCTGTATCTCCCATCTGCTTTCAGCTGTCTGCTCTCCTCTGGGATGATTCTGTCGGTCATTTCTCACAGATGGATCTGTAAAGACAGACGTAAAACAGAGTGTATGTTTACGGTTTACAGAGTTGATGCATGAGGTAAACACTGAGTTAACTAACAGAGCTATAAATAGTATTATTTACCTGAGAGAAACCGTCAGGAGAACCTGGAATCTGGACCGCAGATGTTCATCATGTGTCGCCGATTTCTGATCAGATTCCTCCGGTAACGTGCGCTGGGTGAAGTTTCTGGTTTATAAACTTTAAAGTGGTTTATAAGCTCTATTCTAGCTGCCTCTCCCTCCACTCCTCTCTCCAGAGCTTCTCCGGGAGGGAGGGGGAGGGTGACGCTGTTGTTGTTGAGGAAGTTTGATTGACAGAAAACGCTGACCAATCAGAGCAGAGTGGGAGGAGACAGGCTGTGAATCAGTGGTTTTCAGACAGAGGCTGAATTAGTCTCTGAGGCAGGCAGACTCAGGCTGCAGTATGAGAAGAATAAAGGTTTTTTTGAACATTGCAGCATGTAAACATGTTCTAGTGCAACATTAAAATACATCTATGAACCTGGAAATGAGCATAATATGTGACCTTTAAGTAATCCCCTGTTACTTTCATGATCACCTGACCGTTATGTTACTTGCCCCTTTTGTGCACCCTCCTGTTCAGTGGTACATCCTACTGAGTAGTTACATCTTACATAGTAAGTGCCATCAAAGAGCAAACCTAAGTATACAGTATGTAAAGCAAACCCCAAGAGAAGTAATGTTTATGCAAATACATCTAATGCCATACTGCTGCTTCCTAACTGCCAAGGCGACAGTCAATATTTTGCTTTGGATTTAATTATTCTGGAAATGTTGGATACCGTTCACTGCTTACTCCTATTCACTGTTAAATTAACTAAAACTCCTCACAATGTGTGTGATTATCTGACTAACACAGTTTCATGCAGAACAGCCTCTTCATTTTCAGTTTGTATTGAGTACTATTCATTGCCATTGATGCATAACGTATACCTGCACCACAGAAGAGCACTGTATTTATAGAAGACACCACTGATTCTCTGTATTTTTTTAATAATACAGACATGCTTGGACATCAATAAGTAAAATAAACAACAAAACCAGGCAGAGAGACGCAATCATATACCACACAAAGCATTTTTTTATTTTCATTATTGTACATCTGAGAAGCAACATCAAAATATTACAGGATGTCACTACCAGCCCTGATATTGTAAGACTGTGACTCTAGTTCCAGTTTTGTAATAATTTATGACCCCCCGCACAAGATTGTCACAGTTCCCTTATTTTAGTCCCTTTACAGTAGCTATTTGGCATCCCTCCCAAGCTTTCATTTTAATCAGTTTGGAGTCCATTTAGTGAGAGTGATCCATAGTCGCCTATCTGATGAATGATTGTGTATGTTAAAGAGCAACACTGTAGTTTATCTAATGCAATCAATCTGAGTTTTCCTTCCGTAAAAAGTGTCTAAAAACTCTAATTTTAAAGTACTCAATACACCACATCATGTTTGAAAACTATTACAGTAATGCGACGTATGCCCAAAGCCACTATTTAAAGGGCGGGTTCATCTGTGTTCTTTTTTGTTTTTTGTTCAAAAGGAAACGCCCACTCAGCCGTTAGGAAAAGGCAGTGACGTAGGTTACCAAAGTAAGTTAAATCAATAAGGTTATGAATAATGTGAATGCTAGCACTAGCTGAGTCAAAGTTAGCTGCGTTAAGTTTGGAAATAACTGAAAGGGTTAGTTTGGATTTTTTTAAGAGGGGTTGTATTGTACCAACCCGTTCTCATTCCCAGGGTGTCAAATACAGACGCTTTGTCACGGCAGTCGGCGTTAGGAGATGCACCAGGCTTTCTGTTAACTATGATGTAAACCGGGAGGGGTGGTGGATGGGTCCAATAAACACAAGGCTTTCATCCAGGAGGCCGCTGTCCATATCCCGTGTGTCACGTTACAATTAACTGTTCATTCATGTCCTCTGTTCACAACGTCAAGTCACATTTTCACCATACAAACATAGTAGTTTTAAGCCCAACCATGATGTTTTCTCCTAAACCTAACTATAGTTTAGTTTTATTGCCTAAACCTAAGCAAGTGTTTTTGTTTAATTCACAACATTAAGCATCTGTTTACTGCGACCGAAAAGTGACGCCGAGGGGTCGGACAAAGCGTCAGTAGCCTATATGAGGAGTTGGGATGAGAACGTGTTGATTGTACTCCTGTGTCCTGTGAGGTAAAATTACTTTTTTTTTGGTGGCTTTGAAGAAAGACTTCAGTTCCCTGTCGGAAAGGGATGTCTGAAGGCGAGGTGAAGCGACTTTGGATGGGAGCAGCAGAAAAACATCATTTAGCCACCTAAAAAAATCAATATCAGTATAAGTGTAAACTATATGTAGAATATTTTCACCACTTTACCCTGCCAACAGACAGCCCTTTCTGACTGGGAACTGAAGATGTTATATCTCTGTCTTCAAAGCAACCAGACTACATTCGCAAAAGCAGTAATTTGACCTTACCAGAACACAGGAGTTGCTGGTCTACCGCTGCATCGATCGGTTACTTTGTTTGTGTTATTGTGTGACTTTCAGATCTGAACTAAAGTGGCGTCCACACAGCAGTACATTGCTTAGCTTCCGTGCCGGTTCTCCTGTCTGCTTCTCTGAACTGGGAGCATGAAGATCGCCATGTATATATATACAATATATACTGTATATGTGTAGCAGCGTCATCATGCAGTAACCTACGTCCGTTCATGTGGGAGAAGTTTTTAGAAAAGCTTGGGAAAATAGCATTTTGACGCTAAAACATTCAACCCAAAACTAATGGACCCACCCTTTAATGAGAATTGTTTTGTTTGTTTAGAGTGAAAGATCCACAGAGATTTATACTCCCCGCCAGTATCCCCTACCAGTATACCCAACTGTCAGTAGAACTGATATGAGTAAAAAAAAAAAGTTTTCAAACAGCAGGTCCAGTTGCATTTCACATGAGTGCTTTTAGGTATTATATGACCAGAGACTCATCCAGACACATAATTTGGTCCCTTTAGTCTTCGTTTTTTGACCCTTTATGGTCTCAATTTGATAACATATTTTGTAAGGTGAAATTCCCAAATTTGCAGTTTTTATTATGTCATCACAAAATAAACTAAGGCTGCAGTTATCTTTCTGTAAAGAAAACAATTAGAGACAGAGAGGGCTGTGGAGAGGCAGATCTGTATGTGTGGCATTGAAAAAGGTGTGTATGACTCATGCTACCCGTGGGCTGAAGCAGTCAAAACAACCACCTCTTTCATCCTATCCGCTCTCTCACCATTACCTCTCCCTTTCATCCATTCATGTTAACCCCTCCTCTGAGCGAAGCACCGTCACATGTGTCTCCGCAGCAGATAGCGGTGGTGCAATGCCATGAAGGGGCAGTGGTAGCCTGCGGCTCTGGCGCCGAGCGCCAACCCCGGCTCTCAGACACGAAGCCTAGTCTGGAAGTGACAGGCCCAACTGTTGTCGGAGTCAGGATCTGCGTCCCTGCTGTCAGTTCAGGGTGCTTCTGGGAAGGGAGGAGCGAGGGGTCAGCTTCCAGAGAGGGGGGGGCGGGGGTTAGTGTTGGAGTGGCACACAAGCACGATAAAGAAGAGTAGCGGACTTTGTCTCAACTGACCGTTACGATGATCTCTTTCCCTCTAACGGAACACTTGTTGAACATTTCTCTTGAGTCAGCAGTGACAGACATCTCGAATGACTCGAAAGCCCACGCTGTGCTGCTAAATCATGGATGTACTTTTACTAATCTACAGAACCATTCACTGTCTTGCACTGCTGATGTAGTTATTATAGTCATACAGAGTGAAAATCTCCCTTGATGAACTTGACAACAATGATATAGGAATAATTTCTGCGTCTTTCTTATGAGAGACTAGTCAGCGTCTGTGATGTGTCTTGTCGGTTATCCCTCTGAGTATCAGGCCTCTTCACAGCGTCCCTCTGGAGCTCCTCTCACAGCTCCCTCACTGTCCTGATGGAGTGAAAGGCCATTTTGGCAGCACATTGATTGCCCCTCAGCCCGGAGACTGGGATGCAAATCATTAATGCTCTATTTGTTCAGGGCAATGACCAGTTCAATGTGTTTCACTGTGATGCACTTTGACAATACCTTCTGATCTTGCCTGAAGTTGTTGCCAAAAGAACAACTTGTTTTATCTCAGAGAAATGCAAGAATTACAAAAGAGCTTTTACTGCTCACTGACAACACAGCCTCGATAGGCAGCAAAGTCATGAACTCTCAGGAAAAAATATGTTAACAAACAAACAAACAAGTTTTGTGGTCATAAAGCAGCAGTCTGAGGATGCATGATGAATTCTCTTCTTTATATGGTGTTGTAATTCTTAACTTACAGTGTCCGCAGTCACTTTCTGCATCAATGGGAGGTTTATCGGCAGCATAAGTAGGACACTGTGTGCGACTGCAGTATCCTATTCTGCTCTGGGAGTCTCACATCTTTCTGGGACAATCTGCCCTGCCAGAAAATTCATCTTGTTTTTGTTTAGTTATCAAACGTAGGCGAGTGATAGCATCTCTCTATTTTTGGCTTTTACATGATGAGATATTAGATCAGAGCGCCTAAAGTCTTCATGCATTCATAGGAGGATTAGTTTGTGTTTGATCAATGGAGTGAGAATGTGTCATCATAGACAAAACATTTCAAGGATAGGTAAGTTAAAACATTAGGTGCCGATTTAAACATTGAAACTGTTTTTGCGTGCTGTTGTCATTCCTCCTGTTCACGTAGTCACCGCGACATCACTCTTTGATTGGAGCTAAGTACAAATGAACCCTGAATAAGACATTTCTAGGTGACCAAAAAGGTTATAATTAACTTTAATAAACTAAAAAAACACACTGTGAAAGGGTTAAAACTGTAAGACGAAAACACGGACAACTCCCAGACCGGACAACGCCATGGTAGCGACCTGTCAATCCCGAGGTAGGCACGCCCTAAAAGCATACCCTGCTTTATGGTCTATTTGACTCTAAATGGGACCATAATTTACTAAATGAACATCATGCTGTATTGAAGAAGACTTGAAACTAGCGATTGAGACCATAAACTCATGTTTACAATATTTACTGAGGTAATAAATCAAGTGAGAAGTAGAGTAATTTTCTCATAGACTTCTTTACAATCAGACTTCTTTTTGCAACCAGAGGAGTCGCCCCCTGCTGGCTGTTAGAAAGAATGCAAGTTTAAGTCACTCCCGCATTGGCTTCACTTCTCATACCTGGAGGTTGACCACTGTACTAACCATTAAAAGATCCTTAACATGTTTCCAATGGAAGTGATGGGGGACAAAATCCTTATGTACATTCCAACCCGGTCTCACGCCAAAGCATGTAATACACCCGCTTGTCCATCAAAAGATAGCGCAGTTTTAAGTTTTTCCTCGCCAAGGTGTGAATATTACACAAGTGTATGAAGTAGCAGTACCAGCAAGGGGCAACAAAACCACTCATTTAGGTTTAGGCAACAAACCACTTAGTAAGGTTTAGGAAAAACGTCATGGTTAGGCTTAAAATAAGTATGTAAACTAAGTAATGTGCGTATGGAAACAACATAACATAAGTAGGAAAACATGTCACAAAAGTCACAAAAAAGACCAGTCACAAATTTCACTTACGTAACTTACAAAACAAAACAGCGCTCTCGAACACACCGGTCATGAAAGTCCTGTGTTCGTTGGACCCATCCACCTCCCTTCTCGCCCGGCGCCGCCATGAGCGCTCTTTCTCACTTTTTATTCTACGTCACTAGCTCTGAGCTAGAAAGAATGCGAGCGGATGCATTTACATAGCTGTCGGTACAGACTCCATGGTGTTAGAATGACACGCCAAATGCAAAAACGGCGTTCTTATTGCACGCTTTTTGCCTTGCGCATTATGGTGTCATTCATACACCTTTTCATGCGACGGGGCTGTTCCATTACATCC
The DNA here is from genome assembly GCF_043250625.1 of Sebastes fasciatus. NCBI lineage: Eukaryota > Metazoa > Chordata > Actinopteri > Perciformes > Sebastidae > Sebastes > Sebastes fasciatus. The sequence continues at coordinate 16,056,983 of NC_133795.1, forward strand.
CAAAGTTTATCTTAAGCGAATATGATCCTTTAGAAGTCAATAGATTTCTCCCAAAGTTACAATATTTTTAGCACGAAATTCCCTCTTTGTGTTACTGTTTCTCTGCCGCAGTCTATAGAATCACAAAGAGGGAATTTCATACTAAAAAGACTGTAACTTTGGAAGATACCCACCTGATTTGAAGCCATTTTACACAAAATGAGCACTGTAAATTTTGTCCCTCATGACATTGAAAGTGCATTAGAAGGGATCGTTTAATGACCAGTACGGGAGGAATTAATCCAGCAAGCAAAAACAGTTTCAATGCTCATATGGGCACCTGATTATTGTTTTAAGACAGACTTTTGAACCTATATCATTTACCTATTACTGTGGAACAATTTGAAGGACCAAACTGAATCTTTTGGGCTGCAAATACTTGTTACATGCCTCTAAACCAAAACCTAACTAAAGCAAAATGTTAAATAGTTAGAATACAACGCTCTTAAGCTGTAATGTTTATTTTTTTCACATGACCTCAGGTATCCTCAGGTCATTAGGTTTGGCACTATCATGTGCTTCTTTCCTCATATCCAGCCACAAAGCAGCTCAAGTGTGTGTTTCCCATGGGTGGTTTTTACCACTGTTATGCTTGTAAAGGACGGAAACTCAAGGACAAGGCAGCCATTTTGGGGCTAACTGTGGACCGCCTCTATGGTGCAGTGGCAGTAATCTGTGTGGAAAATTATTTTTGAGTCATAAACCTTCCCAAGCACTGTGACTGATCCGAAGCTAGAGGACAAGAGCGGAGAAAAAGGGGGGACGGTTGCCAGGAGATAGAAATAGGCAGCAAAACACAAATAATGTGCCCTGTCAGTGGAAAATCAGGCACACGTGCATGCTTTAGGGTCACAGATGTGCTCAGCTCACCCACAGAAGAGAGCAAGCAAACAAATCTTCAAGTGCCATGTGAGCTTTTAATTAGCTGAAGCACATAATGTGACACAAGGGAGGTGAGTTGTGAATGACGGGGAACCATTAACCTGTTGTAAAAACACATACCTGCATGAATTTGCCATTAAGAAGAAGGTGAACTGTGACTACAGGCTGTGAGTCATATTGTGTTACGGAGAGCATAGACTCAGGAGAAGGAACATCATATAATCACAACATGGATATACAGTAGTGTGATCTGATGTCGGCCACAGAAGATGACCTAAAAGCAGATGTTTTTTCTGTCATATCGTTCTCTGGAAAACAATTTCACCCACTCTGTAGTTATAGTTATTGAATGAGCCTTTGGAGATGATTTCTTTCCTTTTTTCGTGTGTGTGTGTGTGTGTGTGTGTGTGTGTGTGTGTGTGTGTGTGTGTGTGTGTGTGTGTGTGTGTGTGTGTGTGTGTGTGTGTGCCAAATGCATCCAAACTAATTGGTGATCTGATGGTCTGCCGTCCTTTCTGGGACAAAGAGCTTTTAGAGTCTCTCTCTCTCTCATCCATCCTCTCTTTATTGTGTGCGTCTATATGTTTGGTAAAGCTCCAGTTCTAATGGAGCCGACTGCCTCCAGCCTGAGCCCAAACCCACACACTGCATAGCGGCCCTAATTCACCAGCCACAGCTGCACCGACTGATAACGCCGTCTCTGTGAGTGTGTGTGTGTGTATCAGGGTTACAAGTGAGAATAGGGAGATACACCCAGTGGAGGTTTTGTAGGCTGTGCGCAGGATTGTTTTCAATGCAAAGTCCCTCCCTTTCCAGTGTCCCAAATTGCACCTTATTTCAGAGAAAAATATGTATGTAGTCAACGGTGAGAGACAAATCCTTTTTTGATCCTGTTTGTATTGCGGCATGAACTACGCATACTGTATGTTTGCCAATTTAGAAGATAATTTAGCAGGTCAAGAATCTCACAGTTTGTCGTAGTATCATTTAATTTTGTGTGAAACCGCTCAGTGAACTACATCTCTCGTCTCGCACAATATATGTCACCAACACTAGCTAGCTAGCAAACTGGGTAACACTTCATTTTTACAGGTCTGCAAATTTCATGGTAATTAGGTGATAATTAGCAAGTAACCTGTTTGAAATTTCTTCGGAATTACTGCCAAATTACCCCAATATTTACCTCAAAATTTATCAAAAATTACTTTATTAGAAACATTATTTAATAATTATATTCTGCTATTTCCCAATAGCTGGTAATTTATTTAATACATTTCCAGGAAAAGAATACAAAGTTAATTGATATGATGTATTTCCGAGTCTGCTGGTAAATAGATAATAATTAACAAATTTGAAATTTCTTTAAAATAATCTCCCTGAATCATTACATTAGCTACCAGGTTACATTTGTGTAGACAATAAGTCACACAATGGTGAGATTTGTGCCTCAATCAATGTGTCTTCTATTAGTTTTGTGCAGCGCACAACTGCTTCTCAAGCCTAAGGGCCCTATTTCAACGATTATATGCTATTTTAGCATTATTAAATAATGTTTATAATAAAGGAAATTTTCGATAAATTTCAAAATTTCAAAAAGGTTACTTGCTCGTTATCACCTAATTACCAGGAAATTTGCAGACCTGTAAAATGAAGTGTTACCGGTAACTGCTATGTTTCACGCACAAATGTAACGGTATCTCAAGTTATGATGTAACCTGATGTGTTTCATGCAGCGACTCCTGGTGTTTTTATCGGTCGTGGCTAGAAGGTAACACGCAAATTGCGAAACTCTCGCAAGATGTTTAAGGTTAGGCATTGACCGTGAATGGTTACGGTTAGGATGGGTCATCGGGCAGCGAGTCTCATGAGTTTTTTTAAGTTTTCACAATTTGCGGGTTACTTTCTAGACACAACCCTTTTTATCAGCTGGAAGGCAAAAGAATGAGCAAGACCCGTTGCTCGTGTGAGTTATGGAAGTATAAAGAGAACTGGATACAGCGTTGTAGGCGGGCTCCAGTTCATTCCTATGAGAGTTGCTCAGTGGTGCATGAAGCCAAAATGGCTTGATTGCCGAGTGATAAAATACCCGGATCATCCGGCGATCTTCAGCATCCATTGGGCCCATAGAGCAGGCGCAGTAGCGTTTCCTTTAACTCCGCCTCCCAGCCCGTGGTCCAGCCTCGGTCTGGGTCTCATTCACATGTACAGAGGAAGAGAAATAACTCTGGATTTGGCTATCAGTGCATTTTACAACTTTTAGGACCTAATGATTTAAATAAGGGCTGTTCAAGTGTTCATACTGGGAAGTGAATCAGCCTATCATAATAACATCGTAAGGCTGGCTAACAACATCGTCTCTAACCCCAATCATGTTTTGAACAGTGAATATCAACTGTTACCATCGAATCGGAGATACAGGGTTCCACGATTTAATAAGGTTAGACTGAAGCACTCTTTTTTGCATCAGTCAATCCTTAAACTAAATATGGAGCCTAATCCCAGATCAAATGTGCGTTAAAGGGCCCTGAATATTGTCTTCTGTGATTGTAATGTTTAAATGTTTGTATCCTTGTTTATTGTCTTTGTCCTTTCTGTGATGTTGCAAACGGAGCTGCTGTTATGCAAAACAAATTTCAGACCTGTCTGACAATAAAGTATAAAGTATAAAGTATAAAGTATAAAGTATAAAGTTGATTTACCTCAAAAGAAATTATCCGCTGAGTTACAGATGTCTCTTTCCCAATGTAGGTCTATGGGAAAAAGTATTTTTGGGCCCAATGGCATCACGTGACGGACACGGAGGTTGTAATTCCACCGTTTGGCCACTACGAAAATTTGCTTTAAAGCCCGGTGTTCTTCCTGCGGGCTTGGTGTGAGTACATTCAAGTACAAAACACACAGGCATCGTAACTTCAGCGAGAGAGACGTCACTTTTGGGTGTGCAGACTTTCTAATTACGTATTTTCACAGTCTTATTCTCCAACAGTTTTACGACCAACTGCGACTTTCATGACTGTTGTTACATGTAAATACACATTCAAAAGCCTTTTCTTCTGTCACTGCACTACCATCCCTCGCATAACCGTAATTATAAAACCATGAGTCACAGTCGGTGCTTGGCCCAAGCATGACTTCTTAATTAAGTGGCCTTATTCTTCACAAGGACAGAATTGTCTTGGGATAAAGAAGTGCTCAGTCATGGAAAGACAAAGAAATCCCACAGCACTGATGTGTTGGAGAAAGGAGGCAGGAAGGCAGCGCCAGGCCACACCTGTGAGTTAAGTGGATACCTTGGGATCCCGAAGCTGTTTTAAACTGTTGTGTGAATTATAAGTGGCCGTCTGCGCTGATATTAGAGCAGTGGGTATAAAACGCATCACAGAAATCTTTTTGGATCTGAATTTTTGCTTTTTTGTTATCACCATCTTGTTTTATGTGCTTCGATGTTCAGTTTTTTGCAGCATGGTGAGGCTAAAGGGATGAAAACAGTCTTAAATAGAGATAATACTCACACAAACACATACACCCATTTATCACATTTCATAACAGCAGGCGGAAACCAGCATGATTCAAATTGGCTTTTTTTTTGTCAATAAACTGTGCGTGGTGTTTTATCAGCCATTCCCCAGGAGAAGTAAGAAGAATCACTGCTCTCTTTGGCTCCATACACACACTTACAGTAATACACACACATTCATACATACGCAGGGTACTTTAGTGCAAATGTAGTGTTATGTCCTGGGAAACTTTAATAAAGGGACCAATCACTCTCATTAACAGGACAGATGGTTTTATATTTCCCATAACTATAATGTTGTTTCCACCAGAATAAATGAGGATGCCGCTCTGACAGACAAGACATTTTCATTTCTACTCCACTGATACGAAGTCTCAGCTCTCTCCAACGGCACTTCAGGAAGACAAATTGCTATTATTTTTGCCTCTGTGGCCATCATGTAGGAGCCCGAGCCGCAGTGCGCGCTGCGTTCGCTGCTCGCTGGATATTAGACTGACCAATTACAGTAAAAGTCTGCATGACGGGGACTGTAGATCTTCAGAGTTTCGCCTCAGTTTTCACCCTGAAAGGCAGACTTATTGAATGAGCTGTCATCATTCACACATCCATCTTCTGATGAACACCCAAGCACACACACACTCATATATATTTAACATGCACACTGTGAGTTTCATTGTTGAACAGTTACTCCTCTTCTGTGACATTTCTCTGTCTCTATTCATTTCGTCCTCATAAATATTTCATTTCCAAATTGATTCCTTTTTTTCAAGCAGTTCAACACTCTGCACCGTTAATCCTTTTTTGAGAGTGGGTGTCAGTTTTTCCAAATGCCAGATATTTCAATCTTCTGTAACAGCCAACTTGTTCTCATCCCAACTCGTTAAATACCGCCATTTGGTAAATGCCCCTTGGACGGGAAACGGAGGCACCATTTAGCAACAGTATGCGACGAACCGGGCTTTCAACTAACTCCCGTGTAAACCTATCCGCTAGGGATGTGACAGTGAGGAAAATTTCCCTTGTGACAACGCCGATGCTACCGATTACACCGGATATTTTGCAAGAAAAGATTACGGTCAATATGTGTAGCGCGCTTACTTTGATCTTTACCGTCAGGTGGCTGTGTGTCTGGCCTCTCCAGTCCAGCTTTTGCTGCGGGGCCGCAGAGGTGTACCTGGCACCACTGCGCCGCGCACACCGGCTGTGACAGTTTGTAGCGTCCGTCGTCCGACTATGTATTGATAACACGGCGCTGATATGCCAAAATTAACTAAATTTGTTTTATTCTTTAATGAAGCAAAACGACGGTGGGGGCGGTGGGTATGTAATGTAATCAGTGTGTGCCCGACCACGGTGTAACACCAACCACTACGACAAGCCTACTATCCTCGGCGTTATTCGACGTTCAGAGCAAGTGACGTAGTATTATGAGCGAGAGTCCGCTAAGGGCGGGCGGAGCCAGTGGTGGATGGGTGAAAAAACCCAAGTCTTTCAACCAGGAGACCGGTGTTTGTGTTCCGTGTGAAACTAAAAGTAACGTTGACTTATTTTGTCACGTCAGTCTTTAGTCTCGTGACTCGTCTATATCGTCAGTCACGTGAGTCGCTAGTCAGTGAAGTTAACGTCAACCACGATCGTTTCCTAACCCTACACCCTAAGTGTTTGTGTTGCCTAAACCTAACTTCCTGTGAAAACGTAAGTTTATTTTGAAAGGGTACTATGCATGTAATGAGCGTATATTAACACACCGTCTCTAGTCCGTCCAAAAGTAACACAAGTAACCATGTGGCGGTATTTGACGAGTTGGGCGTTAGAATGTGTTGCAACAACCAATTCTTCATTCGCCACCCTCACACACATCCAGTACGTACAGATCATGTGTTCATATGGAGTGGGCGGAAGCATCTATTATGTAGAGAGCTGCATTTATACACCAGTGTGTCTGTGTGTGTGTCTCCCTCAACCATTTGCATTTATTTAAAGATTTTAGTTATTGATTTTATTGGTAGCATACTATGCTCACATATTATGCTCACAGGGGTAATGTAGCATCCAGCATCTACCACCCTACCGGTGTCAAAGGTTACATTTCTGCCAGAAAACAAGGGGTTGGTTGAATTTATTTATACTTTGGTGCAGTGGTGCACACTCGCCGACTTTAACAGCATGTGGGAGGTTTCAGAGATTAGAAATGAAAGATTTACTGTTGCATGCACTTGAGGGATGAGGAGAGATCGTGCAAATGGAGACACTGCAGCAGCGCAGACCTCAGGAGCCCCTGTAGCGGTTCCTGCAGCGCTCTGCCCTCCCTCATTATCATAGGACCTATACATGACCAAGGGTAACGCTTGCCAATGCACTCGTGCAAACAGCACTGAGAACGCCTCATCCCTGGGATAGTAAAACACAGCAACATCCTGCGGCAGTCTGCCCACAACCCTGATGGATGGGGCTCTCTGCTAATTTGATTTGATTTCCCCTCGATATCAGAGTCTAGCACATTCTCCAACTGACTCATGCTTTGTTTACCTCTGGCATGTGTGTGTGTGTGTGTGTGTTTATATGGATGTGTGTGCGTGCCGCCTGCCTGTCCTTCTCACTGTGTCTGTGCTAGACGGTCTGAGAATAGACTGTCTGGAATTTGATGCGCATTGTTGAAAAGCTTTTGCCAGTTTGGTCAATTAGCGGCTCTGTAACGGTGTAAGGAGTTTGTCTTTAATGGGACATAATGACCTTTTCAGGTTTCCTTTCACGGCCTGATCTTGAAGGGCTCAAGGTGTTCTACAAAGTTGAACTTTTCCATAAGAAAAATATGGCTGCTGGAGACAAAAGGCATTGTAAAGAAATGTGTCATCTGCACTGAATATTACTAAAAAGAACAGTTCCATTATACTTACATGTGTTGTGTGTCTCTGTGTGTGTGTGTCCATCAGAGGCCAGATGAGGAGGTGGTGGTGGACCAGGGAGGGACCAGTTCAGTACTGAACATCCACTATGAGAAGGAGGAACTAGAAGGTGAGTAACATGTGCAGGAAAATGTGGTCAAACCCCTTTACTTAAAGAGTGTAGAATACTTATGTGATTATTTTATATGGTTCTGACAGGATAATCTTTTGTTTGTCGCTATTGACCTGGGTCAGATATGGGGGTGTGTGGGACAGCATGAACTGCTGTCTGTCACACTCATAGACTGTATATATAGATGGACAACGTGTCTCCACTTCCTCCCACTGTACAAAAGTGAAGCCAAAATAACTCGGATACGGGATTTGGGCGTCATTTGGAGCCAGAGTCTGCGCAGTAGTGATCGGGGGGCTGGAGCCGCGGTATCAAGGTCCCGCCCACACACCAATCACGAGCCGAGCACCGCCGCAGCTTGTTAGCGTGAGCCACCTAGCTGCTACGTTAGCACCGCGGTAGCTGTTTGGCTAGAAAGACACAATAACTAACCATAATATCTCTAACTACATTTCTTATCAAATTGACAGCTTCTATTACACAGACTCATGACGGTTATGGAAAGTTAAAGTTAAACCTTCTCTCTCGCACAATTGCTGAGCCTCCGGCTGCGGAACTACTTGACTCAGAGCAGCTGTCAATCATGATGTCTCACCCCCTTTTCATAGCATCAAATAACTAATTAAAAGCAAACTTATCACAAAAATGAACACTTGAACATACATCAGCGTGATAAGAACTGCCTAAAATGACTGGTTTTTATTCCAAAAATGGTTTTATGAGCTGAAATGAGAGTTCAGATTTTGCAGAATACAGGCTGATGTTTCAATCAACATGTTGTTTTTAATCTGGTCCCAGTGTGATGATGATGATGATGATGATGATGATGATGATGATGATGTGAGGGGGATGGAATGTATTTCCCTATGACACTACCTGTCATTTCATCACATTGTGATGTCATCCCATTCTCATGACATCACAGTGGAATGTCATCACATTGTGATGTCATCACATTCTCATGACATCACAATGTGATGTCATGAGAATGTGATGTCATCAGCCTTCCTTCTATGTTGGCTTTGAAGTTTTCATCCTTTGACGTACGATTCTTAAGGATACACCAACACATTTGATTCTCACACACTTGCTGATATCGTTAGCTGACTGGTAACCAGTTGAACATTAACAGTCGACGAGGGTGACTGCAGTATCCACATCTCCATGGGACAAGCATTGACGTTACCAAGCTCTTGGGAGCTGATGGACGAAATAGATGAACTTCTAAAGGACCAAGAAGCCTTTGAGGCAAAATACAACGCTCTGAAGGAGCTCTCAGAAAACTTTTCCGAGATAGAACAGAACATGGAAGGGAAAGTTCAACTGTTGGAGGAGAACAACAAGGACCTCAGGGACCAGTGTGACCTCTTTGAGAAAGACAGGGAACTACAGGCTGAACTCCAGGCTGAACTCCAGGGGAAGGTGAGCCGGTTGGAGCAAACGATCGACCAGATGGACGCTGAAATCCTAAATCTCAGCGAGCAGAAGGAGAATTTCTCTCAGAGTCTTACTGAGACTAGCGAAATGCTGATGAGAAAAAAACATGAACTTGAAGACCGCGAGGTATCCTGGGAGTTAAAATACAGGGAACAGAAGGTCAAGTTCTATCAGGTCATGGTTGACAAAGACCAGTTCTACATGAACAAAATCAGTAAGATGGTGGATGACAACAAGAACCTTCAGGACAAGTTGAATGCGGACCTTGAGCAGAGTAACCAGAGCTGGCTGATCAGAGTCCAACAGATGAATGAGGAGAAGACGCTCCTGGAGGATGTCTGTCTGGACATGAAGAAGAAGATGAAAGGACTCTTTTCTCACAGGGGGACCGAGGATCGAAGGACATCAATACAGAAGATGAAAAGCAAAATGCTCGAGAAGAAGGTGAAAAAGAAAGAGGAGGAGCAGGAAGCTGAGGTTAAACAGGGAACACAGCAGGAAGAGGTGGTGGGAAAAAAGGAGCCGGAGAAGAAGAAGAAGGGTGTTTTTCGCTGGATGTTCAGAAAGAAAAAGAGTGACTGTCAGGTAGAGGAGGCTGGCAGCTCAGGTTCAATATCAGACACTCCCTCTTCCTCTCTCCTTAACCTCTCCGGCTTTCCTCCACCCCAACCTTCGTCCCCATCTACTTCATCTTCCTTTCTCGACCTCCCTCGCCGCCCCGTCACCTTCTACATCTCCACCCACCCTCCACCCCGATCACCCTCCTCATCTACTTCATCTTCCTCTCTCGACCGCCGATAGTTTGGGTGATTTGAAGTGGGGTACTTGTGCTTGTATGACGTACTTATCCATAGTAGGTGTGATACTTACAGTGAATGGAAGACCTCATACAACCCCACTTCAAAACACCCAAACTATACCTTTGACTTTTGGGGTGACATAGTGACTAAGTGATTAGCACTGTAGCCTCATACAGACACCAACAGCTGTCCGGCTGTGTAGAGTTTGTATATTCTGCCTGTGTCTGCGTGGGTTTTCTCCTGGTGCTCAGGTTTCCTCCCACTGTGTAGAGTTTGTATATTCTGCCTGTGTCTGCGTGGGTTTTCTCCTGGTGCTCAGGTTTCCTCCCACTGTGTAGAGTTTGTATATTCTGCCTGTGTCTGCGTGGGTTTTCTCCTGGTGCTCAGGTTTCCTCCCACTGTGTAGAGTTTGTATATTCTGCCTGTGTCTGCGTGGGTTTTCTCCTGGTGCTCAGGTTTCCTCCCACAATATCCAAAGATATGCCTTGTAGGCTAATTGGACACTCTAAACCCCAAATATGTTTTTCAATCAATCATATTTCAGTAAGGGGTTTCTCCTGGTGCTCAGGTATATATATATATATACTGTATATATGTGTGTATATATACAGTATATATATGTTTATATATATATGTCCGGGAACCATCACCTTAACGTGGTGGAGAGGTTTGTGTGTCCCTATGACCCTGAGGGCTGTGTTGTCTGGAGCCTCGTGCTCCTGGTAGGGTCTCCCATGGCAAATTGGTCTTAGGTGAGGGGCCGGACTAAGAATGGTTCACAAAACCCCAATGACGACACGAGGCAGAGGAGGAGTTACCCGGCCCGGAGGAAGCCCGGGGCCCACGTCTGGAGCCAGGCCCAGACGGAGGACCCGTCAACGAGCGTCTGGTGGCCGGGCTTGCCACGGAGCCCGGCCGGGGATACCCCGAAGAAGGAACGTGGCACCCCCCTCCTCTCCATCCTGTGGGCTCACCACCTGCGGGAAGAACCGCTTGGGTCGGGTGCGCTGCCACACGGGTGGCAGTGAAGGCCAGGGACCTCGACGGACTGGACCCGGGCGGCAGAGGCTGGCTCTGGGGACGTGGCACGTCACCTCTCTGTGGGAGAAGGAGCCGGAGCTTGTGCGGGAGGTGGAGCACTATCAGTTGGATCTGGTAGGGCTTACCTCTACGCACAGCCTCGGTTCTGGAACCGTACTCTTGGATAGGGGTTGGACTCTATTCTTCTCTGGAGTTGCCCATGGTGTGAGGCGCCGGGCGGGTGTGGGGATACTCACAAATCCCCGGCTGAGTGCCGCTATGTTGGAGTTTACCCCGGTGGACGAGAGGGTCGCCTCCCTACGCCTTCGGGTTATGGGGGGGAAAACTCTGACTGTTGTTTGTGCGTATGCACCAAACAGCAGTTCGGAGTATTCGGCCTTCTTGGAGACCCTGAATGGAGTCCTGTATGGGGCTCCAGTAGGGGACTCCATAGTTCTCCTGGGAGACTTCAACGCGCACGTGGGCAACGATGGAGACACCTGGAGTGGCGTGATTGGGAGGAACGGCCTCCCTGATCTAAACCCGAGTGGTCGTTTGTTGTTGGACTTCTGTGCTAGTCATGGATTGTCCATAACGAACACCATGTTCGAACATAAGGATGCTCATAAGTGTACGTGGTACCAGAGCACCCTAGGCCGAAGGTCGATGATCGATTTTGTAATCGTATCATCTGATCTGAGGCCGCATGTTTTGGACACTCGGGTGAAGAGAGGGGCGGAGCTGTCAACTGATCACCATCTGGTGGTGAGTTGGGTCAGAGGGTGGGGGAAGACTCTGGACAGACCTGGTAAGCCCAAACGCGTAGTGAGGGTGAACTGGGAACGTCTGGAGGAGGCCCCTGTCCGAGAGATCTTCAACTCACACCTCCGGCGGAGCTTTTCTGGCATCCCTGTGGAGGTTGGGGGCATTGAACCCGAGTGGACGATGTTCAAAGCTTCCATTGCTGAAGCTGCGGCGGTGAGCTGTGGTTTTAAGGTCTTAGGTGCCTCAAGGGGCGGCAACCCTCGTACACCGTGGTGGACACCGGTGGTCAGGGAAGCCGTCCGACTGAAGAAGGAGGCCTTCCGGGATATGTTATCTCGGAGGTCTCCGGAGGCAGTTGCAGGGTACCGACGGGCCCGAAGAGCAGCAGCCACTGCCGTGACGGAGGCAAAGCAGCGGGTGTGGGAGGAGTTCGGAGCAGCCATGGAGAAGGACTTTCGGTCGGCACCAAAGTGCTTCTGGAAAACCATCCGGCACCTTAGGAGGGGGAAACGGGGAACCATCCAAGCTGTGTACAGTAAGGATGGGACACTGTTGACCTCAACTGAGGAGGTAATCGGGCGGTGGAAGGAGCACTTTGAGGAACTTCTGAATCCGACCAATACGCCCTCTATGGTAGAGGCAGAGCTGGAAGCTGATGGGGGACCATCATCAATTACCTTGGTGGAAGTCACTGAGGTAGTCAAACAACTCCACAGTGGCAAAGCCCCGGGGGTTGATGAGATCCGCCCAGAAATGCTGAAGGCTCTGGGTGGGGAGGGGCTGTCTTGGATGACACGTCTCTTCAACACCGCGTGGAAGTCGGTGACAGTGCCTAAGGAGTGGCAGACCGGGGTGGTGGTTCCCCTTTTCAAAAAGGGGGACCAGAGAGTGTGTGCCAATTACAGGGGTATCACACTGCTCAGCCTCCCTGGTAAAGTCTACTCCAAGGTGCTGGAAAGGAGGGTTCGGCCGATAGTCGAACCTCAGATCGAAGAGGAACAATGCGGATTCCGTCCTGGCCGTGGAACAACGGACCAGCTCTTCACTCTCGCAAGGATCCTGGAGGGGGCCTGGGAGTATGCCCATCCAGTCTACATGTGTTTTGTGGACTTGGAGAAGGCATATGACCGGGTCCCCCGGGAGATACTGTGGGGGGTGCTGCGGGAGTATGGGGTGAGGGGGGCACTTCTCAGGGCCATCCAATCCCTGTACGCCCAAAGCGAGAGCTGTGTTCGGATCCTCGGCAATAAGTCGGACTCGTTTCCGGTGGGGGTTGGCCTCCGCCAGGGCTGCGCTTTGTCACCAATCCTGTTCGTGATATTCATGGACAGGATATCGAGGCGTAGTCGGGTGGAGGAGGGTTTGCAGATCGGTGTGCTGAGGATCTCATCGCTGCTTTTTGCAGATGATGTGGTCCTGTTGGCATCATCGGTCTGCGACCTCCAGCACTCACTGGATCGGTTCGCAGCCGAGTGTGACGCAGTCGGGATGAGAATCAGCACCTCTAAATCTGAGGCCATGGTTCTCAGCAGGAAACCGGTGGATTGCCTACTCCGGGTAGGGAATGAGTCCTTACCCCAAGTGAAGGAGTTTAAGTATCTCGGGGTCTTGTTCGTGAGTGAGGGGACGATGGAACGTGAGATTGGTCGGAGAATCGGAGCAGCAGGGGCGGTATTGCATTCGCTTTACCGCACCGTTGTGACGAAAAGAGAGCTGAGCCGGAAGGCAAAGCTCTCGATCTACCGTTCAATCTTCGTTCCTACTCTCACCTATGGTCATGAGGGTTGGGTCATGACCGAAAGAACGAGGTCGCGGGTGCAAGCGGCCGAAATGGGTTTCCTCAGGAGGGTGGCTGGCGTCTCCCTTAGAGATAGGGTAAGAAGCTCAGTCATCCGTGAGGGACTCGGAGTAGAGTCCTTGCTCCTTTGCGTCGAAAGGAGCCAGTTGAGGTGGTTCGGGCATCTAGCACGGATGCCTCCTGGGCGCCTCCCTTGGGAGGTGTTCCAGGCACGACCAGCTGGGAGGAGACCACGGGGAAGACCCAGGACTAGGTGGAGAGATTATATCTCTACTCTGGCCTGGGAACGCCTCGGGATCCCCCAGTCAGAGCTGGTTAATGTGGCCCGGGAAAGGGAAGTTTGGGGTCCCCTGCTGGAGCTGTTGCCCCCGCGACCCGATCCCGGATAAGCGGTTGAAGATGGATGGATGGATGGATATATGTGTGTGTATATATATATATAATAATAATAATAAAAATAATAAATAAATAAATAATAAAGTCAAATGCAATTTTGATATGTCTCTCTCTCTGAATAAATGTATACAATATAAATACAACTGCATGACATTATGGTGGCTATAAAGTAGAAGAAGAAGAAGTTGTGATTTAAACAACGCTGAAGCTGATCAATGTTACGTAATAAAAGATGTTCCAAATGGTATTTTAGGCGCTGGTTAACAACATGAGCCGGTTCTGTAATAAAAAATGATATTTTGTAGTAAAAACCATGTAACCTTTATGACTGAGGGGCTCGTGATTATTTTTAATATTAGCATTATTTACTGGTAATTAAGTTACATTTTTCTTAAGTAATCATGCTTTGGCCAAACACCGACTCTGACTCATGGTTTTATAATTACGGTTATGCAAGGGATGGTAGTGCAGTGACAGAAGAGAAGGCTTTTGAATGTGTATTTACATGTAACAACAGTCATGAAACTCGCAGTTGGTCGTAAAACTGTTGGAGAATAAGACTGTGAAAACACGTAATTAGAAAGTCTGCACACCCAAAAGTGATGTATCTCTCGCTGAAGTTACGATGCCTGTGTGTTTCTTACTTGGATGTAGTCACACCAAGCCCGCAGGATAAGCGCCGGGCTTTGAAGCAAAAAAATTGATTTTACTTTTTAATTTGGCGCATCTACGCTAGCATGGAGGGGGCGGGATTTATGACCTATACTGTAGCGAGCCACCAGGGGGCGATCCAGATGTTTTGACCATGTCGTCCATCTTTATATGCAGGCTATGGTCACAGAGTCTCATAAGTTAAGATTATCGTCAGAGATATTTTTATCTCTCCGTAGCAGAGCTCCATTATTTTTAACTGTTCATATTTTTTCCTAACAGTGCAATCACCTGTAGACTTAAAGGCATCATAAAACAGGACTCATAAAACCATAATAAGATAAAATAGAAATAAATAACTTAATGAGTGCCTGACTAATAACATTAAGCTTAATTAGCATTCCAACTAGAAATAAAATAGAAAAACGTAAATAAAACCGATACTTACTTGACGGGTGTATTCCTGATTTGATTAAACCTGAAAGAAACAAAATAAGTGATATTTACAAGGGAAAGAGTTTTGTTTTGTTTTGCTTTGTTTGTTTTTTTCTCTTTTGGATGCTAATACCTTTGAAATATGAGAGAATAAATCTGTATCTTTACCTTTCAAACATAACTGTCATCCGTGTCTTGTATCACCTCTGTTGCCCGATACCCATTTCTCCTGAGCGACTTAGAACTTCTGATACCTGGTCCACATTGATTATTTATTCTTCTCCTAATACTACTGCTGGTTGTTACAGTATACAGTATATAGTGCTCCGTGTGCCCACTGTGTTACCATTAACGACCTTCACACCTGCAGTTTGCATTTCAGCTGGAGAAAATTATATTCTACATAATAACACTGACACTAACCAGTTCAAACTCTAACCATGAATCATATTTTATTATTCATCATAAAAATGTGTAATGTAACTGCATCCATCAGATTGCCTAAAAGAAGTGGAGTAAAGAGAGTAAAGTGCAGTACATGTATTTCACTTTGAAATGTAGTGGAGCAGAAGTGTGGCATCTTAAACAACGTATACATCTTTAAGAAAAGTACCTATACTTCAGGATTGTACTTGCTTAAGGACAGTATACGGTCAGTTAATTACCTCACCACACACCACGAGTGACCTGACCTCAAACAGCAGACCTCCTAAGGACACTTACTGTGTGTACAGTATGATGGAGCAAGTCTTTCAGCATGAGTGAGTCACTTCTGTCATTCTTCTCGTCAGTCAGTCACTAGGCCCATTCTAGCTTTCCTGGAGGGATAATAACACGTTCAGAGATGTAGCACTCAGCTGCTGCTCAGTAGCTTTGTATCCTCGTTTGCACCCCAAAATATATTACTCATGCATAAACAAACACACACTTCTTCATCCATTTTATTCACAACAAACCAATTTGATTAATTGTCTGATTATTTCAACTATTCATTCTTTCATTTTAGAAGTCGTTGATATTCAAATAAAACTCCATTATTGTCAGCGTGTTGTCAGCGTATCCTTGGTGCATTCAACACATTCAATTATCACGCATTGATGATAATTACAGATGGCAGAGATTGAGAGTAGTGTGGGACAGGAAGCAGAGACCTAACCCTCAGTTTAATGGCTTTCACTTCCAGTCTCTTTAACCATCTGAGCTGAGAGACCACAGTGCACCTTAATCAACTCTGCTTTCCCCCCCAGCAGTTGTTCCATCTGGAATACAGGAAGATGCCAGTTTTATCCTCAGCTAATTAGGATTTTATATCACCTCATCAGAAAGCCTGAAATGAAATGTACTTATGTAGGTATTTATGGAAAATAGACAAAATTACACCCCAACCCTACGACAGGACATGTATGTATCCGTTTCAAAAGTGGTGTGATAATCAGACAAACATCTTTGAAAGTATATGGGACAAACTGCAGTCACATATTATAAAAACTGCCAAATTAACAGAAGGTAAGCACAGCAACAACAAAAACTACAGGATACAGACAACAGACAAAATGTAAAGGTAACAAAATGTGACGGTACTAACGGTTTATACCACATTTGTTTATTGGAAGATGCCAAGAAGTAGAATCAAAAGACTGTGTTCAAAAACAGCATTTGGGAAAGGTGCAGACCAAAATTGAAGAGCTGATCTGATTTAAAAAAAGATCCTCTTAAAGGTCCCATATTATAAATATTTTTTTTATTATAAAGCAGGCTTAAGTCGTATATAAATACTGTGAAAGTGTCGAAATATCAATCCACAGGGAAATACGCACAGCCCGTATTCAGAAACTCTACATATACACAGTTAAGGAAGGCCTGAGGCTCATCTGAAGACGATGGACAGCTTTATTCTTTATTAGATTAGTATTCATATATAATAAAGTACTCTTTATATCATCCTCTTCTGTATTTCTCTATGTTGCAATTACTGAAATCTCCACAATCTTTATGGGCATTAATATCACCATGATGATGTTTTATGGATATTCCAATGCTGTGCTGAACAATATTTTTGTGGAATAAACTCTAGTTGCACTTAAATGTGACAGTAAACCACGACACCAAGTATGTGTATAAAAGCATTACTCAGTAATACAAATTAAAATCTCTCCTCTCGCCTCGTTTTCAGGCCACAGGGCTCTGTTTGTTGGGGTTCGGATGCCTCGGCAGAGCCACCGTCACCACAAGCCCCACGGCTCTCGCCACCGCAAGAGAGACAGAAGGGCGGGAAGCCTCGCGACACAACAAAGCGAGGAAAGTGAGACGGCCACCTCCAGTCACGGTAACACACATAAAACCTCTTGTCAGTGTCTTTTGCTTTTCAAATCCAGTATTTTTTTAGGCTCATCCAGTCATTTATCGGTCAGAGAGAGATGGAAAACATAGACCTTTTGTCATGGCTCTGTGTAGAACATGCATGCATACTTGCACCCAAAGAGGAGGTAGTATTGTTAAACAAGGCCTATCAATACTGTTCACACGCTTGCACACACACATACAGCACCCCAGGCTAAAATTGACAATCCTACTAATTAACTACCAAAGACCAGGAACTAGTCAGCATGTTGCATGTGTGTGCGCATGTGCTGTGTGTGTGTGTGTGTGTGTGTGTTCGGGGCCAGTAGTCATTTAAAAGGAATGTTTAGACAAAGTAAGCAGAGTTGTGTGTGTTTGTGAAAGTCTTTCGAGAACCACATTTCACCTCTCGTAACTCCCTCACATCATCTCGCTTCATCAGACACGCCGTCCCAGCGGGTGCAGTTCATTCTAGGCACAGAGGAGGATGCTGAACACGTGGCCCACGAGCTGTTCACTGAGCTGGATGAGATCTGTGTGAGGGATGGCAAGGATGCTGAGTGGAAGGAAACAGCCAGGTCAGGATCTCCTCTGGGAGCTGTTGGCAACAATGCTTGGCAATAAAGCTTCTGACAGCCCGGCAGCTCTACAGCTGTATTGTTACAAAAAGAAATGTGTACAAGTGGTAGTTACATTACAGCTTAGTGGATCATTTTTCGGTCAGTTTGCTCAAGGCGAAAAGCTCCAAAGAGAGGAGCGAATCACTGCTGTGATCTCATTCATGCTGCTCAAATGCCAAATCTGAGTTTCACCTGCTAATGTCAAACCTTTTCCCTCTTATTGTGTGGTTGATATTTACATCAAAAGCATCTCTACTGGGAGGGAATGATGTAAACCACAATGTAAAAGACATAAGGTTGATGTATGTGTGGGACCCCAATTTTTACCTCAAACTTTATCAAAAATTACTTTATTATAAACATTATTTAATATTTATATTGCGGTATTTCCCAATAGCTGGTAATTTATTTAATACATTTCAGTGAAAAGAATACAAAGTTAATTGATATGCTTTATTTCCATGTCTGCTGATAAATAGATGATAATAATAAGCAAATAACTTATTTGAAATTTCGTAAAATTAGGTTACTTTCTTTGTAGACAATAAGTCACACAATGGTGAGACAGAAGTATCTTCTATTAGTTTTGGTTTTCCACCTCCGATGAAGAGCAGCTGCTTCTCAAGCCTAAGGGCCATATTTTAACCATTATATGCTATTTTAGCATATAATTATTAAATAATGTTTATAATAAAGTAATTTTCGATACATTTTGAGGTAAATATTGAGGTAATTTGGCAGTAATTCCAAAGAATTTTCAAATAGGTTACTTTCTAATTATCACCTAATTACCATGAAATTTGCAGACTGGAAAATTTAGTACCACAATGACAATGACAATAGCAAACAAAATCAATGCCAACTTTATGCTTGTTGTTGGCAAACAAAATGGTGTAACACCCTATGAAATGTTCACATTCATTGCAAATAATAGGCTAAATCTACCTTGCTGCTGAATTAAATATATTGCTTTAGATAGTATTCATCATGACCAATGATATTTTGTTCAATCTCTCTAGATGATTCAAAAGTTGTGTGTGTTCACCTCTGTCTCTGTACTGCAGTCATCTCTACTCTTAACCAACTTAAGAAACCTCTTTGGCTCTCTTTTTTAAGTTGTTAGAAATTTGATGAATAGAATTTGAAAGATAAAACTAATAACACTTCACATTTACTTCTACTCGCCAACTTCTCGCCTGTCTTTACCTCGCAGGTGGCTGAAGTTTGAGGAAGACGTGGAGGACGGAGGGGAGAGGTGGAGCAAGCCCTACGTCGCTACTCTGTCCCTCCACAGCCTGTTTGAGCTTCGCAGTTGCATCATCAATGGCAGCGTGTTGCTTGACATGCACGCTGACAGCATCGAAGAGATAGCAGGTGAGAATTTGACCAACTGGCATATATTAATATCTCAGTGCCAGATCGCTATCTATCCTGAGAGAAAAAGGCAAGCTCTGTCTGAACAGCTTTTCATAAGGACATTGTAATAAATCAGTTTTTATCATTGGTGTAAGTGACTGGTGTCGCTTCTTCAAATAATTTGTTTTCCTGTCTTTCTCTTTTCCTGCTCTCTAAATCACTTCTTGCTGCTGTCTTTGAGTAAATATCACATTCAATGATATAAAACAGACTCCATATCTCAGCCGAGATGCCCGCTGGATGTCTCCTACAAATCGATTTATCCTCCTAACTACGAGAGGAGGAGACACACAAACAGTACAGGCCTGTACTGTTTGTGTGGGCTCTATGGGCCCATAGAGCAGGCGCATCATCATCATGCTGGATGTAGAAATAAAACACACAAACAGACACACACAGACTCGAGTTGTCAATCCTAGAAAAGTCTAAATTACTCTCTTGAGATGTAAACATGAACAAGCACAACTCTGTCCAGTGTCAGTCCATACTTACAGTCCACCAGTGGCTGTAAAGGCTTAGTTAGTGGTTGCTCTGTGTTTGTTTTCCTGGAATACTGCAGCTGAACTTCTGTTGAACCTGATTTGCATTAAAATCTACAAATAGATAAAGCTGCTGCCAGTGCAGTTCAAGCTCATTTGCATGCAAGTATGCAATTAACTACGCACCTGTAATTTGCATGCAGGCACACAATTGGATAAGCATGTACGTCCATGAGTGAGTGAATGACCACAGTTTTAAGTAACAAATGAACGAACGCACAAATGAACAAATGGTTCAGCACTTCTAGCTACACGGTCATCTACAATTTAGTCATTAAATAAATTTAAACACATATAAAGATTTGTCTGAAAATTATATTTCACGTTCCTGTCCATCCTATGGATGTGTAAAGACAACTGGATACAGCGTTGTAGGCGGGCTCCCGTTAATTCCTATGAGAGTTGCTCAGTGGCGCATGAAGCCAAAATGGCTCGACTGACGAGTGATAAAGTACCCGGATCATCCAGCGATCTTCCGCATCCATTGGGCCCATAGAGCAGGCGCAGAAGCATTTCCTTTAACTCCGCCTCCCAGCCCTCGCTCCAGCCGCGGTCTGGGGCTCATTCACATGAAAGGAGGAAGAGAAATAACTCTGGATTCAGCTATTAGTACATTTTACAACTTTTAGGAGCTAATGATTTAAATAATTGATGATGATGATTTACCTAAAAAAAAAAAATTTTTGCTAATTTACAGATGTCTCTTTCCCAATGTAAGTCTATGGGAAAAAGTATTTTTGGGCCCAATGGCATCACGTGACGGACACAGAAGTTGTAGTACCGCCGTTTGGCCCCTACAAAAATTTGCTTTAAAGCTCGGCGCTTTTCCTGGGGGCTTGGTCCATCCACACACACACACACACACACATACACATGCATGTCCATACACACATACAAATGATTACATGGTTCAAGGCTCTCCATCAGTCAGTCTTCCTCATGGTCATATTATGACAGGTTTACAGCCTGAACAGCCTTGTTGCCTGCAGTCATTCCTCTTCTCCAGCTCTCCACTGCTCATCTCACTTCTCTCTCTTCTCCATGTGACTCCTGCCAGCAGCACCTGGACTCCACAAACAGTAGCCATGGTGGTGGAGGATATAGAGACGAGAAAGTTCGGTAACACTTCATTTTACAGGTCATGGTAATTAGGTGATAATTAGCAAGTAACCTATTTGAAATTTCTTTGGAATTAGTGCCAAATTACCCCAATATTTACCTCAAAATGTATCAAAAATTACTTTATTATAGACATTATTTAATTTGTAATGCTAAAATAGCATATAATGGTTAAAATAGGGCCCTTAGGCTTGAGAAGCGGCTGCTCTTCATCAGAGGCTGAAAACTGAAACTAATAGAAGACACTTCTTATCAGGCACAAATCTCGCCATTGTGTGACTTATTGTCTACACAGATGTAACCTGGTAGTTAATGTAATGATTCAGGGAGTTTTTAAAGAAATTTAAAAGAAGTTATTTGCAAATAAATTAAATGTATTATTTTATTATTAAATATATAATGGCATAATGTATGTAGAATGCATTTCAATTAACTTTGTATTCTTTTCACTGAAATGTATTGAATAAATTACCAGCTATGGGGAAATAGCGTAATATAATTATTAAATAATGTTTATAATGAAGTAATTTTTGATATATTTTGAGGTAAATATTGGGGTAATTTGCAGTAATTCCAAAGAAATTTAAAATAGGTTACTTGCTAATTATCACCTAATCACCATGAAATTTGCGGACCTGTAAAATGATGTGTTACTGAAAGTGCTTTATTTCTTTACTTGTTTATTTTCTGGAAGTGAAGCAAACTGAGAGCAAGAGAATGTAATAGAAATGCTTGGAGTTGCATAAAATGCATAGTCTAATCCATACACCAGTTCTTTGAACATGACAGATATTGTTGAATGTATGACATTGTCATAAAAGTAACTGAAGATCACCAGTCAAGTGATGCACCCGGAGGAGGCAGAGCTGTAGTCTCAGATTAGAAGGAACATGATCCATCTCAAGTCTATGAAGTCTGCGTGGAGGCTTCGTTAGATGCACCATTTGTGTGTTTAACTTCAGGCGGTTCTCTCGGCACTGTCCTTATTAACATGGCTGATTATACTGGCGCTGAGCTCGACACATTAGCGCTGGCCTTGAAGTGTGCTGAGAATGAATGCAGGCACTGCAGTGTGTGTGTGTGTGTGTGTGTGTGTGTGTGTGTGTGTGTGTGTGTGTGTGTGTGTGTGTGTGTGTGTGTGATAGGCCGACACTTTGATTGACTGTGGAGGAGGGAGGGAAGGAAAGAAGGAAGGAAAGATCCGGTGCTGACTCAGCAAGTCAGTATGAAAAAGAGAAGAGAGAGGAGAGCAGAAGGGGCGACAGAGATAAAGAGATGGTGATTATTCTCTGCAGTCCCGCATGACCTGACGTTACGTTGGACACATATTGACCGACCACTTCCAACACACGCTTTCTGCTCTCTGCTCTCTGCTCTCTGCTCTCTGCCTTTACATGTTGACAGATTAGTACATTTTAACAAGAGAAATTAAAGGGAAAAGCAAATATTTCATAGTTCAAGGAAGGCTCTGTAGTCGGAGCATTAGGATTCTTTACCCACATAGACCTGGGGGGTCTTCTATAGCAGGTCAACAGTTTATGTCACAACGAAGAGGTGTACATCATCTGAAAGCTGGGAATCTGAAGATTAATTTGACATGCAATTGATTAAAATTAATTGTAAAAGTGTATAAGGGATTAGAACATTATGATAGAAGTTTGTGATGGCCATTCCCATGCTCACTTATGCCTCATAAATTGTTGCACCAATGTTTGGGTTGATACAGACAGGTTTGATGCTACATTTGACCTTTTTAACCACTAGAGAATTGATAAAATTTATCAAAAATCCCTCCAAAATACCACATTATGACACCAAGACCTTGAAGAACACCATAGAAAGAAGTACATTTGTGATTTGGTATCAAAACTATTGATATTTGGAGATTTCTGCAAGAATTGCATTTTTCGGCGATTGGATGGCGAGCATTTCTGTTCTGGAAACTGCTCAGCAACCCCCTTATTGTCAAATAGCTAGGTAAGCCATACATCTTCTGAATGCCCTAGGTCTCTAGTTTGTGGTTTTAAAGCTTCATGAGGCAGTGATTATCCTAGAGGTCACCACAGGTCATTTTATACATTGAGGTCAAGTTTTGAAAAACGGTCTCACTCTTCATTTTAGACTCAAGATTGAGCCCGCTACAGCCACTTAAAGACAGTAATGTCGGTCGGGTCTTAGAGGATTAACAAGATTTTGTTTCTTACTGATTATAAATGGAGTTCTTATAAAGTTCTGATCAAAATAGCAGAAATACTTTGATACTTATAATAAAAGCTGTGTGATATCCTTCATTTGAATTGAAGTCTGATTAACATGAGCATGTGCGTGTTTCTTTGCAGACATGGTGCTGGACCACCAGGAGGCGTCCCATGAGCTGGACGACAGTGTGAGGGTGAAGGTGCGCGAGGCTCTGCTGAAGAGACACCACCACCAGAACGAGAAGAAGAAGAACCTCATGCCCATGGTGCGCTCCATCGCCGAGGGAACCCGCAAACAGTCTGAGTCCCATCTGACAGGTGGGTTTCACACTGTACACCACGTGTTACATTTAGTCATCACACATCGTTTCTTGGTATGAATCAGATGTAGAAATCCACTGTCATGGATTTAGATTATAATTACTTTTGTTCATCTGTCTGCAGAATCGATGTGAAGTCTTAGAAATATGACTTGACTTATAATTATATTAGTCAGAGACAGATTTGTTTGATATAATAAGATTACATCACAATGATGGATGAAGAAAAACTAGTAGGGAATAAAAGTAGACATGAGGAGACTAAAAGTGACAAGACTAAGTTAACAGACAGACACACAGAAAAGCAAGATTTTCATGCTTTTAGGGACAGACTGACAAACCTGCAGCTAAGCATTACTGACCTCATAGTTTTTTTTCACTTTGCACTTGGCAGGCCAATTATAGATATTTGTACTAACTCTGATCATCTCTCTCTCTCTCATATGCACACATCCACACTCTTACTGTCTAGCAGGGTCAGCCACATCTCCCCAGCCTCCGCCATCTACAGATCCTGCTAAGAACGGTGGCGGACACGACAACCCCCAAGTGGACCTCAGCAAGGTAAACAAGCAGGCACTCTGAACACGAGCTATATTCACAGAGCCTTCCCTTTCTGCTAAACAGCCTCGTTCTGCATAAGAAAAGTGCGCTGTTAAAACAACCAAAGAGCTGATAGAACAATGTCCAAGCGTCAGGGAGAAGAAAACACTGACGTTGTCTGAAAAGAAGCTTATTAAGTATGTATGATTGTTAAAAAAAAATAAAAATAAAAACTACACAGTACAGAGAATTGTTCTAAAAGTTATGAAAAATAACAGGAAAAATCATCTCTGATGCAAAATTCACAGGTAATAATCTGCTCAAAATGCATCCAAATCGCTCGTTTTACACAAACTTCCTGCGTTCACTATTTGGGTTACTTGTACAGTTTATCAGTTGTTCTGTACTGTTATTATGAAAATATTATGAAATATCCATAAAATATGTCACTTATCAGGAGTCGTCTAATTACTCAATGATGGAAAGGGGTCCCTGAAAGAAAAAGGTTGTGAACCAGTGTCTCAGTGCACGCTGTTTATGGGTGGATGGATGCCGTGAAGAACACAATAGAATATGAGTATAGAAAAGGGTAGATATGTTCAACACATCGGACAACAGCAGTGTTAGATCTTTTTTTGGTTGTACTAGCTTTATACATGTACTGTAGCACCCTGCTGAGATCTGTAATCAATGTTTGGTGTACTGTGTTGTCTACAACTAGGTCACATGGTGCCCCCTAGGAAGCAACTACATTTGTTCAAAGTGCACCCCACAGCGGCAGCCCATCACTGTAAAACTGTTAAGTACAGTCACGTAGGGCAAAGATAAAAGCTTCCGTTTAGCCATTCATTTCCACCTGGGATTTTGAGTGCATATCTGTACAGTTTAATATCATATTTGCCAACTTTGAGACCTAAAAAACAGGGAGTTTGAAACCAAAGCTGGAGATCTGGGGGTCCTCCCCGGAAAAAAAATTGAGTTTCAGAGACTTTGTTTCCTACATTCAGGTGACTTTTAAAGAATGAACATATCAAAATAATAAGTAGGTACAATGCAACAGCATTTTATGTTAAATACTTTAATACTTTAATAATTCTCAGCTAAGAATACAGAATAATATTCACCAATTTTCATGGATGCGCAACACAACAACAACTTTTTGTAGCAAAACGAGAGCGTGCTGTGATGTGTGCTCTCTTCCGCGTCACGTGCATGCTAGGATATGACATTTGGTGTAGCTGTATTGTTGTCCTTGTCAGTGGTTCTCAACCTCTTTTGTGCCAAGGACCCCTAAATTGATTTACACATTTAGGTCAGGGTCCCACATTTGATAACATTTTCTTCAGGGACCTTCATATAAAAAGATTTTGGTTGTTAGATATGATTAAGATTAGAACAGTTGAGGAGATAACCGTGGAGATGAAACCTATGATCACAATAATCACGCTTATGACTCTTACTCACATTGGGCTTACTTCTATAGTAAATTACATTGTGAAAATAAACTATTCCCCAATTCTTTGGGGACCCCCAGGAACTCCCTCAAGGACTTCTGGGGGGTCCTGGGACCCATGGTTGAGGACTGCTGGTCCGGGTGGAAACAGTTGGGCTTATACACGATGTACAGTGCCAGAAACAGGTTGTGATAACGAAAAGGAAAAAATATGTGAAAATGTTGTCATGAATCGGGGGGAAACACAGGATGATTGTGACCCCGAGGGGGAAACCTGGGCAGGGCAATGAAAAACTAGAGTCTCCTGGGAAAATCGTGAGGATTGGCAAGTGTGTTTAATACCGCTACAGTAGCACTGACTAGCATTTCAGGTTCTCTGGCATTAGGCTGCACAACTCTGAAGACATTGCACTGTTAGTTCTGAAGTAACAGGATATCACTGTACCACTGTAGGTATTAAGAATTTTTTTTTTTTATTCTTAACTGATGTTAACTTCTGCCTTGTCTCATCAGGTGGACATGCACTTCATGAAGAAGATCCCAGAGGGTGCAGAGGCCTCCAATGTACTGGTGGGAGAGTTGGACTTCCTGGAGACGCCCATTGTGGCCTTTGTCCGCCTCTCCCCTGCTGTGCTGCTCAGTGGACTCACTGAGGTCCCCATACCTACCAGGTAGATCGGCCACATAAACAGTGGTTTAGTCATAAAATGAAATGCAAATTCAATAATCCAGGAATGCGTGACATACTCTAAATCATCCGCTGACAAATATCAGGTTCCTCTTCATTCTCCTGGGCCCAGATGGAAAGGCTCAGCAATACCACGAAATTGGACGCTCCATGGCGACCATCATGACAGATGAAGTAAGAACGCTCAGTCAATTAAAAATCAAACTTCAGAGACCTTCACAGAACAAATCAAATCTCAACAAAGGCAGCCAGTTAAGTTTCCTTTGTCCTTCACTTTTGTCTGGACCAGATCTTCCATGATGTAGCCTACAAGGCAAAGGACAGAAGTGACCTGCTGGCTGGGATAGATGAATTTCTGGACCAGGTGACGGTCCTGCCGCCAGGAGAGTGGGACCCCTCCATCCGCATCGAGCCCCCAAAGAGTGTCCCCTCTCAGGTACACAGCTTTGATGACATAGAGATGTACTTTTCAGGTTTGACAGTAGCTACAACTTTGATTAGGTGCACTAAAACTAAGAGTGGTGTATATGAATGTAATTGTAGAGCTATAATTTAATTTGTCTGTTACTTGACTGTTACTGGGTGCCTGCAGGAGAAGAGAAAGATGCCAGGAGTCCCTAATGGCACAGCCTGCCAGGTAGAGGAAGAACTACATGCTGAGCACCACGGGCCAGAGCTGCAGAGAACCGGAAGGTGAGCTGTCATTTGCAGGTTGATTACTCAGGCTTGTTGCTTCAGTAATGGCTGCTATAATACATGGTGAATATAAAACAGATACCCAGAAATGGTAAATATCAGGATAGCTATACTGTCATTAAAAACAATCTGTGGAATACATGCAATTAGCACCTGTTAATGTTTTCTGAAGGGATGTGTGGAAGCCTGGGGCTGAGTTATAGCACCCTCCGCCATGTTTGTCAGTTGCTGAGGCCACCAAATCTAAATTTGGATTTGTGAGGAGCTGACGTGGAACAAGCAAGTGACAACCGAAGTGTGATAGCCTGAAAGACAAACGCACCAAAACGATCTTCCTTTTATTTCTTAAAGAATAAGTTAACACTGAAAATGTCGTTTTTGCTGACCTTCAGTGGTTTAACTTCTCACAATGATTCAGGAGTTGACATTACCTATCTCTTCACCAGATTGCGCTCTTAACTTCAGCATCTCTCTTCTTTTGTTGTGTGCCGTGATCAGGCTGTTTGGTGGTCTGATCCTGGACATCAAGAGGAAAGCTCCGTTCTATCTGAGTGACTTTAAGGACGGTCTGAGCCTGCAGTGTGTGGCCTCCTTCCTCTTCCTCTACTGTGCCTGCATGTCTCCTGTCATCACCTTCGGAGGACTGCTGGGGGAGGCGACAGAGGGACGCATCGTAAGGGCACTCAGACACAGTCACATACTGCAGTGAGATTAGAACATATAGACTGTATATAAAGATGGACGACACGTTACCACGGAGTGAAGCCAAAATATCCCGGTTACAGGAGCTGCCATCTTGAGATTTTAAGGTCATTTGGGGCCAGAGTCCGTGCCGTAGTGATCGGGGGACTGGAGCTGCTGTATCGAGGTCCCGCCCACACACCTGCCCGAGCCAATCACGAGCCGAGCACTGCCGCAGCTTGTTAGCGTGAGCCACCTAACTGCTACGCTAGCACCACGGTAGCAAACCATAATATCTCTAAAACTACATTTATGATCAAACTGACACGTTCTATTACACAGACTCGTGACGGTTATGGAAAGTTAAAGTTACATCTCCTCTCTTGTATAAATCCCGAGCCTCGGCTCTGCGACTACTTCACGTAGAGCTGCTGTCAATCACAGCTGTCAATCCTGATATCTCACCCCTTTTTATAGCATCAAATAACTAATTAAAAACAAACTTAAAGGGACTGTTTGTAACTTTTTAAGCGTATAAATGTAGCGGGTCGCCACACATGCGCGTTCGCATATGCGCGCTCGCGTGTGACCGGAGCCTCGTCTCCGCTGCCTGCTTACCTTCACTCAGACAGAGCGCGCGTTCTCGCGTACTCGCTCCACCTCTACTAGACGTGAACGCGCGCTCACTCCACACTGCAGAAGAGTTAGTGTAGCTCTGAGAATATCTAGTGAACGTACAGGGGATGTTTGTGCAGAAATAAATGCTGCAGCTCCTCCAGACCAACAGAGGTTTTCCGTGTCTTGTGAAGTGACGGGGCTCCTCCACGTGTTACGTTGTTGTCTCGTTACCGACCGGGTGCCGGTGTCTCCCTGCGGCTGCCGGCTGCAGTCGGGAGGCGATAACGTAACTCGTTGAGTAGCCCCGCTGCCTGAGCCTGCGCTGAGGCAGGAAAAGCCAACACTAGGATCAGCAGTGATTCATGGAGAGACCTCCGTCTGGTCAGCTAACATTGCTGCCAAGCAGCTGAAATAAAGAGTGATATTGTGCTTTTAGCTGACGTGTGTCGCCTCACTGTTTTGAGTGATGTTCATTCATGTCTATTTAGAGCGAGCAAGCGCGAGCTCGACGCTGACTTTCGTTGATTTCAAGGCCACAGGTGTCGCTGTTAACAAGCATTTCTGAAAGTTACAAATAGTCCCTTTAACAGAAAAATTAACACTTGAAAATACATCAGCGTGATAAGAACTACCTAAAATGACAGAAACCATCTTTGGTAAAAATGTATTTGACGTGTACTTTGATTTTTTAGTTTGGCCCATGTCCCATCAGATAACATGGAGGGGGCGGGATTAATGACCTATACTGCAGCCAGCCACCAGGGGGCGATCCAGATGTTTTGGCTTCACTTTTGGAGAGCTGTCATGTCATCCATCTTTATATACAGTTTATGGATTAGAACATTATGAATACAGCATAGACATTGTAGATGTTACTGAATACGAGACATACACTCTCTCTTTCCACCATGTGCTGTAGAGCGCCATAGAGTCCTTACTCGGTGCGTCTATGACTGGAATAGCCTACTCTTTGTTTGCTGGTCAGCCTCTCACCATTCTGGGCAGCACAGGTCCTGTACTGGTTTTTGAGAAAATCCTCTTCAAGTTTTGCAAGTATGTATACAACAACTTGCCTGTGACAAATGTTATTATCACTGCCACAGTCCTTTGCTAACCGATAATGTATTCCTTGTCATCCCCTCCTCTCTTCTCTTCTCCTCTCACACCAGGGACTACGACCTGTCCTATCTGTCGCTGAGGACTTGCATCGGCCTATGGACGGCCGTGCTGTGTTTCATTTTGGTTGCCACTGATGCTAGCTCTCTGGTGTGCTACATCACTCGGTTCACAGAGGAGGCCTTCGCCGCCCTCATCTGCCTCATCTTCATCTACGAGGCCTTGGAGAAGCTCGTCCACCTGGGAGAAGTGTACCCCTTCAATACACACAGCGATCTGGACAAACTCACACTGGCGTTGTGAGTAGCAAATGGTTCACTCTGCTGGCTCACCTGGTAGTTTATTCATTGTTCATTGTTATTCTCTAAGTATAGAGTGCTGCAGGAACGAGTTGTAAAACCCAGAAATGAGTTTTACACTTCCAGTTCCCTCGTCTCAAAGTCGATGGGTTTGTTGAACGGGACTTTAGTTAGATGCTTGAAATAAGGTCTGTGGTTAACACAAGATTAGAGATTTTAATGTTTTGTTCTCTGACGTAAAATACGTAAGTAAATATCTCACTCGTGAATTATGAAACTTTTACTTGTCTTTAGTAAAGACAAAATGGCTAAATGAGACTACTAAACATCATCACGCCGACTCGTCCGCCTTTACAGCCTCATTGTTAGTACTCGTGCTACCGTAGTGTAGTTCCTTTATAGCCCAACGTTAGCTTTTTACTTCTGCAGATTGCATTCACACTTCAAAAACCTGAAAAGTGGTGTTCATTTGTGAAGATTATCTTGCTGAACAAAACGCTTAAGTATCAAGTAATCCGAAATCCAATGGAAATATCACATTGGCTTTTTGTCGAGGTGTGATGCTAACTTCCGTGTTGGCCTACAAAAATACGTCATCCCTGCATCCCTCTATATATAGCTGTCATTCTCTCTCTGCAAGCATCTCCTCACTGTGTGGCTTCACCCTTGTTGTCTTTTCGTTCCTGCTCTCCTCTACAAGCCTTCAGATCACACCCTTGCACCCCGTTCCCCTTTATGTCTGGCCTCATTTAAGTGATGAAAGCATCATTTTCTGTCAGAAAAATAACACTCTCTTCTGTGTTGTGCTGTCTCTCTCTCTCTCTGCAGCTGTAAGTGTGCAGAGCCTGATAACCCCAATAATAAAACCTTAGAACTGTGGAGTGAGAGAAACATCACAGCCTCTGCTGTATCCTGGACCAACCTTACTGTCAAGGTAACATAACACACACACTTTACACACTTTGACGCCTAATCTCAGTGTGACTTCCTCACGATAGCACACACTGCTTTTGCTCCAACGTGTTTACCTTTGTTAACATTCAACTAACCTCCTCACCTTCCCTGGAGCAGCTAACCTCTAACCTCTCTTAAGGACCTTTGCAAACACTGACAAGGACATTCAATCGATTATTCACTGCTGTGTTTGTAACTGAGCACACCAAAGGCTTGTCTTGTTTCTTCTGTGTTGTGTTTTTTCCCTTTTAAGCTTTGTAGACTCCGTCCTGTCTGTCAGAAAATTTAAATAAAACAGTCTTTTGATCTATTTCGAGGCCATTTTGTTTTAATATAAGCTCTATGAATCTCTACAGGAGTGCATCGGTCTGCAGGGCCACTTTGTTGGCACGGCGTGTGGCCACCATGGTCCATACACCCCAGATGTTCTCTTCTGGTCCACCATCTTGTTCTTCTCCACCTTCTTCATGTCTGCCTTCCTCAAACAATTCAAGACAAGTCGTTATTTCCCCACCAAGGTAATCAACCTATAGGACTGCTTACTAAGCAAAGGTGTCACTAGACATTCACAAAGCTGACATGCCACATGAGTAACCACCGATCTCTGGGTGTTCTTATCTCCCAGGTGCGGTCTATGATCAGTGACTTTGCAGTGTTCATCACTATTGCGGTCATGGTTCTGCTTGATTACGTCATTGGAGTGCCCTCCCAGAAGTTGAAGGTGCCCAGCAAATTCCAGGTATAGAGGAATTATTGAGTATAATTGATATAAAACGCCACATAGTTATGGTTGAATCATGGCCTCACTCCTCTTTGATGTGATCCTCCAGCCTACCAGAGACGACCGAGGTTGGTTGATCAATCCGATAGGACGCAACCCATGGTGGACAGTCTTGGCTGCGACTATTCCTGCTCTTCTCTGCACCATCCTGATCTTCATGGACCAACAGATAACTGCCGTCATTATCAACCGCAAAGAGCACAAACTGCTGGTAAGAAAAAGCTGCCCTGCGAACCCGTATCTCTGGCTGTAGCTGTTATACATGTACCTATCTGTCCTCCTCTTTGTTATGTAGAAGGGCTGTGGGTACCACCTGGACCTGCTCATGGTCGGGATGATGCTGGCGGTGTGCTCCATCATGGGCTTGCCCTGGTTCGTAGCAGCCACGGTGCTGTCCATCTCTCACGTCAACAGCCTGAAGCTGGAGTCGGAGAGCTCGGCTCCAGGAGAGCAGCCTCGCTTCCTGGGCATCAGAGAGCAGAGGTTGACTGGACTGGTCATCTTCCTGCTCATGGGCTGCTCTGTATTCATGACTGGAGCCCTGCAGGTTAGTCAGACAAAGCTATGCGATGCTGCCCCCGTCTGGCTGGGATATTTTTGACAATGTTACACATCAAAGCTCATTGGTGTATGTTGTTTTTTTTCTAGTTCATTCCCATGCCAGTGCTGTATGGTGTTTTCCTTTACATGGGAGTCTCTTCGTTAAAAGGCATCCAGGTAACATTATCCTATATGGTAAAGAACATTTACTGTGCTTTCACACCGGAAGTTTGGTTCATCTGGTCCGGACCAAGGAAAAAATAAAATAAAATAAAATGCAACGTGTATCCTATATGTTTATCCTACATTTATGTTCTTTGATTAATAACTGATTGTAAACATTATTATCATTATCAGACTCAACCGCATGTTATGATGAATAATGGTAGAGACAGGACTGTACAAAAGACCCTTTGTCCCAGATGACTGGTGCGAATGCCGGGGAGCACACAGACACAAGCATGAGGCATCTTGTACAGTAATGATCCAGGGCTTAGTACTGTTGGATCGCTATCTCACTTTTTAATGGAGTTCATGAGCTGACAAAGTACACGGAGTCGGATACAAGCACAGCAGTTTTAGCAGCTTTTGACCTATTAATCATGCTGACATGCTTATATACACGGCCTTAAATACAGATCGCTTCCTGAACAGATTTCACGATCAGCAGATGAGTTTATTTGTAGTTTAGCTTTTGAAATCGTGCTAAAATCACATATCAGCTATCATAAAATCCTGTGGTTGGTTCGTTTGTTTTCACACCACAAACAAACCACACTAGAGTCCGCTTGGAAGCGGTCCTAGACCATCTTTTCAGGCAGTCTTGTTTGTTTGGTTCGCACCAGGGTTTGATTTACAGCTTTCACACCAGCCCAAACGAACCGTACTAACCGGGCAAATGGACCTGAGCTTGTTTCAACCGAACCAAACAGGTTAGGTGTGGAAGCGCTATGAGTACAATTTGAAACTTCCGAAACTTGTGAATAATTTGCGAGATGCTATAAACAGATATGTTTTACGCTCAGATATAAAACGTCCCAAGTTGTTCTTCTGCCCTCTCCATCCCGGCCTCTTATTAATGTGGCCGTCCCTGTAATGCCCTCTCCTGATCTAATTAATTCCGTCGCAATCCAATGAGGCCTGACAGTTCATTTTCAGACTAATCTACCTAAATTTGTCATTCATAATCACTTGCCCTCTCTTGCCATATTCACCATCTGCCTCCCTGCTCTGCTCTCATTAATTCAACTCTCTCCTTTACCCTCTCTAATTTCTCCGCCACCTGCGTTCACTTCTCAGTTCTTTGACCGTGTGAAGTTGTTCGGCATGCCGGCGAAGCACCAGCCGGACTTCATCTACCTGCGCCACGTCCCCTTGAGGAAGGTGCACCTGTTCACTCTCACCCAGCTCACCTGTCTGGTGCTGCTCTGGGTCATCAAGACCTCACCTGCTGCGATCGTCTTCCCAATGATGGTGAGTTGACCATCACCAACATCCCCCCCCCCCCCTCTCTTTCTTCACTAGTCTCTAAATGTCTTCTATTTAAAGGAACAGTGTGTAGCATTTTAGGGGATCTATTAGCAGAAATGGAATATAATATTCATAACTATGTTTTCATTAGTGTATAATCACCTGAAACTAAGAATAGTTGTGTTTTCATTAGCTTAGAATGAGTTCTTTATATCTACATAGGGAGCGGGTCCTCTTCACAGAGTCCGCCATGTTGCTCCGCCATGTTTCTACAGTAGCCCAGAACGGACAAACCAAACACTGGCTCTAGAGAGAGACTTTCATGTTTTTACGTTACCTGACGGTCACCATAGTTCTCCGACACGCCTGTGAAACTGCGTGCAAATCATGGCACCACCAGCCGCCGTCTGACTTCCGTCGCTCCTAATGTAGTGTTCTTATAGTACGAATGGCCTCTGAGCGAGGGGAACAGTGTTTTTGCAATCGGCGGCTCACGTTACCGCAGTCTTGGAAAGGGAGGAGTGAGCGGAGGGGTACTCAGTTGGATGCAATCTGCAAGATCACCAAATCCTACACACTGTACCTTTCAGTAACAGATTCTTTTTCTCCTGTGCCTGAAGGTGCTGGCTCTGGTTTTCATCCGCAAACTTCTGGACTGGTGTTTCTCCAAGCGAGAGCTGAGTTACCTGGATGACTTAATGCCTGAGTGGAAGAAAAAAAACCTTGATGACGCCTCCAAAACGATAGGAGAGGTAGTCTACATGGAATCTTGAAATACACAGATAAAAAAATAAATAAACATGCATGTATTGACTGCACATGTTGGATGTGTCTTGTAGGAATCACAGGTTATGCTCAGTACAAAGAAGGACGATACAACTGATGTTCAGATTCCCTTGGAGAGCTGCAATCCTGTTCAGACCCCCAAAGCACATGACCCCAGGTGAGTACACACACACATGCACCCCCCACACACACTCAAATGAACAGGATGGACATCAGATGATCGGAGCGGTAAGATTATGAGAGAAAAGCTTCACCCTCCTGTCTATCTATATGCATGCTTATCTTGTTTGGTGTGTGGTGTTCTGCCTTCATGTGCACCCTGTGAATACTAACCTTTCCCTAAGCCCCAACTCACTCCCAACACTATCTTCTTTCACCTCATTTTCCTCTCCCCGCTCCTCAGGTGTGACCCCTCTGATATTAATATATCTGATGAAATGTCTAAAACCACCGTGTGGAAATCCCTAAACTCCAATCAAAAGGACACTCGTCCTGTGGCTGCTAAGAAGGCAAGGCCATACCCTCTTTTTCCTCACCTCCGTCATCTGGAAATATTCCCGCTGTAATTTGTGGTCATTCGCATCCTTTGTGCTTTGCAAGTGTTGCTCCAACTAAGTAATTGCAAATAGAGAGCAGTCAAACTGTGCACTGTGCTGTGTTAATTCCAGGTTTGTTTGTTTTCCTCTGCAGGACTGAAGGGATCGCGTTTATAGATGACTAAAGGATGTCCGCAGTCCTGACAGACTGTAGTTCTGGACCACAGGACACTGCGATTTTGGCTGCTTTGACTGTCAGCCTCTTCAGTGCTTAGAGAAACAAGTCTCGATGATTTCTACCAGCTACCCGCAACACACACTACTGTCCACGAGCATACAGACAAAGAGAAGGTAGTACACTCTCATGCACATAGACACACACTTCTAACTTTGTGAGGACTAGAAATATTTTTTAAATCTTATTTCTCTGAATCTCCCTGAAGCTCTAAAATTAAAACTACTACTACTACCACTGCTAAATTAACTCTGACCCCTTGACTAGAAGCTAGCACCAACCTCAGCAACTTTAACCATCTTAACCCCTTAACCAGTATAAAACACTGATCTCAATCACCATCATCTTCTACTAAACCAGACAGGAAGGAAAGCCCTTAGACTGCATTTACACCAGATCAGGCAATGCAGCGAAACAGCAAATTTTTCCATTTATTTTGATTGGGGGTAGTGCAATTGGGCGGCTGCAGCTCTGGCTGCCAATATTTACCTCCAAATTTATCAAAACATACTTTATTGCAAACATTATTTAATAATTATATTCCGTTATTTCCCAATAGTTGGTCATTTATTTAATACATTTCCAGGAAAAGAATACAAAGTTAATTGATATGCTTTATTTCCATATCTGCTGGTAGATAGAAGATAATTAGCAAATAACTAACAAAAAACTCCCTGAATCATTACATTAACTACCAGGTTACATTTGTGTAGAAAATCTGTCACAATGGTGAGATTTGTGCCGGATCAGAAGTGTCTTCTATTAGTTTTGGTTTTCCACCTCCGATGAAGAGCAGCCTCTTCTCAAGCCTAAGGGACCTATTTTAACAATTACATGCTACTTCAGCATATAATTATTAAATAATGTTGATAATAAAGTCATTTTTGATACATTTGGAGGTAAATTTTGGGGTAATTTGGCAGTAATTCCCAAGAAATTTCAAATAGGTTACTTGCTAATTATCACCTGATTACCATGAAATTTGCGGACTTGTAAAATTAAGTGTTACCCAAAAGACGTTAATTGTCGCAGATAATGGGCCATTAAAGTGACTCGCCCAGACCTCCGTACAACCTTGCGGAAATCCACAGTGATGGTAAATAATGGAGGACACCGTGACAGCTGCTGGCAGCCGTGCTGATTTCACTGAGATATGGGGACATTTGCTGATTCACACCTGAAAGCCATGCGTCTATTTTAAACTCATTTTGGAGGTGACATCTCAAACAGCCTCACAACACGCCAGTTAGTCAGTCAGCCAGTATTTCAGTGCCACTGTGTCTGTCTGTCTCCAAAAATGTCAGCCAAAAAGTCTGGATGGTTTGTTTTTAACTCACGGGGACACAGCTGCTGTTTGTCTATAAATATCACTTTACTGCCCAACATCAATAAAACAGCCCTATATAGTAAAGTCTCTTGTGGGGTGGATTTTTCATTTTATACCATACTAGCCATAAACTGGCTCAGAAATAAACCAGGAATATGCCCAGTTGCCTAAATCTAATGCAGTCTAATACAACAGTCCTACCATAACATGTATTGTATGAAGGTAGGATTTATTGCATTTATTGAATATTGTCCAGCTGCTGAATTGTAGTGTGTTATACTGACAGGCGTTTCTATTATTTTGTCCACCCCATTTCAATTAATGAGGAGAGACTAACAACTGCATTAGATTAATTTTTTTAATCTGCAATAATTGATATATTTTGGCCACTTGGGGGCACCACAAACAAGATGTAAACCCAACATGGACATATTATCACCTTATTATTGTTACCAAACAGGCTGATATTGCGGATTTGTTAGCAAACTGTTGCTTATTTACACATCCAGCAGATATGGAGCAACATTAGCATTCATTTTCATGTTTCTGGCCTCTTGATGAATGTAAGTCCAATATTCATCCCCGTTTTAGCTCTGTTTTTGGTCTCCACCAACTCCTGAGAAAATGATCTGGCTTTTTATCAGGTAAATGCTGCACCATGTTCACCAGCTAGTCGCTAACTGTCTGTCAGCTGTTTGGAGCTGAGCATGTAGTTTATAGTGGGTTTTTAGAGCTGTTTTTAGAGTTGTTTTTAGAGTTGTTTCACAAATCAATGAGCTGAAAAAAGCTGTAAAGCTCTGTAGAGCTGAGAGGAACTGCAGTGTTGGATGATAATTTATTGTCAGTTCATCACTACAAGCGCCCCTTTTCAAATAAAAGTAGTGACGTGATCCACCTTTATTATAAGAATATTAGCTGTTTTAAAGGAACAGTGTGTAACATTTCGGGGGAACTATTAGCAGAAATGGAATATAATATTCATAACTATGTTTTCATATAATCACCTGAAAATTAGAATTGTTGTGTAGAATCAGCTCTTCATATCTACATAGGGAGCGGGTCCTCTTCACAGAGTCCGCCATGTTGCTCCGCCATGTTTCTACAGAAGCCTAGAACAGACAAACCAATCACTGGCTCTAGAGAGAGCCTTTCACGTTTTTACGTTACCTGAAGGCCACCGTAGTTCTCCGACACGCTTGTGAAACTACGTAACGTGAGCTGCAGAGTGCAAATCCGTGGTACCGCCAGCCACAGTCTGACTTCCGTTGCTCCTAAAGTAGTGTTATTATGGTACGAATGGCCTCTGAGCGAGGCGAATGGCGTTACAACAGTTTTGCACTCGGCAGCTCACGTTACTGCAGTCTTGGAAATGTCGCCAAATTATACACACTGTGCCTTTAAAGATATTTAGTCCTCACAAAGGTAAAAGACGCACACGCACACATAACAACAACATCCTCCTCAACTCCCCTTTTTCGTCCTTTCATGAGAAACAACACCCGGGTTTCACCCCTCCACTGTACTCTTAGCTGGGCTACATGATGGAGAATAAATGCTCCTTTAAACACAAACCAGGTTCTTTTTATTAACCTAAGTAGGTTTATCAGTCATCATTCCTTAAATCTACTAGAGTGTCTTTTTATTTACTGCGCCATGAGTGTGTTCTTTTTCTAATAGTGATGATATGGTCGATCATTTGGTAGATTTTAAAATGACATTGCAGGATCAGTAATACATAGACAAATCCTCTTTTGGGGCATACAACTTTGTGTCAGTTTTGCGTGATGATGTAAACTGATAACTGTAAATGTTAGAAGACCCACTTCACTTGAAGCAGCGGCATCAATAACATGTGTTTTTTGAGGTGTAATCTTTCCCCCTTTATGGACGTTTGTCTTTGAACTAATGATTGTGTACGGTGGGAGTTGTTCTACAGTATATTTGTCATGTGTTAGTTCAGTGTCTTATTACTTTACCTCAGACGAGTTCATGAATGCTCCTGCAAGGCACTTTGGATGACGTCAGATCAGGGGAAACCAGAGCAGAGAAATGGTGTGTGTGTGTGTGCGTGCGTGTGCGAGAGAGGAAGTGTGTGTGTCCTTTTGAGTATCAGGAAACAATACTAATAATTTAATTATTGTTTGGGGCGGGGGGGCTGCAGGACTTTCTTTTAAGCAATAATTTACCCATAATCCAACCCAAATGGACCTTACCACAACTCTTTCTTTATCAGGGTCCTTTTGTGCCAGTGCAACCTTTTTTATCCATCCCTGTGTGGAACAGAGGCGGTTCAGGAAAAAAGGAACCATTTATAATGTGCCAAAAAGAAAATTTCACACACAATTAAAATGATATATTTTGACATTGTCACACTTCCCTTTAATTATGTGGATTCCAGAGACATGTCAGTTTGGATAAACAAGGTTCAACTGTAATGTACGCCCCCTCACTTTTAATTATCAGAGTCAAATCTGGTGGTTGTCTTTAATTAACTTAGGACAGGACTCTTCTTTTTGAGTTTCACGCACCAGTGTCACCTCAAAGCTCGGAGAGCCAAAGGGAGCAGAGAGAGATTATGGTGTGAAAGAATGATCTTCAATAATAGTTTATTTGTAGTTGCACTTTCTGTAGATAAAGAATTTGTGATATATTTTATTTTGAAAAAGTCTATCAAGCAATTAAATGATTTTACAGTTATTTATTTTTAGATATCAAATTACAATATGTTTCTCTTTACTTTCTGTATATACTGTAATAAACGAAAGGCTGAAGAATGCAGCACATGAATAATATACTTATAAGAATGAATTAATAAAACACCTTCAAAGGTTATTACAAAGAGAGCAAAGAGCTTTGATGGGAGACATCAGGAGTTTGTCTATTAAACCACGATTGTCACGCCCTTTTGTCCTCGATGGAGGACCCAGAGAGCCTTGAAACTGATCATAAAGCAAATATTGATTGATACATAATTGGACAATAAAAGGAACGGACTAATTATTATTATTATAATTATATAATTATTTTTAATTCAGGCATGTTTGCCTTTATTTTTGATAGCAAGGTCATGAGGTGAGTGAGAGAAAGGATGACATGGAACAAAGGTCCCGGGCCGGACTCACCATTTATTTGAAGATGGATCTTTACTCAAGTTGAATATCAAAGAATGAATAAATTAATATTTAAAAATGATCCATTTATAATATTTGATCCATTAATTGGTGGATTAATGGAGTCATGTATGTTCAAAATCTATAAACTCCTTGTCTTACTGTCCATTTAAATATCAATCCATGAGTTGTTTAATCACCATTTTCACGGCTACTTCCTCCATAGTCCCCATCATTTCTATTTAAGTGACTTTAAAGCAAAATGCACAAGTACAGTAATCTATCACATGCAGTAATACCTCCTCCAAGACGCGTATGAAAGGTTTGTGCATTGTGTTTGCCGTCATGTACTTCTGCTTTGACTTCTGAATGTGAATAGTCTGTGTGTCCGAGAACCCATAACTAAACTAAACGAATGGCATGACTAAATATTATTCATTGTGTAAATATATATATTCTAAATCACATGAGTGAGTGCAAACAAATGATGTGTTAATTTAGAAAAGACTAGACCAAATTGTGAAAACATTTTTAAACATCCAATGACTGTAGAAGTGCTCTAACAACAGAACTTAATTATTTAGCAATTGTTAAAGCCATTTTAATGAGCATCATGTGTCTTAAACTTGATTTTGAAATCATTAATGTACATGTGAATGTATGGTAAACATGCCTTCAGTATACTGTAGGTTTACTGCATATACAAGTGACCCATAGAGGTCATACATTTTGATGGACGTGAGTATAAATATACGTGCAGTACATGTGTGCCTGTCATAGAATACATAACCACTTCCTGTTGTCATTTTTTACATTTGACCAAAAACAGACCTTTTAAAATGCATTAATGAGGCACAGGCTGTTGAGAAACCTTCATCATCTCTGTGTCCCATTTTGTACAATTTCTTTGATGCACA
Organism: Sebastes fasciatus; assembly: GCF_043250625.1. Classification (NCBI taxonomy): domain Eukaryota; kingdom Metazoa; phylum Chordata; class Actinopteri; order Perciformes; family Sebastidae; genus Sebastes; species Sebastes fasciatus. Next base: position 16,097,043 of record NC_133795.1, read on the forward strand.
GAAAGAAACTCTTGTTTCAAATCCTCTCCTGCCAGAATCCCCACTTCATTTTTACGTGTAGATAAAAGTGAAAACTGTGCACTGTGTCCTTCGAATGAATATTAGACAAAACTCGTGTCTGTTTCAAGGACAAAGTCGGGGTGAGAGGAGAAGAGAAGGATGAAAGAGAGAGATATGTTAGAAAGCGGGAGGCTTTCAGGGAGAAGAGCATCTGTACTGCAGTAACCTTAATCTTATAGTCATGGAGCCATAGAAAGAGCGATGCTTTGTCTCTTCAACCACTGAATGATTAGTCTTGAGCAAAAATAATTCTACATGTTTTATATGTATATGTAATTTAATTTTTGATGATGTAAAAACTGAAAATAAATAATTACAGTTGAAATTAAATGAACTGTTGTTTTACTTATTGCATCACGTCTTTTTGGTTAAACTTTGTCCAGTTGTTAAAAAAAAAAAAAGTGTTTTATTTACAGTGCCATCATGCTACACGTGTAACAAAAATACATACCAACAAAAGAAACAAACAGTTAACTCGGCTTTAACTCAATAAAACTCAACTCAAGCTAAAATAAGTTATAGTAACTAAACTTCACATGCACACAGCTACACACAGAGATCAGCCCAAAACAAATGCTTATATAGTCCCTTCAATCATCAAGAGCCAATCAGCAGCAGGCTGTACCATTCTCCCAGGAAACCCAGGACCTTCTCTGAAAAGAGATAACTAATGAAATTGGTAAATCCCACTAAATTAGTACTAAAACACATTCACACACATCCCTAACATACATTTGCAACCATGGTTGAACTGATCACAATACATAAACGTAATTCCTTTATTCAAATTTATTTGAAACAATTTCCCCCCTTGCTTGGTCTAATCTGGTTACATCACTGAGGAAGTGCATAAAGCGTGGAAGTGGTTTGGTGCCTCATCCTTTTGTCTATGGAGCACATGGTGGGTATGGTGAGTATGAGAGAAAGAAAAATGGTGAACTTAATTAAACTTAACAATGCTGGTCACAAAGTAAACCTGGGATAGCATGTGTCTGCAAGTTACAGTTGATGGAATTATGGCTAAATCATTGAATTAATCAATCAAGGTTTATTTATATAGCACCTTTCAAACAAGTCAAATGCAATTCAAAGTTCTGTACACACGATTGAGAAAATGTAGAATGTTAAAAATGGATTTAGAGACTAATGCGCACCCAAGATAAAAGTTCATTGAATAAGAAAGCAATAAAAGATGGGTATTTAAGATAATAAAAAATAAATAAAATGCAAGGAATAAAAATAACAATACAAATAAATAAATAAATACAAATTATGAAACTTCACAAAACAAGCAGATCGTATTAAAATTAAATTACAAATAAAGAAACATTAATAAAATAAAATAAGAGATAATAATGATCAGCAATAAAATGTTGATTTAACAAAAGTAAAATAAACACAATGATGATTAATAAAATAAGTATAAACAATAAAACCATTAAATTATAAAACACTACATAAGAGCCTCACTAAATAGATGGGTTTTTAGTTTATGTTTAAACATGTCAATATTTTCAGCTCCTCTCAGTTCCTCTGGAAGGTTGTTCCAGCGGCTGGGAGCGTAAAGGCTGAAAGCAGCATCACCAAATGTTTTTGTTCTGCTTTGTGGAACAACTAAAAGAAGAACCGGAGGATCCGAAGGGCATTCCTGGTTCACAAACCAAAAACATTTCTGCAAGGTAGTCCGGTGCAAGGCCATGTAGTGCCTTATAAACTAATAAAAGAATTTTAAAATCAATACGAAAACTACGACTAAACGAGCATGGATAAATTGGTATGAAATGTTAGAAAATGGGGACAAATTCTCACCCATTTTGTCACAATGTGTTTATATATTACATGTTTGAGCTTTAATGTATATTGATGTATTTAATGACTTGTTCCACTAGGAGGCAGCAGAGTCGTAATCCTTTCAAGTAGTTTCTCCCTATGAGGACTTTGCCTGCTTAATATTTATTTTAATTAAAAACTGTTACATAATTTTAAGTGAAACCACTGGTCCCTGGTCCTCATGAACATGAGGTGTCGAAACCTCCTTCCTCTCTCTTTTACCATCCTCCCAACCTCGTGGAGCTGTTTTCCATTTTCATTGGCCTGTCCCCCCCTCCTTGTGCCACACCCCTCCCATGTTTTTTTATCCTGAGGTGAGAACACAGTGTGCACATCTGGAGGTGATCCTGACCGCAAAGGAGTAGCCTGTGGGAAGGGGTATGAGGTTAAAGATGCACTGCGCCTTGTATGTATATATCTGTGTGTGCATGTGTGCCTTGAGGGTGTCATGTGATCCAGACTTTGAAATGCTCCTGATTACAAACAGCTGGCGGGCTGTGGCCTCGACCAATCGGACGAGCTGTTGGCTGTGACATCAGGTGGAAGGAGGGAGGTGGACAGAATATTTTAGATGGGGTTTTTTTTTGCCTCTGAATTGAATCATCAACATCAGGCCGACCCATTAAGCTGTGTTGGATTCCCCACAGCACTTGGATGTTCCCATCTGGTCAAGATGCACCTCAAATTTAATCACTATGTATCAGCTTGTCTGTTTGCATCATGTGGGTCCAGCATCATTATAGCTCACGGCCAACACAGGGCCAATCAGCTGAGGAGGGACCCTGGCCCTAATGCAGGGCTGCCCAAAGTGGGGCCCGCCATAAGGTTTGATTTGGCCCGCCAGATGTTTCTAGCAAATTTTTTTTTTTTAATTAAAAGACCTGCGGGATAGCTGGCGATTGTGACTGACTTTACTCTCTTTTGGAGGTTGTAGCAGGCTCAGTTTTAGAGCTATACTGGTATCATATTAAACTAGAACCTAAGGAATCCATTGAAACCAACCAAGTCATACTTGTCAGGAAGGAGGCTAAATAACGCTCCAAAGTTGGGCTAAAGTTTGGCGAGGGAAAATTGGCAATTTTCACAGGGGTCGCTTGACCTCTGACCTCAATATATGGGAATGAAAATGGGTTCTATGGGTACCCACGAGTCTCCCTTTTACAGACATCGCCACTATATGATAATCCCATGCAATTTGGTGCAGAAACATGCAGTTTTTTTGCATGCAGTATAAATGTGTTATTTTCGCATATTCTAAAAATAGTGTATTTGAATATTTCTGCTGGGGTCCATAAACAGTCTTGGAATTGCATAAATTGACTGGAAATGAGCCCACTTGTATTCAGCAGGTACAGTAGGTTTTAAGGAGTTAACTATGTAAAAGTTAAAAGAATATTCTATTTGGGGAACTTGGGATCCTACTACCATTTTGCATCTTAACAATACAATATGTGTATGCTTTTGGCCCGTGGCCCACCATTAAGGTCCAGTTTTTGGCCCTAAAAGGGAAAAAGTTTGGGCACCCCTGCCCTAATGTCTCTGTTCTAAGACTTAAGCATTCAAAGAAATCCTTTGTGCTCATGTGAAGGTCCTGTGGTTTTTGTGAAGGAAAGTCGAAGAGCCAAATGGAGCTGGAATGCAGACAGGAATGCATGTTTTTTTTCTTTTTCTGCAGGACTGCCACAAAATGCTAAATGATTAGCAGTCAATGGGATTATTAATGCTTTTTTTTTCAATAGTTTGCAATGTCATTCATTTACCATGAAGCATCTGAGCTAATTCAAGAGTGTGTGCATGAATTAGTCTGTGCAGTATGGTGTATTTACAGCAGATTTGTCATAGCAGGAAAAGAACTAAATATTAATGATATGCTCTGATCCATGTTTTCCACTAAGCCATCACAGTGAGCCTCATGCATCAAATCTGAAAGTGACTCTCCTGAATGGAATGTGGCCTTTTATTATAATTACAGTTGTGTTCGACAATCAAAATATCTATGTTAAAGATACGGTTTGACATTTTGGAAAATATGCATGTTTGCTTGATAACACTTTTGCTTTTGCTTTCTTGCAGAGAGTTAGATGAGAAGCTCGATGCCACTATCTGTACAATAAATATGAAGCTAAAGCCAGCAACTGGTTAGTTTAGCTCTGCATAAAGACTGGAAATGGGGAAAAACAGCTAGCCTGGTGATTTGCTTTTATACGTTGTTTTTTTGTATGGATTAAACAAACTAGATATAACATGTTAATTGGTGAGCGTTAGAGGTGCTGGTAGGCAAATTGTTACGTTTGGACAGAGCCAGGGTAGCGGTTTCCCCGTTTCCAGTCTTAATGCTAAGCTAAATGGCAGCTGGCCCCAGGTACCGACGGTATTTGTTATAGATTTAGATGTTATGTGTTTACACATATAAAAAAAAAGGTACAAGTATATAAGTGATATTACATAAACAACAACAAATGTGATGGAGAGGAGCAAAAAACCCTCAGAGGAGCTTGATAAGGGGACTCTCCGGTGCATACCATAATCAATTATTTAAAAGAGAATAAAATATTAAAAAGGACGGTAAAGGGAGAGAGAAGAAAATATATAAGATTACACACACCAGCAGACATCCATATATGCAAGTACACAAAGTCATGAAATAGAATTAAGATTTTCATTATTATATCATCAATAAAAACTCATTATTGGTAATCAATTTACAAAGATAATCCATAAGGAAAACATTGGGGAGATGAAAACAAACCTTTAATGGCTTTCTTATATCATTCTGGTGCCACCTGAGACTGAGATGGCACAGCGTTCCATATCACTGAACCTCTGTAATTTTAACCAAACTGTGACTGAGATACTGTACATACTATATACTTTATAGTATGTTAAATTCATGAAAAAAAAGTGAAAGTATAGTATGTTGAAAAAAGTTATAATATATGTTGAAAAAATGTATGAATTAAATAATTAGTAAATTGAAAAATTTCATCAAAAAAGTCAAAGTATAGTATTTAAAAAAATGTCATGAAAAAAACTTAGTACAGTGTGTCGAAAAATGTCATGAAAAGAGGTCATAGTATAGTATGCCGAAAACATTTATGAAAAAAAGTCATAGTATAGAAAGTCTAAAAATGTTATGAAAAAAAGTCATAGTATAATACGTCCAAAAATTTCATGAAAAAGTCATAGGCTAGTATATTGAAAAATAATCATGAAAAAAGTCATAGTATAGTAATGTTTAAAAAATTTAAAAAAAAATCATAGTATAGTATGTCGAAAAATTTCATGAAAAAAAGTCATAGAATAGTATATTGAGAAAAATCATGAAAAAAAGTCATTGTATAATGTGTCGAAAAATTATGAAAAAAAATCATATACTATGTTGAAAAGTCATAGTGTAATACGCCGAAAAATTCATATACTATGTTGAAAAGTCATAGTATAATACGCCGAAAAATTCATGAGAAAGTCATAGGATAGTATGTCGAAAAATGTTATGAAAAAAAGTCATAGTATGTTTGAACATTTCGTGAAAAAAGGTCATATGTTGAACATTTTTATGAATTAAAGTAATTAGTACGTTGAAAATTTCATTAAAAAAGTCATAGTATGTCGAAAGATTTATTATAAAAAATCATAGTATAGCATGTTGAAAAAAGTCATAGTATAATACGTCGAAAAATGTCATAAAAAATCATGAAAAAAAAGTTATACTATAATGTCGAAAAAAATCTTTTAAAAAAAGACTAGTATAGTATGTCGACAAAGTTCATGAAAAAATGTTAGTTTAGTATGTTTAAAAATTCTTTAAAAAAAATCATAGTATAGTATGTTGAAAAATTTCATGAAAAGAAGTCGTATGTTGAAAATTTTATGAATTAAAGTAATTAGTATGTTGAAAATTTCATTAAAGTCATAGTATGTCGAAAATTTTTATTAAAAAATCATATAGTATGTTGAAAAATTTCATGAAATTAGTGTAGCATGTCCAAAGATTTAATGAAAAAAGTCTTTGCATAGAATGTTTACATTTCTTTCTTTTTTAATTCATTCTAAATAGATAGATAGATGCACTTTATTGATCCCAAATTGGGAAATTGTGTTACAGCAGCAGGTTATCCAAGCAATGCACAGGAACAGTACATAAAATGTATATGTGAACACTAAAGAAATACATCCATAGAACATAAAATATAAAGAATATTGGAATACACTATAAATATACCTATTACAAATTTTAAATTATAAACATGGAATAGCCCATTATATACATGAGCAAGTGATCAATAACATACTATATACATTAGCAAAGTGTGCAAGACACTATATATATATTAGCAAAGTGTGCAAGTTACAGTGTTTGTTCTTTAATAAAAAAACAATTTGAGGTAGTAAATGTGCAAGACATTACAGAATGGAGTCTTGTTGAAAAAGAAACTATAGAGTTGAGAGTTCTCTGTTAGACAGAGGTGAGGTGTTGAAGAACTCTCTTCAACACCTCACCTCTGTCTGTTTGGGTAGGAAAGATTTCCTGTATCAGTCCTTGTGACAGCGAAGCTGAATCAGTCTGTTAGAGAAAGAGCTACGCTGACCGTCCAGTAGGTGGTGGACAGGGTGGTCAGGATTAACCATAATGGATAACCGTTTGTTCAGTGTCCTCCACCACAACATCAAAGGTGTCCGGTTTGCAGCCAAATACGGAGCCGGCCTTCTTAATCAGTTTATTAAGTTTGTTGGTGTCACCGGCTCCAGTGCTGCCTCAGCAGACGACGATGAAGTACAGTGCACTGGCCACAACCGACTGGTAGAACACGTTGAAGGAGCTCAGGGAATAGAATCTGCTCATCCTTTATATACAGCCTCAGTATTCGTCTTCCAGTTCAGTCTGGTACTTGGTACTTGTAGTCCTCCACAACATTGACCTCCTCTCCAAGAATACGCAGGGGTTGTGAAGCCATCCTCTTCCTTCTGTATGTCGAAAAATGTAATAAAAGTCATAGCATAGCATGAAAAAAAGAAGTCATAGTATAGCATGACAAAGATTTCATGAAAAAAAATTAAAAGTATAACATCGAGAATTTTATGAAAAAAAAAGTCACAGCATAGTTTGTCAAAAAATGTCATGAAAAAAGTCATAGTATAAAGTGTAAAAAAATGTCATGAAAAAAGTCATAGTATTTTTGGTCATAAGTCATAATATATGTCAAAAATGTCATGAAAAAAAGTCAAAGTATACGTCGAAAATTTTATGAAAAACGTCATAGTATTTTTGGTCATACGTCATAATATAGCAAGTAAAAAAATTTATGAATAAAATTTATAGTATAGTATGTCGAAAATTTCATGCAAAAAGTCATAAGGTGTCAAATATGTCATGAAAAAAGTCATAGGATTTTTGGTCATAAAAAGTCATCGTATAGCATGTCAAATTTCAAGAAAAAGTGTCATAGTATAGTGTATCCAAAATTTCAAGAAAAAAAAGCATAGTATAGCATGTTGAAAATGTAATGAAAAAAAAAACACAGTAAAGTATGTCGAAAATGTCATGAAAAAAGTTTTAGTATGTTATAAAAAGTCATAGTATTATAGTATGTCGAAAATTTCATGAAAAGTCATAGTATGTCAAATTCCATGGAAAAAAGTCATAGTATTGCATGTCAAAAGTTTCATGAAAAAAAAGTCATAGTATATCATAAAAAGAATAGTATAGCATGTCGAAAAATTTCATAAATAAGTCATAGTATAGTATGTTGAAAATTCCATGGAAAAAAGTCATAGCATAGTATGTCATAAAAAGTCATAGTTTAGTATGTCAAATTTCATTAAAAAGTCATAGTTTAGTACGTTATAAAAAGTCATATAACGTGTCAAAAAATGTCATGAACAAAGTCATAGTATTTTTTGTCAATAAAAGTCATACTATAATATGTAAAAAATTTCATGAAAAAAGTCATAGCATAGTATGTTAAAATATTTCATGTAAAAAAGAGCCATTGTTAATGTTTTTAATAACATCTGTGCTTCTACTATGACCTTCTATCTAAGTCAAAATGTCTGCTGTGAAAAAGGCCTATTCCTCTTGGTGCTCCTTAAAGAGTAATTTAAAGGCATGACTTTAGAATTGACCTCTAACATTCAACGTATTGAGTGTGAGGGGAATACAATTATTAACACTATTCTTTGGAGGTAACTTTTCCTGGTAACAACAGCATGAAATATGAAATATGTATATCCCTCCGACAAACTCAAAGACAAAATTGTTGGTCATGGGCAACATCCAACCAAAACAATCCTGTTGGTCTTTTTTTTGTTTTTCCTTTTCTCTGTTTCTATTTGACTCACCGAGCTGTTGTCTTCTTTTCTCACTGAACAGAGGCAGCTCTCGGCTCGTCCCTCCCCTCCATCAATCTCTGTCATAAATCTGTCAAGCGGAGAGAAAGGGAACTGCTGAATACAGATTTGTCAGCAATTAATCTAACCTCTATTACTAGACTTGGATATTGTGCTCTCTATACCAGAGAACAATAAGCCACTCTAACGTGGAGCACTGAGCTGCATGTGTGAGTGGTGGGCAATCATGGGAGGATGTCTGTTTGTGAGAAGGAGAGTGCATGTGTGTGTGCGCATGCATGCAGTAAGCTTCCTTGGGTGGTGTTTTAACTGTTTTGTTGATTACGTGTAAAGCCATGTGAATAAAAATCCTTTTTTGTCCACATTTTCATGCATTAATATTTATGCTTTATTGCTTTTTTTTTAAAGAAAACGACACAATAAAGCTTCTAGTGGACAGTTACCGGCCATTTAACCTTGAAAAGACATAGCCTACAGTATGCTGAATGTGAGGCTGCCTAATTGACCTTCTGCACTTGATGAGAAGAGAGGACACATGAGTCAGTGTGTGTGTGTGTGTGTGTGTGTGTGTGTGTGTACCAATGTGCTTTTCAGCTCTGTCTTATTGATTTTCTTAAGGATGTGGATTAGAGTCAATATCTTAATTCCCAGACAAAGAGACCATGAGAATAAAGTCAACAAAAACATCAGCATTAGTAATATTAATAGCATAATGACTGTATACACTATTTCAACGGAATTGCATTGCTAGGCAACAGCTTTGGTCCATGTTTACTTCCTGTCAGCTGATGTCATTCACATACACTACAAAAGGAAATAAACTGGGACACTATGAAATGGTCTGTGCTCTTCTGTGCCTGTACTGTAAGCATGGGCTTGTCTCCAGTTTCTGTGCATAAAAGTGCTCATATATACAGCACATGAATGAATTTGAACAAATCCCATGAAAAGACCAAAACCAACAATGCATAAGTCCGTCCCTCAATACTCTGACCTTCAATACTCTGACCTTCCTACCCTGTCGCACTTGGACCCAAGCCCATTTGCTCCTACTGAAGACATAAATCTTTAAAATCAGCTCATGCATATGTAGTTTAAGTTGAAAGAAAACGGCTCAGTAAATTCCTAAAAACAGCTGAGCCCTGTATTTCGTAGCAAATGTAACTGAAACAGGAGTAAATAGTGCTTTTGTTGGGGACTTTTTAACGGCGGATTAAAGGGAGAGTTCGGGTGTTGTGAAGTGGGGTTGTATAAGGTACTTATCCATAGTAGGTGTATTACTTACAGTAGATGACACTCAGCACGCCCCCAGCATCGAGAAACAGATAGGAGTACTGACACCGGAGCAAAGCAATACAGTGCTGTGGACGGGGAAGGTAGAAAAGTGTCTTGTAGCCACCGTAAAGAAAGGCTCTCCTAAAAAAATGTATATCCATTTAAGTGTAAGCTATATTTAGAATATTTTCCGACAACAAACTGAACTGAAAGTGAAATGTATCTAAACTGTTTTTGTCATCTGAGCCTGCTGGCTTTGGATAGAGCATAGATTTCCCAAGATAGGATTCTCCTTTCCGACAGTTCCCCGTCAGAAAGGAGAAGGAAGGGGCTGTCTGACGCCAAGATAAAGCCGTGAAAATATTCTAAATACAGCGTACACTTATATTGATTTTTTTTAGGTGAGTCTTTCTTTTAGGTGCCTAAAATACGTTTTACTGCCGTCCCCGTCCACAGCCCTGTATTACTTCGCTCCGGTGTTGATACAACACCCTTTTCCAAACACCCGAACTATGCCTTTAATGCACATTTGGTGCTCTAGTCACTATTGAGTATATATGGCAGATGGACGTGGATACATGACTGATTCAAAATTAACTACAGTACCCATGTTTGTCACAATGACGGTACGTGTCACCCAGTGCAACAGCAGTGACTGACTGGTGTTTAATAGTTCTTGAACAACAGTGGGGCTCTATTGCGACAGAGGAATAAGACACAGGCAATACAAGTTAGTAAGATCAATTCATTGTTCATTTAGGTCTTTGTCAGTGGATTTGTTAACAGTGAGAACAAAATAAAATATCACCAGTAGGGCTGTCAAAGCAAACGTAATAACACGTTAGCGATTCGTTTTAACGCCACTAATTTCTTTAACGCGTTAACGCAATCGATCTTTCGAAGGTTGTACTGGGCTCAGTTTTAAAGCTAGAGTGAAGATACTGGTATCATATGAAACTAGAAAACCTAAGGAATCCATTGGTATCAACCATGTCATTTAGCTCGCAAAGGAGGCTAAATAACGCTCCAAACTTGTGCTAAATTTTGTGCTAAAGACAAACTGTCATGGCCATTTTCAAAGGGGTGTAAACCAACGAGTCTCCCCTTTACAGACATGCCCACTTTGTGATAATCACATGCAGTTTTGGTCAAGTTATAGTCAAGTCACCACACTGACACACTGACAGCTGTTGTTTCCTGTTGGGCTACAGTTTGCCATGTTATGATTTGAGCATATTCTTTATGCTAAATGCAGTACCTGTGAGGGTTTCTGGACAATATTTGTCATTGTTTTGTGTTGTTAATTGATTTCCAATAATAAATACATACACACATTTGCATAAAGCAGCATATTTGCCCACTCTCATGTTGATAAAAGTATTAAATACTTGACAAATCTCCCTTTAAGGTACATTTTGAAAAAATGGGCGATTAATCGCGCGATTTATTCAATATTTTAATGGATTGGCAGCCCTAAACAACAGATATTATCCATTAAGTACAAGTCCAGTATTTTGCTGACACGGACATGGCCTGTGGGAGACAATACACACATTTCCTGTTCTTTTTCCAAAGATTTCCTGTTCCTGTTTTGCCCTCTCTCTCTCTCTCTCTCTGCCTCATAATTCACCCCTCACATAATTTTCTGTACATGTGAACATGCTTGGGCATGTGTGAATGAAAGTTGTATTCCAACTATTTAACTATGTAGCTACAACAGCAGTCCGGTTTTTGAAGGTATGGACTGATTTTCATCAATAACCCCATTCCCTCCCTCTATACACACATTTACGCACGCACACGCACACAATTACCATTACAAGGACAGTTCAGTGGAGCAGTGGGCCAGTGCTCAGCTGCTTGAGACAGAATTAGAGTGGCAAACAGCTGAGCTTCTCTGGGGTGCTATCATGTGACCTATCCCACCCACAGGGCCAAAGGGATGCACGTTTAGAGTTACCATGTCCAATTTCCAGCATAGCCGTTATGTGTGTGTCTCCCTGTGCGTTATATCTGTTCCGGTAGTTGAGCTCTAAGGGGGAATTTCTCTCCTCTGTCTCTGCCAGTAAACTCGCTCTCCAACCTGCTGATAGCCGCACCTTTCTGTCCGCCTGTCATTAGCACACACTCTGCCCTTTGTCCCTACGCTTGTCTCAGTGACCTGCTTACGGCCGCACGGCTACACCGGGAGGTGTTCCTGACGTAACAAGAGACCACATCTGGGGGGTTCGCCTCGGCAGTGGGAATGTATCAAATGGCCTACCTTATTTATGATGAAAAGAAAAGCCCCCGCAGCACATTTGGGATTGTTTAGATGTATTGTTTCCTAGCCTGCAAAATAACAGCGTGGCTTTTTTTTTCAGTGTCGGTCAGCAAAGCAGGTAAGGGAAAAAGAGCTGAGCACTGCACTAGCCATTACTCCTCACCTGATGAAAGGTCTTGTAACAAGCCTCCACCTCTACTGCTATTATTGGCAATAATCAAACTCACGCTCCGATGATGGTCCACTTATTGCTCACAAGAGCTTCATCTCCATAAATCAGAAGGACTGCAGTCTACAACTACTGTAAGGTCGGCGTAACGACGAGGGTGGCGATCATAAAAAGGTGTTCAGTTTTGTGAAAACTCTGCTTTGTAATCATAGTCATGTGATTATGGTCCAATAAAGTTAAATTGCAAAGGAAAAGTTACAGTTTAAGCTGTGAACGACCACCTTCTGTAACACGGCTCACATATGTCACACATGTGTCTGTGTGTGCCCGTGCGTGTGCCCCTGCGTGTGCCCGTGCGTGTGCCCGTGCGTGTGCGTGTGTGTGTGCGTGTGTGTTTGGGACAGGCAGGGCCCAAAGCAGAAGGAGTGTGTCCTGCAGGGCCTAGAGTGTTTACAGCAGAGTAACATGAGGAGTGGACCAGCTTGTCCCGCCTACTCCATAACTCTAAATGCAGAACCACAGCTGTGTTTCTATGTATGAGGGACTGAGGAGCAAAATAAGGACAAGAGGAACAGAGATAAATGAGCCCTTGGAAAGAAAATGATATAAAAGCAGCATGAGTATATATATATATCAAAATATCAGATATTGATAAATTACAGGTGAAGAAATTTAGTCAAAGGTTTGAGGCCAATGTGGAGGTCATTTACTGCTGCCCATGCATGTGCGCAGGCTAGTGTGTGTATGTGTGTGTGTGTGTGCGTGCGTAAGGGGGGGATGGGGTACCACAGGAATTAGGTAATATTGACATGGTTGTTTCAACTCCACCCTCCGAGCACCACTCAGATCAATAGAAGTCATTGATAATAACTGAACTTCTCATGTGATCAGTGAAGGAGAAAATTCACCATGTGTCCCACATGCTCGTTCATCACATTGAAGGACTACAATAAAAAAAAACATGCACTTGCAAATAAGATCAAATGCACACATGCAGAAATGCATGCACACACACACACATACACCCAGCAGCAGCAGCAGCAGCAGCAGGGGGAAACAGGCTCTTCTCTGACATTGCATGATTGGTCACTTTTTCCCTCTCTCTCCCTTCCTGCTGAAATAGTTTTAACAAAAGAGAGGGAGAAGGAGGAGGGGGAGGGGTGGCGAGGTTGGGGGAGGGGATGTATGTGCTGCTCTGTTGTCACTGGGCGAGGGAGAGCGAGAGGGGGGAGAAGGGAGCTGGAGGGCGAGCGAGGGAGTGTAGGAGGGAAGGATAGGGTCCCAGAAGAGAGTACAAGCCTCACACACACACACATATACACACACACACTCACACGCTCACTCATATACATTTACGTCGCTGTACTTTGTGGATTACTTTCCAAACTGAGCCACTCATCAAGCAAATCCAGAACATGATCAGGTCAGTAACCATGTACTCACTTGTTGAAAAAGATTTTGCTTTTATCTCCTATGACAATGTTTCTGCTGCTTCTTGCACATTCCTGTCATTTTCAATGCTCCCTATTCACTCTTTATGTGTGATATGCCCTCTTTTACGTGCTGCATACTGAATTGCACATGATATAGTTTTGCTTCTTTACACATGACATTCTCAATAGTGTGTCCTCTATGTGTCAAACCAGGTTACATGTTTATGATATCTCCTATTCTGCAATCACTCTTCAGTTTTTTTTCTTCCCCCTCATGTATTACATGTTAGACATGATAGCTTCCTCCTCTGCAGAGAGTACAAAGTTCCTTTTGCTGTTGTGGTTTGTGGTGTTTGTGTTGAAACGTGGGTGGCTTCAAAGAATTAGAAACTTGTCTCCGCTGACCGTGCGGTTTTGTGGTCAGAGGGTAAAAGCCGCCTCTCTGTCAGGGTATTTAGCATTGAAAAACTCTGTCTTGATCGGTCGCTTGCACACGTGCAGGCACATAAATAGAGAGAAAAACAAACGAGGAAAGCAAAAGTGAGCGCATGAGAAACTTATTATGAGTCAATATCAGTTGATCTCTGCAAGTATTTGAGGAGTTATTTTCACAATGGTATTTTTAATAGGAATATTAAATTCTACATGCAATAAATGCAAGCAATTTTTTTTATTATTTGTACTTGATGCATTCATTAATGTCTCAAAATGTCCCTAAAATCTGGCTTTGCAATAAAAAATAAACATCCTCGTCTTATTCACTGTGTGTTTTGGCTCTGACACTGGCATGTGTGTGCTCTTCAGGTGGCAGCGTGTCGGAGCGGTGTTGAACTGTGAAATGAACCATGGAGGGGTCCAGGGGGCCAGTCACTAGCCGAGCCAACAGCCGCACTACCAGCAGCAGCAGCAGCAGGAGAAGCAGTAGCCAGGGGAGGCCCCGCAGCATGCAGCTGGGCCCTTACTAGCACCAAGTGGACCTGGTCCTCTCCTCTTCACCTGGGGCCAGGGCTGCAGAATGCTCAGTCCTGTCACCCCATACAGTAAGTCTGCACTCCAATGACAGGTGTGTTTGGCATGTTGTACGCGAACAACTAGATTGGTTTGGAGTCTGTTTTTCTTCTTTTGGCTCCTCTTTTGTCCAGGACTCATCTCCTGTGGCTCAGTAGAGGGAAGCAAGGGGCAGGGGGGGTCTCTGAGAAGTCATTTTGAGAAGGCAGATATGCTAATGGCTTTAACAGCTGAGTTTCCAGGCTTTGCATTGAGGAATTTCACAGAAAGTGTTCAGTCGCTGTTTTTTCAGCCCGTCCATGTGAATATAGTATAGTAGCAATTTGTTTAAACAGACAGCAGCTAAAGCACCACTGTATGCCTTTTTCTAAGAAGCTGCATGAACATAGTGAAGGAGAGCGCTATTGACTGTATTCAGAGCTTTTCTTTAGGGATGGAAGAATCATAAAATGTTGGTTATATTTATTTTCAAACAATGATAGCACTATCACACTTTGAGATCCTGGGGACACCCTTACTCTATCTTTATTTAAGGTGGAAAATAACTGGAAATCGTGTATATCAATCTATGACTATGGTGTTTTGTGTTGAAACATTCACAAAAACACAACTTGGCATCATTTTGTTTCCAGAGGGGACAGATCTGTTTTCTATGTTTGCAACATTAGTATGTAAAAGCTGACTGACTCATGTGACACATCACAGTAAAGGTCTCGCTTGTATATGTTCTAATCACGAGAGGTCGCTATCCAGGCTGATGAATATGCTTATATTGATTGACTGGGCTATTGATTAGGCCAAGCTTTAACAGGATTACAACGCTAACCTGATTGGAATAATGCAACAGCGATTTACTTGCAGGTTTTAATATTCTAAAGAGCCACACGGATGCACGGAGACAAACAACGGAAAACTTCTAGGGAGAAGGAAGGAGTTTTCTGAGCGGACCGAAGTTTTAGTTAACGTACGTCTGTCACATTCCTCCCTCAAAAAGACTCACAGCGTCACGTTAGATTTCTTCGCACAGAAACGTCGTCTACACACAATCCTATGATGCCATTCATTTTTTCACATCTCACAGACTCGAACATTTCTTGTTCATCTGCACACACACTCGAACAAACACAACATACACAATCATCCACACCTCATTATGGGCTCTATCTATAATGATGATTAGCAGTTTTAGCCCCTTTTTTAGCCGCCAGGGTGAAGCGATTCTGTGAATGAAAGCCAGATCGTTAGTAACCTGGTGTCAGCGGCTTCTCATTAGTCCTGTATAGAGGGACACATAAACATCACCCTCCGCCTCCATTCACACACACACATTAGTCCTCCGTAGTAATCATGACAGCTTGTTAAGCAAATTGTAGCACACCTTAGATCCTCATTAGGTGCTATAGTAAAGAGCTGTGCTGCATGGTGGTAAAATGACGGAGAAAGAGCAAAGTGAAGGGCAGATGGAGGGGACGCGAGGAGGGACTGGTCAGCTGCAGCCTGATATATGAGTGGACACAATAAGCAAAGAGGGGCCAGGCCAGCCTCTGCCACATGTGTGTGTGTGTGTGTGTGTGTGTGTGTGTGTGTGTGTGTGTGTGTGTGTGTGTGTGTGTGTGTGTGTGTGTGTGTGTGTGTGTGTGTGTGTTTGTGTGTGAGCTAAAGGAGTGGGGGAGGGTAAAACTGACCACACAGGCTCGGACACACGGGCCTGTCTTTACTACAGCACAGAGAGAAGGAGGGAGGCTTGAGAAAGGAAGACTTTGGGGGCAAAATCAGAGTGAAAACGAAAGAAAAGTAAAAAATAAAATAAGAGGATCAAAATTATTCAAAGTAAACTAGTTTCCCAGTCGTACTTTGAGATAAATGGGTCCGTTTGAGCGGGAAAAGCCTCACTCCGACTTAAATTGTCATGTGATTTGTAGTAAGAAATGACTTGTAGGTCAAAGATATGTAAAACGTGAATCAGATATGGTACAGTAGTTGATTGGCAGACAGCGGTGTGGCCTGGTGGACTGTGCAGGCCTTGAGAAAAGGGGGGAAGGGGAAAGAGGAGGAGCAGATCCTCCTTCACACTGGCTTCAGCGTTTTAGACTATGGTCACTGCTTACATAACAATCTAACCCTCATTTACTCTGTAAGCAAGGAAGGCAGAGATAGCTGTGTGTGTGTAGTCCATTGTCCATTGCCACAAGAACATGCTCCATGTATATTCATATCCCATTTCTCCTCTGACGTGCTCTGTATTGATCGTACAAGCAGTGGTGTGATTTAACTCTAACTAATACAAATCGCCCAATAATGTGCAAACAGCTGATAGGGTCATTCATCAGCACTGCAATTAAGCATGTTCTGGCTCTCTCCCTCGCGTCCTTCAGCCTGAGAGGAGTGGACAGTGCGTGTTGAACGTATGGAGAGGATATGTGCTTTGTAAATAGATCTCAGGTTAGATTCCTGGCATTCCAGCAGCCTGACTCATCCGATAGATGACCAAGAGCTCCTCTGCCTGTTGGCCAGCTGAAACTAAACACATCACCAAAAGCACAATATGCTTGAGTCTGTGTGTGTGCATCTTGAGTGTCCGTCCATCCTCAGGAAATGTAAGTCTTTGTTTACTGTGAGTGCAGTAACAAGCACTAACGGAGGACCTTCCAGCTCCAGAAGGGTGATTTTTATGTTTCCACTCCCCATCTAGCCAACCAGCCGGCCAGCAAAGCCTCTGCCTCTGATGCCTCACAACCCCCAAATCCCCATTCCAGCCAGCCCCTTCCCCCACGCGTACTTTCATCTAATTAACCCCTAATTACTCATACTGACCATGCAGTGGACCACGAGTCAAGCTAGCCTCCATTGACGCACAGAAAAACATCCATGACTTGCATAATTGTGTTTCCTTCAAAGAGAAAATAATTTGCTTGAATTTATTACATATCATATCGATGACAACACTCATTAAGACGTAATGGTTAAAGCACTCACACTGGTTTTAGTGGAGGTTTATGAAGATCTCTTTATGGATGGATCAGGCTTCTGTTTACATACTGCATATTTTGCCGTTTGGTGAACCCTGAGGCCATGTAGCATCCATGATCCATGTATAGGTCTCGATATGGGTTGGAAAAAAATCGATTCACCTATGTATTGCGATTTATAATTTTTTTAAACAATTTTTTTAATAGATTTTTCATGCCAGACTCCATATATTTGTTTCATTTTAGTCTATGCAGAGGTAGAAGGAAGTTACCGCTTTTATTGTTGTAGTCAGAGTAACGTGACGTCATCCGTTAACCAAAACAAACCGCAGTGAGCCGAAACGATGCCGGTGGATACGACCTGCACCCTCACATTTTAAATCCAAATTTTAAATGGCAAAGTTAGCGGAAGTATACACATGTGACTACGTCCGGTTTTCAAAATAAGGTGTTAACAAGGGAACTGTATATACAAAATACATATATGGAAATAAGATTGATTGGATTATATTCACCAGAAGTATAAAACATTACATGTCCCTTACAAATGAAAAAGAAAATACTACTAATTTGTGAAGGAAATGTCTTTTCTATTCTATTTCTTTGATTTTTGGGTTGCTGGAAAAAAATGAATAATGCCTGACAATGACTGATATATTTGACTTCAGGACATCTCTGACTACATACATGCTGAAAATCAAACATTTTTACAGTTTCAATTGAGATATTTTCCAAAGTAAAAGTCCCTAGAAGTGTATGATTTAACTTTTTCCCATGGTCTAGTGTTAAAAAAGTTAACCAAAATCGCAATAATTCGTAATATCAAATTGCAATTCTTGTAGAATCACAATACTTAAAACTCGCAATACACCAAGCCCTACGTCTTGATGAGGAGAGAAGAGGAACCACGAAGCTGTAATTTTACCTCACTTCCTGCTCTGGGTAGATTAAAGGAGACTTACTTGCTTATGTCTGGGCAATTAATTACAGGCACACTCAAGGCAGATTTGTACTTTTGAGTCTAAGTGTCAAGGCAGCTACACTGTAGGTGATTGTGGTGTTTCTTTTGGTTCCCAGAGGATTTTTGCTGCAGCTTACATACACCTCTGACCACATGTACATAACTACATGTAGTGTCTGCAGGATTTGGTCGATGTTAGTATTTCCCTGTAACCTCGTTATGCTTGATCCCCTCTTGCCTCAACATGTTCAGTGCTCTCACTGGCTCTTCTGATGTAATCTCGTTCTTCTCTATAATGCTACACAAATTGATTATTTTTCATCAAGCGAAGCCGTTGTGTAGCGCAAACATACTCTTGACCCCAATTGTTCCTGGCCTGTGTGAAGAAACGGATGTGAGAGTACAACAACATAACTACGTTAAATGCATAGTTCCTACTGTGACACTTCAACCTTGCTATTCAAGCTTCACTCATAACATGACTTAAGCTGAGGATACACCAAGCCGCCATCAAAGAACTAGCAGCGATGAAAGCCATCAGCTGCGCCACCTTTGTTTGCTGTGGCGCCCGTCGGTGAGAGAAATCACTCTGCTAGGCTGTTCAGCTTAAACGAATCAATGCACAAGAAGAGAAACGGACGTGAAGAAAGCAAGCAAACGAGTAAAGTCAAGAGGGCACACACAGAAGGCTCTGGAATGAAGCGGTGGTGAGTGACAGTGGTGTGAAAATGGTTGGCGGACGCCGCTTTATTTCATGTACGTATCATAACAACGGCTTGTTCATCCACAGTCCTCGGTCTTACGGTTTCCATTTTTGAATGACAAATACAGGCTACCGGGACCTGTTGGTGTGGAGAGTAATTTCCTCTCAGTCAGGCGCAGAACGTACGTGGTAGTTGGCCGTCGGCTGTAATCTTTGCGGTGGACTCGAGTGCAACTTTTTGGACAAAACAAAGGAGACATGAGGCGACTCAACGGGCGGCCTTCGTCGCTGCTAGTTCCTTGATGTCGGCTTAGTGTATCCCCAGCTTTACTGTATCAGAGCTGTTGCAGACAGTTGGCAGACAAGAGATGTTGCTGCTCAGATTAACATTCGGAGCTATCGATGTGGACAAAAAGTTCATTCTTTCTTCAATCTTTTAATTAGTAACGTTTGGGACTGATTTATACATCTCCATCGAAGTGTCACCTCACCTAAGCTAGAGGTGTCTGAGTTGTCTGATTAGGTTTTCTCATTCATGTCAATGAGCGAAAGATCTAGGGCTGCCCCGAGACGATTGGTCGACTAATCAGTCGTTTTGGCCTTATCCCGGGAACACACTACTCAAGAATCAAGCTGATTTTGGGCCGGATTCCCCCCTCCCAACAATCATCAGCAAAACCCAGATTTCTTGATGGTTCTAAATATTATCTTGTCAGATCTTCCTGTGGTATGAGGTATGTTACGAGTGTTTTTTACATACCCCTTTACATCGGCTCAGAAGTCCATCCTGGCCGCACCAATTTGAAATTGCAGATATTAAACATTCAATATTTACGATCGGATATTCTGTTGTGAGTGGGGAACCCCGAGGACATACATAACATCTTTTTTATATATATAAATTTACGGTCATCAGTAGCCAAACTGCTGCAGGACAAAGAGGAAACACTGGTGCTGGCCGACAGTATGATAATCACAATGATTAAGGAAAGCTGTCATAGTACCAAGCCGGCTTAGCATTCATCTTTGTCTCTTGGTAAGCCAAGCATGGCCAAGAATGGAGGGGTGTTTCCAAGCCCCGAGCCAACATGAGGTGCTAGATTAAGGTTAGGGGCTCCCTCGCTCATCCCTCCTAATACCCGAAACCCTGCTCCCTAATATCTGCACTTTAACACAGATGTCTGATGCTACAGCACTTGTGAACAGTACAAGGTTTTAATCTGTCGCAGAAATGAACATTTCCTGGCAAGCATGGCAGTGTTAAAATGTTAAAAATGTCTTATTAAGAAGCAGTCTTGGTCTCAGAACTAAGATCTTTGTGTACAAAGAGTGAACATTTGAAAGAACTTCTGCTAAAGGGAATACAATATGAACATAACTGAAAGCACATTATTGGTCAGCTGATAAAGAGAGCAGTTACAAAGTGTAGTTTTCCAATTTTGAGTCAGTCTCAGTCATTTTACTAATTAGTTATCATAATAATATTACATATTATTAAGTAGATCTACTGTATGTACTTGTATCCAGAGTGGCGTCTGCCTATATGTCAGAAATTAAAAAAAAAATTCTTTAAAGAAGTCACTACTGCTTTTAAACAGTCTTAATTTGTAGCCATATATTTGTAACAGCCTAAAAAGTGTCTATTAATATTAAAAAAACATCATTTTGTGTTATTGCACACCATAATGATCAAGTCAAACATTCGTTTTGTTGCAATCCTTCATCGAAGTTACAGGCTTACAGCCAACATAAGGAGTAAGCTCACCAGTGGTGATGCTTCTTTAATTCTAGTCCGCGATTGTCACAGAGCACTGACACTCCCGTAAGCCTCGTGTGCTCTAATCCTTCATTAGTCTGGTTTCCTCAGTCTGGTCCTTAACCCATCCAGACCCTCCAGTTCACTCTTCCATCGTCTGATTTTCACATTCCTCCGCTGCATTTTGATGAGGATTCCAGACACATTAGATTACTGCGGTCTAATATGTCTCGGATAGATTATAAACCATCGGGTGAAGACGGGGTGAGAGGAGTAGATTGAAGGCAAAGCGGCGAACGTTTGGCTCATGCCTGCAATCAGCATGACCAGTGAGTATCAGTCTGATGAGCCTGTATGTGTGTGTGTCCGCGTGCATGATGTCGGGATTCAAATGTGTGTGTAAACCACAGATGTTGTCACCCCAAAGTTTTTGATTCTTCACATACTGATGGACTGCACAGCAAAGATTAATGTTCCGTAAGTCTGCAAGATGTGTGTATTTATTAAAGCATTTCTGATAAAATGAATATAATGTATTTAGCATTCAGCTGCAAAGAGCTGCAGACTGATTCTCAGTGGGAGAACAAACTACAGGGAGTTATTTGATACTATACTACATCCAAATCTTTTTCACTGAACACAACTGTTTTCCGCAAATAATTGTTGTTCAGTGTCTCGTCTACCATCTTAACTTCTCGGACTTGGAGTGATGCTCTCAGATACACTAAGATGGCAGAGAAGATGATGCCTAACTTGTCACCAGAATACCTAAAGCTGAACGTGGAAACTGTTTATGTAAAATATGTACATCTTTCTCTTCAGCCTAAAACTGGGGAGGTAATGAGAAGAGCTAATGAAGGTACATTTTTTGCTATTTCCCCAAAATTCTGGTGTTGGCTATAATATGTTCATGGATAGGAAATACTCAAGTCAATTTGACCTATATACACCTCGATCACAAATCACCATTTTGCCTCAAAGAGCTTTACAATCTGTTCAACATACAACTCCCTCTATCCTTATAGACCCTTAATTCAGGGAAGGAGGAAAACCCCCCCAAAAAACAACTCCACTCTCAGGATGGGATGTTGGTGTCAATTAAGGCGGCAACTAACGATTACTTTCATTGTTGATTAATCTGTTGATTATTGTCTCGATTAATCAATTAGTTGTTTTGGTCTGTAAAATGTCAGAAAATGGTGAAAAATGACGATCAGTGTTTCCCAAAGCCCAAGATGACGTTCTCAAATGTCTTGTTTTGTCCACAACTCAAAGATATTCAGTTTACCTTAATAATTGCAGACAAATAGAGGGGATAAAATCTGAGGACTCTTTGTGGCTCTGATATTGACATAAATGGCCCTTTGACTCTGTCTGGAATGATAAATGTTAATACCAGTGGCTTCACAGTAGGCACTGTGGTTAGGGGTTAGGGGGGTTTAGGGGCTCCCTAACCTTGTGCCCATTAGACCCGCTCGGTGATCCAGCCATGATCTGTAGATTACTGTGAAATACAATGAATCAGCGCCCTCTGCTCAGGGTTAAGTATTTTCCCGGGTCATGATATGCAGTAGTAATTTTGATTCTAACCTTAGTGTACAGAAGTGTGCAGAAAATTCAAATTGCTCAACAGGAATGAATTTGACTTTTTCTGTACACTTCTGTACACTAAGGAACAATGTAAAAAACATTATTGGCACCGGACGGAATATAAGCCTTTTTTTCCGCCCTGTGCCAATAATGTTTTTGTGCCTGTGATGAGCACCATCGGCAGTCAGAATTCCCAGGAGCATAGAGTGGAGCTTGTGCTGGTCGAGAGCGCTGCGATCCCTGGATTGGATGAGTGGGATTACTGGGCTGAAGGATCATTTAATTTAGGGATCAACATGTGGACTGTTTGTGGCCCATCTGGTGGTCCTAGTGGACATGTGATGCAACCTGTCATAATCCACATTCAGACCAGACGTGTGAGTGAGTTAAGTGTGTGTGTGAAAACACCGACCAGTGCTGCTATTATCTCCTGCTTTTTATGCACATTTCCTAATAAAATCTTCAAAAGCAGGCTTGGCTCAATACGTAGAACATCTAGATGAACAGGGGCGTGAATAAAGCTGAAACAATAAGTTGATTGCTTGATGGACAGACAATTAATCAGCAGTTATTTTGATCATTCTAATTTTCTAGTTCGTGCGTCTCCAACGTGACAATTTGCTGTTTTCCTCTGTTTTAGAACTGCAACGATTTATCAATTAAATCAATTAGTTGTCAACTATTAAATTAATCGCCAAATATTTTGATAATCGATTAATCAGTAAACTCAGGAAAAAAAAAAAAAGCTAAATCAAGACATTCGAGGACGTCATCTTTGGCTTTGGGAAACACTGATCGACATTTTCCACAATTTTCAGACATTTTATAGAACAAATAACTAATCGATTAATCTTAGTAATTAAAAATGATCTTAAGATTAAGCGACAATGAAAATAATCATTAGTTGCAGCCCCCTAGTTTTATATATCATCGTAAATTTAATAGCTTTTGGATTCAAACTGTTCTGGGAAGTTTTAATATACATTTTCCACTATTTTCTCATTTTCTCGAGAAAACAACTCATCAGTTAGTCAAAAGAATTACTGGCAGATTAACCAACACTGAAAATAATTGTTATTTGCAACCTTAGCCTTCAATCAAAGCTTAACTCACGAAACTATCACAACACGCTGGCCATGATTGTGAGACAATCATCTACGGTACATGCCGTTATCTGTCAAACTGAGATGAAACATTCCTCAAAAGAATTAATTATATGCCTCATTTATTCAAAAGTAAAACTGACATAGGAGTTATTTGTCCACTCCTGTTGGTGCAGCTGAGGCAGTAACTGTCTAGCGCTGTTGTAGGGAAGCCCCTCTGGCTCAGGCCTGGGGTCAGGACAGTTTAATAATACTCTGCAATGCCTGGAATGTCAGCCTAATGCCAGTTCAAAAAGACAAGGCCTGCAAAAGCCAATCAAAGCCTACGACCACTAAACCAGTGGGCTTCTTGTTTGTGTAAATGTGCATGTATAATCACACATGGCTTGTGAAAATCTGACTTTTTTTTTACTGTTCAATCAATCGGTGCACTTGTAAAAGTGTTCATAGATATACTGGTCCGATCTCTCTATGTAGTATGATGAAAAACTACCCTGATATCCCCCCCCTCCTCTTATTCCCCCTGTCCGGCAGACCCCTGAGGTTTGGGCCGAATTAGATCACACGCTCGGTGGGGGTGGCTTTGTGGACTAAGCGAGCCTCAGAGAGACAACAATGGCCCTAATGTGAGAGAGGCAAAGGCAGAGGGCAGCTCGCGGGCTGATAGAGGCTTATCGCCGTGGAGACCAGGCTGGGGGCTATGTTGCCAGCTTCACATAAAGATTAGAACGGGTGTCCCCTGCCTGGATGAGACTGTGCAGAAGAGCACAGGC
Organism: Sebastes fasciatus; assembly: GCF_043250625.1. Lineage (NCBI taxonomy): Eukaryota > Metazoa > Chordata > Actinopteri > Perciformes > Sebastidae > Sebastes > Sebastes fasciatus. Next base: position 16,121,284 of record NC_133795.1, read on the forward strand.
TAAGCATTGACATGATTCTGGAAAAGAGTCAGCTAGCTGATGTGATTATGAGGGCAGATATTCATGAAGCCGGACTCTTAACTCTTAGGGGTGGGGGACAAAAATCGATTCACCTATGTATCGAGATTTTTTTTTATTTTACGATTTTTAAATACATTTTTTAAATGTCAGAATCGATATATTTGCTTAATTTGAGTCTATGTGGAGGCGTAATGTGACGTCATATCCGTTCCGTATCCGTCAACCTAAACAAACTGAAGTAGGCCGGAATGCGAAAATAGAAAACGGCGGAGGGTCGGCGTGAACACAACCTGCACCCTCACATATTAAATCCAAAGTGGTAAACACTACACATACAGGAAAGTATGGAAACACTTTGGGTTTCACACATTGCCAGGAAAAGCAGAGCTAGACATGACGGCTAAAACTGCATGCCAACTCTGTCATGGACAGGAAACGTTATTGTATTGCGGGAACGTGCGGTCAAGCCGGCCGTCACTCTCACCTCCGTGGTCAAATCGGCCAACGCTACAAATGTAGAGCACCCAAATACTGACAGTTATGTTAAATGCATTCAAACAGCCCTGATGCAGCTGACCACGGATGTTTAAAGAGAACGGACCTGACGGGAGAGCTAGCGTCAGACTTGGCAAAGTTAGCGGAAGTATACACGTGTGACTAAGTCCAGTTTTCAAAATAAGGTGTTAACAAAGGGAACTGTATATACAAAATATATATATGGAAAAAAGATTGATTGGATTATATTCACCAGAAGTATAAAATAAAACATTACATGATACAAATATAAAATAAAATAAAATACCACTGATTTGTGAGGGAAATGTCTATTCTTTGATTTTTGAGTTGCTGGAAAAAATGTAATAAATAATTCCTGACAATGACTGATATATTTGACTTCAGGACATCTCTGACTACATACATGCTGGAAATTAAATATTTTACTGTATTAATTTAGAGAGTTTCCAAATTAAAAGTCCCTCGAAGTGTGTGATTCAACTTTTTCCCATGATCTAGTGTTAAAACAGTTAACAAAAATCGCAATAAATCGTAAAATCGAATCACAATACTTGTAAAATCGCAATACATTTTGAATCGGCACCCAAGTAAAGTGATAGAATCTAATCGGGAGATAGGTGAATCGTCCCAGCCCTATTAACTTGCTTGTGATTTTTGGAAGACAAAACACCACAAATATCTGGTCAAGACAAAATGCTGCATATACTGTATGTACTCCTAATTTTAAATTTACAAAATTAACATTTTACGATTGTGTGGACTAATTCAGTTCGGTTTTGTTTCTGTCAGGTCTGTTGAAGATGCACTGGTCCCCGGAGCACGCCGCCCCCTTATCTCAGTGGCCTGAGCAGCACCTAGACGTCACCTCTACTACCTCGCCGCCGTCGGCCCACAAACATGACCCCTACGCTACAGCTGGTCGCCGCGGCTATGCCCCTGCGGGTTACCCTTGGGCCAGTGATGACATATCAGCCCTTACTGCTTCCTCTCTGCTCAAACGCTACGCTGAGAAGTACTCCGGGTTGGAGCTGTCCTATGAACGCCCTCCTCCAGGGGCCTACTCAGAGCCTGGGACTTTCCTGAAAACTGAATCTGAGCCATGGGCCCTGGGTCAGGGCATGGAGTGTTACCCTGGACTGGAGGCGTTAACTGGCACCAAGGTGGGCTCTGCATCTGTGGGCATCCCGGCCACAGGAAGTGTGACGGTAGTGAGCGGTAACTTGGCCTCTGAGCCAGGCTACAGTGGCCCTGGCTCCTGCAGTGCCCCGTCATCTCAGGAATACCCTCCTGCCTACAACAGCACCTACCTGTCCTCAGGATACTGCCCTCAGCCTAGCGCAGCACTTCCCCCTGCCCCTCTACACTCTCTGCAGGCCGCACCCACTCTAGTGCCCAGCTACAGCGCCAGCACTCCCATCTACAACTACCCTCCAGGGTGCTACCCCCAAACCAGCCTGTCCTCTGGATACAGCCACCCCAGTGCCTCCTACCTGCCCCCTGGGATTAGTGCCCCCACCCCTCTGGCCCCTAGGCCCACCATGGTGGGGGGCAGCTACAGCTACCCGTCTCACAGCCTTGGAGGGAGCTCCGAGGGAGTGTTGCCACTCAAACGCAAGGCCTTCGAGATGGCAGAGGAAGGACAGGAGGGAGCAGAGGTGGAGGGATCTCGCTACAGAAAGTATGGAAACGGCCACGGAAACAGTCACGGCAAAGGTCACGGCAACGGGCACGGCAATGGCTACGATATGAGCGGCTCGGCCTCAGACCCACAGGCCTACAAATCTGGAAAGCCCATGATGTCTCCCCCTTATGGCGGGGCAGGGGACTACAGCCCACCATCAGGCCTAGCAGGAGAGAGCGTGTCAGGGGAGCACAACTTTCCTCAGCAACAGAGAATGTCTATGAAGTTACCTGCATCGCACACACGACCTGAGGACCCCACCGCAGGGCGCTGACAACACTGGTCGGCATTTGAGAGGATTCTCTCGCTCTTTGAAACCAACCAGGGATCTTAATCCTGTCAGACTTGGGGGAACAAAGTTGGATTTGTCAATGAAAGGTTTAATTTCACAAGAGGGCACAAGACTGGTATTTCTTGTGCATCTTTAACATTTTCACTATTCCTGTTTTTCCAAAGATTCACAGGGACATTTTGCCCTGTAAGGTTGAGGTAAGTCTTAGGGGTGAGGTTAAGGCATTCTCTACATAGATAGCATTAAGACAGTCTAAACGTATGAGTGTCTGTTTCTCTCAGGATCCTATTTATTTCCTTTCTGCTACTGCAGCAGCAGCACTGCAACGTTGCTGTTTTAAAAGTGGGTGTAATTATTTGTGGCCATTATGTATGTAAAAGGCCTTTGACTGCAATACGTTCTACCACACCACAAAAAAATCATTACCGACCAAAAAGTAAGGAGAGCAATAACTGAAATGGTGAGATTGCCATACTACTTCAGCACAATCACTGCTACTTTACACAGTTGACTCCGGGGCTCGGTGTGTTGCCTGGCCCTCGAGAAATGAATGTTTCCCTGCTCATCCCTCGCTTTCCCCCCTACCTTTACTCATCCTTGACTTTTTTTTTTCAGTTTCCTTCTCTCCGTGTTCTTTATCTTATTCTATCCTGGTGTCCTGCTTCTTGATCTCAACCTTTTTCATTGTTGAACAACTTTTGTTTTTGTCAAGTTTATACATAACAAGCTGCTTATCAAATGATTGCATAGTATACATGAAGCCGCCCTTTAAAATTGTTTTGATGTAAAGACGGAGTGGGGAAATAATCTAAGACTTTATGTTCATTTAAAAATGGATTTAGCATTCACACAATGACAGCATACGAGTATATGCAGATCAAAGCGTGTTGTTTACTTGCAGAATTCTGCTGATCCTAAGACTAACGAATCTGCCTGCGAATACTGGTGCAGCTTACGCCTTTAATATTCAAACTATTACAAGAAATAATGACATATACGAATCTAAAAAAACAACCAAAAAAAACAAACAAGTCTGCATACTGCTAAAATTTACTCAGAGCAAACAGTTTAAAGGTGCGTAAGCCTGTTTGTTACTTCTGTTTGGATGCACAGCCCAGACTGAGAGGCATGCCGGTCTCAGTGGAGGATAAATGCTTCTGAGTGAGCGCCACGGACAATTTTTTAATTACATTCTTTATGAAGATCTACCTGCTTGTCTGCTATAGGATTTACTTTTAAAAAAAATATGCATTCTCTTTACTTTTGCCTCTCAAAAGGATGATTTATAGTCGTGTTATTGAATACTCAGGAAGAATATTGTTACCTCAGAATGATAAAATAAGAATGTATGTTATTACCTTAGGGTGTTTGTAGGGAGCTTTATGGAGCGAGATGAAAACGGAGCCATGGCTTTTATTGAGAGAAAAACATACTCTGAACACTTCAGGGAAACAATGAACTTACAAGGCCTTTGATACTAACAGTAGAAAACACACACACACACACACACACACACACACACACACACATATATATACAAACATAAACACACACACACACTGCTTCTTAGCTCTGGGAAAATTAAACTTGAGGTTTTTGTACCAAGGCCTGAAATGTTGAATGTAATTCAGATATTTTTTTTAAAAGGACAATACATGCCATATTGTACATCAATGATGTTTTTAGATATATGAAACATATTTTCTTCATGTATAGATGTAATTCTCTTATAGGTTTTGGTGGAGAAATGAATGACATGTTAAGTGTTAGTGTAGTTAGCAGTGGGGGAACGGTTTTTGTGGTCATAATGTAAAAAAAAAGCACTCCTGATAAACAACTTTTGACATATCAAGAAGTACACATACTACAGTATATGCTCTATAATAGGTATGTTCATTAAATGTCTTAATAACGTGTCCAATCTCCATTATCCTATATCAGTATTTTAAAAATCGCTTGTCACAGTGTCACCAGTCAATCAGCTTGATTTGAGCTCTAACATGAATTGACACCGTGAAGAAGGGAGCAGTTAAATATTTACCAAGTATGTGCACTGTCAGGAAATATGTACAGTTACAGCTTTAAATCTTTCTTTTTCACCGAGTTGTAGCTTTGATGCTCCACTATGCCATCCCTTCATGAGTTGTGCCATACTAATATACTATTTTTTTTTTGCAAAATTAAACAAAACCGAACTCTTGCCTAAAAGCATGCCCAGAGAGTGGATCCCCTTTAGATTTAGGCTGAAATGCAGCTTCAGATTTAGTCTGAAAAAGTATTTTAATTTGGAAATATAAGCACATTCATAAAATTGAATTTGCTGTAAAAAAGAACAAAAAAAATCCCACTAGCTTTAAAATATGCTGGAGAAAAAAAATACAGATTAATAAAAAGGTGTTACGCAAATAATAATGAACTCTTACCCCCAGATTTTAAACGTATTTAAGCGCTTAGCTACAACAATTAAATGCTCTTCAATGCCACACAAAGAATGTGCTCTACATTAACCTGCAACAAACAACAGTATTTGCTGTTTCTTGGTGTTACTCTGATTCATTGAAGTACGTGGAGTTGAATTTGTCCAACTGATGTAAAATGGCATTTCAGTGTTATCTCTGTAATTCAGTTGTACTCTTTTGTTGTATCTTGTACATTCTCTGTAACCATTTCTACCTCATTTTGAAAACATTGTACATGGAAATATTTATTTCATGTCATTTCACATGCCAGTTTAAGGAGCAATGTTTCTAATTATTGACCTGTTATAGTCTACCTCACTAAAGACTGTTGTGTCATGGAAATGAAGATATCACACCAAAAAAATTGTGACTTTGTCTTTCTGTCCGTGAGTGTTTGAGGTTTGAGTGTTCTTATCATTCACTAAAATATACTATGGCGAGAACATAACATTTGTTCCAAAGAATCTTCTCTTTACAAATATACTGACTATGTCCAACTTCATATTGCAGCATTACAGTGACATATTGCTACCTGTAGGAAAGGTAACTTCACCCAGTATTATATCATTACCATGACACTGACCAAACTGGTTGCCAGGCCCTATATTTCCTGTTGAAGGAGGTATTATTTTTGTTTTTAGGTGGACTCTGATCCACTATTTGTATTTACTTGCTCCATTCAACAACCAGTGATAATCCTGAGGTACAGTTTTTGATGGCTAATTTCAAATTTTGGTAATGCTTTATTTTACTGGTCCATATATTCATGACGATTAACTAAGGCTGTCAAAGTTAATGCGATAATAACGCAAATTAGTTTTAACACCACTAATTACTTTAACGCATTAACGTAACTTGCGATTTTTAGGTTGTAGCGGGCTCTCATACTGGCATCATATAAAACTATAAAGCCTAAGGAATCAATCGGTACCAACCATGTCATACTAGCTTGTCTGGAAGGAGAAAATGAATGTACGCTAAATTTTGGCGAGGACAATCTGGCATGGCCATTTTCAAAGGGGTCCCTCGACCTTGAGCTCGATCTTGCTGGCCATTCGCAAGATACATTGGTCCACCCTGCCATGATAGAAGGGACTCATTGGGGCCTTTGATCTTATTCCACAGACTCACATGCAATAAAGTGTAAGTAGCACCTGTGTCCACAAGCGCTTTCCCATGATGCTGACGTACCGTGATGGGCACAACCAACTGTTTTAGACTAGTGGGCGGGTGAGATGGAGATCCCACCACATTAGTAGACTTTTGCTTCTGGCGGTTCTTGGCTGCAGGCTGACTAGCAACAGTAGCCATTGGAACCTTTTTTACTGAACTCTGAAGTCTGTTTTGACTCTGACTTTTGCTGTCCATTGTATTTTGAGCTACCTTGGAAGGCATGAAACTGAGGGCAGAACCCTGGTGCATGCTCACCATGGTAACGCCAACACAAAACAATTTCAGGTCTCTTTATAACCTTCTTTTCAGTTGTGCCATTAGCTTTGTGAGATTCGTTCAGAGTTCTCCTGTACCTTTTCTGGTTTTCATAATCTACTTCTATTTGACTCCCAATGCGGATCATCTCATCTATGGAGGTAACCCGACCACGGAGCTGACATGCCAGAAAGGGATTCATAGCCTTCAATATTCTTTTTAAAATCTCATCATCTGTGGCCGAAGAGTGCCAACGTTTGATAAGTGCTTGAAAGGAGAAAACAAAGTCTCGAAGTGACTCATTTCTTCCTTGCACCCTTGTTCGAATCTGTTCTTCCAGAACATCAACATAGTCCTCGGGGAAGAAAAGATGACAGGAAAGCTCTCTGAAATTCCTCCCATGAATGGATTTTCTCCCCAACAGTCTCCCACCAATCACGTGCAGAACCATGCAATACACTTCTCATGGTCGCTAGGGTCTCACCATGGGTAAGTGGTTTCAGAGAGAGGAAGTCACTGCATCTTTGCAAATACACCAAAGGATCTTTCTCATCCTGAGGCCCGCCATAGCAAGGGAAAAACATCTTAATTGGAAGTTTGCCATCAGTCACTCTACGAACATCATCCTGGAAAATTTCACCCTTAGGAGCAGCAGCTCCTGAGCAATCTGAAGGAACTCCCACAGGAGCGAAGGTAGGCAACAAAGCCACATTTTCAACAATTGGAGAAACAGGATATGTGTGTGCTTGAGACGAAACTGCAACAGGTCAGTTTAAGGTACATTTTGAGCAGATAAAAAAATGTGTGATCAATTTGCGATTCATCGCGATGAAATATGGACAATCATGTGATTAATCATGATTAAATATTTTAATCGGTTGACAGTCCTACAATTAACTAATAATTTCCTATAAATTTCCAGGAAAAAAAACACTTAATTTAGCACTAATTGTATTCAGATGGTACAATTAATTCCAATTAATGAACCTAGAGTAATTTAGTCAGTAGACAGCGGATCAGCTGAACATGCAAAAGTGTATAATTTGTCTACAAGCAAACATACTTGATTTAAATGGAGCAGTTCTTTCAAAGAAATTCCTCAGGAAAGCAACAACTGCTTTTAAACTCAACTAGGTAAACTAATTTAACTACCAGTCTAAGTTTCCCTATAATTGGTACCGTGTTAAATAATATTTTCCAGTAAACCTTCTATAAAGTATTAAGAAATAATTGACCAGTAAAATCAAGTGTTACCCAATCTTTATTTCTCTTGTGAGTAATTTTGTTAAATCAATATTTTTAATCTAGGGCTGAACGATTTTGAAAAAATATCTAATTGTGATTATTTTGACTGATATTGCAATTGCGATTTGATTTGCGATATTAGAGGGAATGATAATTTTTACATCATTATTTCATTTTCATTAAAAAACATATCTAAATGATGTGTATGGTGTGATTTTTGCAGGGTGTAGGGTGAATATGATGTGTAGCCCAAGGACATCTCTGCAGCACCACAATATTTCATTTAAAATGATATTTTGACAACATTTCACCTTTAACAATTAATGCGCCTCATGCGATTTGTAAATTGCAGTAGGCCATATTGCGATTTAGATAAAATTTTGATTAATTGTGTAGGGCTATTTTTAGCCCAAGATACAAAACTGGTGAGGAACCACGGGGCCATTTGTATTATGTAAAGACCCCATAAGAAGCTCAAGAGAGCGTAGAATAAAGAGACAGGAAGAGTGGAGAAGATCCTGACCCTCTTCCCCTGGACACCACCCCCTATCCACAGCTTTATTGTCTGGAGGGCGGAGGGCATGCGCTGGCGTGTGACAGATGTCTGAAACTTTTGTCCTTTCATTCACAGTGAATCTAACCCAGCTGCAACGTCAAAGTATTTCACAGCAAAAACCCTCTTTGTCCAAAACTGATTAACATAAAACTTATCTTTTACTATAATGATCATTAGCATCAACCGCCTGAAGTCCATGCATCTTAAGCAAACCTCAAACCACACTGGCTGCAGGCATTAAACCAGCCATTCTCATTAAAACCTTTGGCTAAGCCTCTACTCTCATCTATTAACCTCAGCTCAGCAGCCTCGCAGACCCAGGCTCACAACCAGCTCAGCAAACCATCATAACTGTGTTGAATGGCAAAGTTGGACTTTACATGTAATTTATGTGACCTGTGAAACGCATACAGTATATGGTCCCTTTGCCAACACGCAGTGTATCTGCCTGTCAAACAATCATATCAATATCCTCTCCAACTCACACAAACAATAGAAGGTGCACAAGTGCCAGATAACAAGTATAACAGTGACACCTACAGGATCGTATTAAGTAGTACCTCAGTATATTAAATATATGTCAATAACAGTTGTCATTGATAGACAACTAACAGAAACAGTGTTGCAAAGTCATTCACAAAATATAGTGATAGAAATAAATATGAACACATTTATATAAGCATTATATTTAAGGACCTACTGGTGGAGTATGAATACATTTTACAAAAGGTCGACACAGATGCTGGTTAAAACACATTATATAATATATATATATAAGTAAATAAACGAAACTCGACTTACAGCTTTCAGGCTCAGTCTGTGTCTTTGCTTTTTGATTTCAAGATGCTGTCTTTCGCTCCTCTACTCCGCTTTCTTCTTGTCATTTCCAGGCTGGGTTTAGGTCCACTTTTAAAAAAGTGATGTCGCTCCCAAAAAGGCTGTTGCTCTCTAAAGGTCGGCACAGTTTGACCTGTAGGTGTTTGTACAAAAAAGTATAAGTTTAAAAAAGAACACAATTGATATCTACTTAATATACTGTGGACTATACACTACACATGGCCATGTTCATTCATTCATTGAGTCCACACTGTTAGCCTGATGTTTCAGGATCTTACCCAGTGGTGATACGGTACTGCTGCTGGCTGGTCTGCAGAACTCCTCCTTCAGGCTGAGTGGAAACGTCAGTGTGTCCTGCACTGGGGTGGTTGGGACTGCAAAGTCTGTAAAACGCAGCAGTATTTGTTTCCATCTGTTCTTGAGTCAAATATGGACTAACTTACTGTGAGGTTCAAACTTTGAGGGCGAGAGGCAGTGGTGGAAGAAGTACTCAGATCCTTTAATTAAGTCAAATATAAAATAAAATAGGTTGTAAAAATTCTCCATTACTAGTAAAAGTTTTCCACTCAAAATTTAACTTGAAGCAGCAGTAGGTAGAAATGAAGCAAATATGATCAAAAAAAGTTATTTTTAAAAAAAACGGTCACTATATCCTGACAGTAGTGCATGAGACAGGTAAACTGCAAACAAATCATGTGCCTCTGTGTCCTCTGGTGCTCCAAAAGGCATCTGCAAGATTTCACCAACCGGAGTAAACTAACCAGTCAGAGTTGACCTGAGGGTCTGCTGTCCAGCTGCTGCCTATGAGAGCCGGCTGTCAATCACTCGCGAACTCCGACCAAACGATCAAACTAGGCAGCGCTGATCAAATATGAATCAATATTCTGTTACTGTAATGCCTATTTCTCGTCTCAAATGTTTTCAGAAACATCTTGTAGTGTACTGTTTAGCTGTAAAATTAGAAAGTTTGTGACCCGGCAGCCATGTTGAGAGTTCTTGGGGAATACCAAGAACCACCCACATGACCGGAGCACAGCCAATAGGAACACTCTCTCTCTGAAATTACCTGTGATTGGTCAAAGTCTGCCGCCAAGGGCTAGATTTTTTTAACACCTGAAAGCCTGAAAACCATGGCAACAGAGCCATGAGGAGGTGCAGAAGTCTAGTTTTCTCTCAGAATACTTAAATTACAATATGCTGAAAGGTTATTATGGATTTTTTGCCCAATGATGCCAAAAAAAACCATTGACTACTGAAGCTTTAACAAATGTTAAAGCAGGAAGTATAAAGGGGCCCATTTAGAAGGTCTATATTGTCAAGTTTGAAAAGGTCTATATATGCTAATGTAGTGGATATTAATGAACCTTGTGGAAATACTCAGGTACAAATATACAACACAAAGAAGTAGAGTACAAGCACTTGAGTGCATCTAACGTTATGTTCCACCTGTGGTGAAAGCAATCAACAATCATACAGCAATACATTTGTTGGCAATGCTTTTTAGGAGCTAGATCTTCATTCTCCTTAATTCCTCACTAGCAGAGGTCAATTTTCGATAAGATTTAGGGGAACCAAATAATGGAGTAGCTATTCACATCTATCAATAAACTGTTCATCTGTCCAATGTTTCAAAAGTCACTTAAAGGGTCATTTAATTGCTGTTTTGTAATTGCTTTTCCACCTGTTGTCCATGTATCTGTTTTTATGTTTAGGATTAGAATTAAGGAGAATGAAGAAAGCATTGCCAACAAATGTATTGATGTATGATTGTTTCACCACAGGTGGAACATAAATAAAGTTAGATGTACTCAAGTGCTTGTACATTACTTGTTTGTGTTGTTTATTTGTACCTGAGTATTTCCACAAGGTTCATTAATATCCACTACATTAGCATCTATAGACCTTTTCAAACTTGACAATATAGACCTTTTAAATGGATAGACATTCTTTATACTTCCTGTTCTAACATTTGTAAAAGCTTCAGTAGTCAACAATCTTTGGCATCATTGGGCAAAAATCACAAAATAACCTTTCAGCATATTGTAAGAGAAAACTAGACGTAGACTCACTGTTTAGAGGGGAGCTAGAGATGCTAGCTGAAGCTAACACCAGAGGCGAGGTGAACTGGAAGTACCTGTGGCGATAACCACGTTTTTGGTCAAGAATTAGCTTTGTAAACTTTAGATGTAATATCTTGACTAGCTATATAACGTTGTTACCAGTTGACGCGGTCATTTCAAACCACTCGAGGCCGGTGTTGCTCGGTTACATCCCCATGGTTACATCCCCATGGTTACATCCTCGTGGTTACATCACCATGGTTACATCGGGTACTTGAGGACCGAGAGACGGCGGCGGCGGTTGCCCGCGAGTGTGCCTGAGCAGCCGACCAGCAGGTGAGCTGTGAGGGTAAAGTAACGACATTCTACTTATGTCCATTTAAATATAGCTATTTGTTTAATTAAATCACAATTCATTAGTTAAATCTAACAGTTATTTTCATCGAAACCCAAACAGGAAGCGATCAGCTGACTATTGAGAGCAGCTGACTGTGGGGGTTTTAAGCCCCCATATTTGTCTTACAGGCTTTACTAGTAAAGAAGGTTTCACATATATGTGCTTATTTTTTTTACATCTAGGTTATTTCAAATGTTGAATAAACTAATTAAAAAGATAATGTAAATACATTTAAAAATATATAGATAATTTATTGTATGTATAATGTGTAGGGCTGTCAATCGTTTAATATATTTAATCGCGATTAATCGCATGATTGTCCATGATTAATCGCAAATTAATCACATTTTTTATCTGTTCAAAATGTACCTTAAAGGTCCCATATTATAAAATTGAGATTTTCATGTTTTTGTTTTCCTGCTTGAGCCTGCCGGGGCTGAAGCAGGAAGAGTAACGTTGTTGTCTCCCGACTGCGCCCGCAGGGAGACACCGGCACCCGGTCGGAGACGATAAGGTTTCTCTCTGCGGAGCCCCGTCACTTCACAAGACACAGGAAACCTCTGTTGGTCTGGAGGAGCTGCAGCATTTATTTCTGCACAAACGTCCACTGTACATCTACTAGATATTCTCAGAGCTAAACTAACTCTCCTGCAGTGTGTAGTGAGCACGCATGCACATCTAGAGGTAGAGCGAGCTGTGCGAGAACGCGCGCTGTGTGAGTGAAGGCAAGCAGGCAGCGGAGGAGAGACGCCGGCCACACGCAAGCGTAAATACAGGTCAATTCAGGCTGACAGTATGAGGGAAATAAAGTTTTTTTTTAACATTACAGCATGTAAACATGTTCTAGTACAAACATAAAATACAAGTATGAACCTGAGAATGAGCATAATACGGAACCTTTAAAGGGAGATTTGTCAAGTATTTAATACTCTTATTAACATGGGAGTTAGGGCTGTGTATTGGCACAAATCTGGCAATACAATTCGTATCATGATAAAGGGGTTACGATTCAATATATTGCGACATATTGCAATTTTTTTATCTAATTTTAGGAAATCTGTCATAGTATAAAGAACACACCACCATATGCATAAAATCTGAGTAAAAAAGTAAATTTTTTTATGCAATCAGAACAGTGGGATCTGCATTTGCATGAATCACAGTCCCTGTAACATCCAACATCATAGCACTACTTTTAGAGGACATACACACTGAGAGGGCGCATATCTTTGCAAATGAAATAAAGTATTGACTGAGTTAATCTTTGCATGTAAACTATTAATTAAAAATCAATACAGTTTTTTTGAGAATTGATACAGTATCACAAAACATAATATCGCAATATTCTATTTTTTTCGATATTTTCTTACACCCCTAATGGGAGTGGGTGAATATGTTTGCTTTATGCAAATGTATGTATATATTTATTATTGGAAATCAATTAACAACAAAAAACAATGACAAATATTGTCCAGAAGCCCTCACAGGTACTGCATTTAGCATAACAAACTGCATGTGATTATCATATAGTCGGCATGTCTGTAACGGGGAGACTCGTGGGTACCCATAGAACCCATTTTCATTCATATATCTTGAGGTCAGAGGTCAAGGGACCCCTTTGAAAATGGTCATGCCAGTTTTTCCTCGCCAAAATTTAACTTAAGTTTGGAGCATTATTTAGCCTCCTTCACTACAAGCTAGTATGATATGGTTTATACTCAGACAGCACTCATAATGCGTTGTAGAAGGCTAACCTGCTTTGAACCTCTGTTATTATCATTTTAAAGATAAAACAATTCAGTAAATTTGAAGTAAAGCTAAATCAGCCTTAGTGGGTTTCTTAAATAAGGCTTTATTTGTCCAGGATTGACCAATCTTTTGCCTGTGTCCATACTGAGGCTTTAAAATTTTATATAATAATAATAATACTTTTTTTTTACTGTGATAGAAACCATTTGCTGACAAGCTGCTGACAAGCTGCTGGCATTTGACATACTATGTATTGGGACATACTAAATCTTTTTCTGGCATACTAAATAGTAGGGTAGAATGGGTATTGGAACGCACAGCATATCATCACCACCACCACCACATTAGTGAATAACTCATATGTCTACAAATATGAACTATCCCTTTAACCCGTGGAGGTGAGTCAGTTGTCTTGTTATTTCCTTGAAGTCCCACTAGAGGGTGTTAGATAGCTGTAAGAAGTCATTTGAGGCACTAATGTCTACTGGAGGGGCTACAGCAATAAACACAGCGGATAAAAGGCTGTGATCTCTGCAGACACTTTCAGGGGCAGGGATGAATAACACAGATCCCACAACCCAACAGGAGCAGAGGGCTATGCTCTATGATGGATGGGGCAGTGGCGGCATAGAGGGCCAAACCAGGGAATAAATCAGCATAAATCTATCACATCTTTTATTCCATTTTGGCACAATGGAATTAATTAAAATTCCTCTCTCAGCTAGAAACTATGTGAAAACCGTTGAACTCAAGACAATAATGCCAGACCTTTTCCTATTGAAACTGATGTATATATGATATATGCACCCTCTGCCTTTCCACTCATCTGCATGGTGGAGCAGACCTGACACAGAAAACTGAACAACAACCACTACCTCACCCAGATACTTGAACAATACTGCAGATTACATGCTATTGATTCCTGAAAGACACACAATCTCCCTCTCTCTGTATCCCTCACACACACTTCCTCCCCTCCGTCTCCCTCCCTCTTTCACACAAACTTGCTCAGACAGCCCGACAGATCGCACCAACGTCCTACTTAATCCAGCATGTCCCACCTCTGCAACCAAGTCCTGCTGTTCAGATGGATGCAAAGACAGAAACCTAAAATGAGGAGAAAAAAAACAAGACCCAGCATGGTTGTATAGTGCAGCATACATGTGACATTTTGAGAGGAGAGCCACACATTTAGGAATATAGAGTATGGAAATCAACAATTCCTACACATAAATAATATAAAATAAACAGTTCAATGTTTCATAATCATCTAAAATGGATCTTTTTAGAGCACTAGTAATGAACAGTTGCATTTATCAATATTTTAGACCATGTTCTCCAATAACCCAGCGATAGGTGCAGCATCAAATTGTGCAAAATAATGTGATGCGCACCAAACGCATGCAGCACTGCAGTTAGGAGGTGAAGTCCGAAATCCATAGCAACAGACTAGCTTTCTACTGTGTGTGCCTCTTTTCATTGTTCTCATTTACTTTTCATCTTCCTACTGTAGCTCGCTCTCCCTCCGCTTTGCTTGCTGTGGGTGAGGTGCTATACAGTGCACTGTACAGTCTGAGCCTATTGGGAACATGCTGCTGACTCAGCCCAGGCCACTGCATTCATCTATCTGCACTGCAGTGCTGTCTCTGCTCACTCCGCCCCTCCCTTTCCTGCTCCTTCCCTTATTCAGTGCACCACCTTACACACACACACACACATACACAGAGTGGGGAAGGAAGAAAAGAAACACACATGCACGCACACACACACGCCTGCTTTTATAGTCATTTCAGTGTTGTTGCACCATGACACACCCAACCACATCGGCTCAAACGATAATCTTATTCAGGTATTGTTAAAACATGAACAGAGACAATGTGATTTAGGCATTTCTGCAGTATATTGTGTTGTTGTTTCCAAACCTAATCGGTTTTCTCTTGCCGTCTGTCCTTCCCTGTCCTGTGTAGCTCTAACATTTTTCTCTGCCATGTTTGCAACGTATACAAGCGTGATTATTAGCAAAAAAACACACAAAATCATCTTCTTAAGAGCGTACCATATCGCATCAAAATCTTAAACATTTAAAGGTCCCATATTGTAGATTGTAAGAGAGATTTTCATGTCTTTTTTGTTAAGAAGCAGGCTTAAGTGCTATATAAATATTGTAAAAGTATTGAAACACTCAATCTACGGAGAAACACACAGAGCCTGTGTTCAGAAAATGTGCCTTTGAAACAAGCTGTCAGGATTTCTGTAATTTTGTGATGTCACAAATCTACAATATATAATATATATGGTGCCTTCAAATGAAACTCGTGAGCTCGTGTTTACAACATGGGAAGTCTTGTACACAATATGCTTGGCGTTCAAGAGGTTAAGTCATTAATGAGAACATCGCTGCTAAGCAAAAGCAACATTAACGTTACTGTCGGCATCTAGAAGCCACAGAGGCTAACAATTTAGCAAGCTAGCAAGTGGGTAACATAATGCAGGAAATGCAAAGAAATAATGAGGCCGTTGAGAATACAATGAATTACAATAGATCAACTTATAATGCACCGAAAAATGAACTCCCATGGTCTCCGCCATTTCTGACAACGTCAACAAACACGTCACAAGTCATAAACTCTGAGCTTTCAGAAACTTTCCACTTACGATGTCATAAATACGACATGAGGGGGGCGATCATATGACCTCTTCTCTTCTCGTTAACACGGTAAACTCGACCCCATTTGAAGGCACCATGAGACTGAGACCATTTCACAGTTTTAAACGTAAACATTCTAAATGTGTCCCAGTTTATTTCCTGTTGCAGTGTATGTAAATGACACCAGCTGACAGGAAGTAAACATGTGGTGCCTTCAAATGGGGTCGTGGTTACCGTTTTCACGAGAAGAGTCCATATGAACGCCGCCCTCATGTCGTGAAGCTCGACGTGCTTGACGTGTTTGTTGACGTTGTCAGAAATGGCGGAGGCCATGAAAGTTCATTTTTCGGTGCATAATAAGTTCATATATTGTAATTTTAGTCTTATATTGTTTTTCTGTGTAATTTTATAATAGGTCTGAGGAAAATGTTGATATTTCCAACGGCCTCATCTTTTTCCTCTGTCATTATGTCTTTACATTTACTGCATTATGTTACCCGCTTGCTAGCTTGCTAAATTGTTAGCCGCTGTGGCTTCTAGCCGCCGACAGTAACGTTAATATTGCCGTTGCTTAGCAGCGGTGTTCTCACGACTTAACCACTTGAACGCCAATCATATCGTGCACACGACTTCCCATGTTCCCATGTCCCAAGCTCACAAGTTTCATTTGAAGGCACCAATAGACCCAAGCTGTTGCCTAGCAGTTCTGTTGAAATATGCTAAGACATACTATGCACTACATACTCAATAGGTGTATCTATCGTTCAACATACTTTTGTGTAAATAAACAGTAGTATGTGTCTCTTCGGACGCACTGAGCAGTAAGTTACATCTTCACATCCTGAGAGCCTCCTGCCAGTTGGATACGTGTAACCATGGTAACCCGTAACAACCTCATGTGACAAAAACGACGGTTTGTGAGTATCAAAGTCTGAATTCATTTAAAATATATCTTACACCTAGCAAAGTGAAATCTTATACTTACAGTTAAACTGAAGTGTTATTGATGTTACAGAGCTGTCAGTCAACGTCCGTTATGAGCGTTTTCGGCACTACCGCATTGCATTGTGGGATATTTTTGCAGCAGTATTGTGCATACTGTAATATTTCACCGGAAATAGTATGCAATTCATATACTATTGGTTTCATACTAAGGTTTCGGACATACTAAAATATCTCACATACTGTTTTTGCGTACTAAATAGCATGTTAGTGTGGAATTTGGGACGCAACCAGAGCGTTTCAGACAGAGGGTAAATACAGGTACATTCAGGCAGACAGTATGAGGAAAATAAAGTTTTTTTTTTAACATTACAGCATGTAAACATGTTTTAGTGGAAACATAAAATACAAGAATGATCCTGAAAATGAGCATGATATGGGACCTTTAAATTTTCACAGTTATCACAGTAAATGAGGTGGTCAACCAGCAACAAAAGCATCCATTGCCAGACATGGTTTAACATATACTGCATGATAAAGTCATTAATATTATATCCAAAAAAGACACCAGCCAGAGGTGTAACTGGAAGGCTGCTTTATTGTTTGGAAATAGATTCGTGCTCAAATGAAGATATTCTTTCACTGATTCTCATTTAATCGTCCCATGTGGTTGTGCAACACACGTCCTCTCTCTGACTGTATTAGTGGCAAGAGATAATGACAGTCAAAAGATTTTTTTTTTTCAGTTAGCCTATTTTCAGGAAAGAAAAAGAAATTTATCTCAGTCATGCTACAAAAGAATGGCCTCATATACCGATTGGTAAACCAACATTTGGAAATGAACAGAAGTGTAAAACAGAAGGCAAGCTGTTCCCTTTACCGGCCCGAGAGCCGGTAAACAGAACACACAGAGAGAGCACTTGTACTACATGACTCTACAAGATGTTAGTCCAGACAGTCTAATCTAGGTGGTGAGTTTTTCAGTTTACAAGTTAATTTTGAACTCAATACATCGTTTCTATCGTGCTCCATTTTGATTCACTCCCATGGGTTTTGAGATCCTCGTTGCTGATTTTTATTGACAGACTAAATAGGAAGCTAAAAAGGCACGTGCCGTTAAGAGATATTGCACCATAAACAAACACACAGACAGTTAAGACAGCTAACCCTTAAATCATTAGATATATCATATTGAAAGTGACAGCAAAAATTAAAGATCAACTCCAAACTGCAGCAGTGTGTTAAGGGGAAACATGGAGGAGGGTTAGAGCTGAAACAAGCAAAAAATTGTCACACAAAGTGAGCTCATACTGGGGCGCACTGGTTAACCAGCGGTTGCCTGTAAAAGGCTGTGAGTGTATGCGTGTAAGTGTGTGTTTGTGTGTCTGTCTGCATCTGAATTATCGTTGTGTGTACAATATAGGAAACTAGGGGCAAGACATCTTCACACATGTACAAAAGGGTATGCTGGTAGTGCAATCCTCTCACCAAGGCAGGCTCCACAATTCTCAGCAAGCAGCCAGTACAACACCATGCATTGTACGCTGGTACCCAGTATGCAGGAGACCTGGGCAGGCCAGAGTTTTGGTTATTCTCTGAACATACCACACAAAGAAAGAAGCATGATCAGTTACACTCTGTGGTTCTGGTATCACCTCAATGCAAGGAGTGGACAGGAGAGTATATATACTATATATATATATATGGTAGAATATATATATATAATATATATGTAATATAGCTCTGTATATGTATGTATTGATTTATACACTTTTAAATACAATTTCTGCTTTTTAATATATTCTTTTTAGCTTTCTCCCCTCTTTTTTGTGAAAAGTGACTCAAAAAAATCTACTCCATCTAACAAATGTGTCACAGCCTAACAAGCGTGACAAGGGGTGTCAGCTGGAAGCCATTCTATTTACGGTTATTAATATTTAGTGTTAGATTAATAGCTGTAGTTTTTTAAGTAATCCTGTATTTACAAAAAACTACACATGCCGTTAAAATAAAATAATATATTACATTATTTATAGTTTCTTTAAAAAGTCCATTCTTCACTTTTCGCAGTTTGTGCCGTATAGAACATAGCCTGAACTGTATTTATTTTATTATTTTTTTTCACGAATGGATGTATGTGTCTATTTTTTTTTTAAGGTTTCTTTCTGTAATACGCATATGCATATCCATGGTGATCTCGGAGAAAATGGACGTCGGTTGCTTTTATGCTTATCATTCAGAGTTTTATTTGGTTCAAGGTAACACCCACACTGATTTTGGAGATCTCATGCAGCAACTGGACCATAGAACTTGAGAACGGATGAGGGAGTTATTCATAAACAGGAAGTGACATCACTGCACAACAGGAAGTGCAAAAGCTGTGGTGTGGTGCTTAGGCTCACAGTACCATTAGAATGCATCCAGTGCTCTGTTGGTTATTTGGTATTTGTTATGCAATAGAGCAACATGACGGAAAAAATGGCAAATGAGAGGCTCAGAGCACTTGTTGTTGTTAAATACTGAAATCTGGGGCCTATCCTCTGAGCACTGCTTCGGAAAGAATCAAATGTGCTGCTCAAACCAACATATCCCAATCACTCTCATGACATCTCCTCACAGTGTTTCCTATATCTGTGACTGCTATCGGGGGTGGCAAGGGGGGACTTAATTATTTTGTTTACCGAAATTAATTGAGATCAGACTACAGTCCATAATGACTTAACCACAAATGTAATCTGCTATCAATATAAACGCCGCCATTACAAGCGAGCGAAATGTTGCTGTTTCACTGAGATGCTTCTAGCCCTATAATTCTAAGCGTCGTAAGCAGGAAGCGCCAAACTGGCCCCTGACCGGGCGGCTGCCGAGTTAAGGCGTGCCAGCCGTGATCATTGTCCATCCAACATGGCATTAAACACAAAAGAGTAAAACATGATTTCATAAATACTCCCATCACATTCACTTGCATTTTGTTGCAGAGCTCATAATAGTACATCTATAATATCTCCTGAGAAAAAGGGATGGATTTTTCAAGCATTGCATACATTTCTAGGGTCTCTCTGTCTAATAATGACAGCGAAAAAACTGAATGGGCAGGGCATACTTCACCCAATCCCACTCCATGGACAAAGGGCAACAAGGGATAACAAGGCAGATCTCTTTGGCTTCTCCACACAATGTTCTCATCCCCCATTCATCATTTTCTTGTTTCTCATTAAAGTAGGATACTACTAACTAACAAATATGTTCCAGACCGTTTCCCTCAACATCATCTTAGATGTGGCTTATAAAAGTGTGTAAAATAAGACTCATTGCCCACCGAAACATGAACATTACATCAGGGAATAAAAAGAAACACACACATGTAAATAAGCTACGTGACATCTGACTGAACAATAATCAAAACTTGTCTCAGCTCTTCCAGAAAGGTCTAACCACCCATAGAGAAACATCAGAAATAGAAAGGAGTTTGCCATACCTGTGAAATCCCCACAAACCACTTAGAACCGACAGTAGGACTCCCAAAATGCCTGCTCACACAAAACTAAAGGCAGATGGTATGGAACATTACATAGGTGCATACAAATTATAAATAGAAGCATTTTAGTTTCAAAGTGTTGCACCCTTGAAATCATTTTTAGTCCAAATTAACAAACATTTCAGTCCCATGAAACACACAGACATCCGTTTCCACATCTTACACCCTCGAAATCTCCAGAGCAGCAAAGAAATAGTTTGGATTTCACCCACTGACCAACTATGGTGGTGTTATCCACCAACCCATCCCATTCTTCTGTCTATAGAGGCAACAATTTAAACATCGGAAATGTGTTGAGTAATGAGATAAATCCCTTTTAGATTATCAACCCCAATATCACTTATCTTTGTTAAACAAATTACTCTGAACTTTCAAAATTTTGACAATGTCTCAATCTTACAGTCGAGCCACTGTTGTGGTCTGAGTATTAGTGTCTTGTGGACTATGATAATTCATGCAAGATTTCTGATCAAAACATGCCATCATGCAAGTCATTTCTATGCATTGAACAAGCACAATTATTTATGTATTTGTTTGGAAATCTTTCGGAGTAAATGTAAGCCCTTGGCCCGAGTTGACCCCATAATAAACAGACCCTTAACCAATTTGTGTGAAAGCCCATGTATAAAAAAAAAAGCGTTTGGATGTGGGTATAACAAAGATAAAATGAGTAGAAGAGTTAAGTGACATGGGCAAAATGTTGAATATTGTTCTTTTTTTTTGTCTGTTTGCATTTTTGCTGCTCAAATGAACAATTTCTAGCTTTAATAAAACGGAAAAAGTACTTCCAACGCTTTCTGTCATTTGTGTCTTTCACTCACCAGTCATCCTTCTGTTTGCTCTTATAGAATGAGCGTGTCATTTTGCTCCTCTATACATTTCAGTACTAAATGACACAGAAGCACTCGTTGGCTGCTTTAAGAGGACAATCCTTCAGCATCAAGCAGCATCCGCGTTTTTCCTTCACAACACTGTCTTCCATAGGAATCCATTGCTCGCGTCCAGGCGCTGAACTCCTTTAGTGTTTTTCATTCCACCTCTTGGTGTAGAGTTACTTGTCTTATCTGTAGACCAGTGGTAAAGTGAGCAATCTGCCTTTCAGCAGACACAGACATTTCCTTGTCTGTTTTTCATTCCCTTTTGTTAAGATCAGTAGTCTAGATACAACAATGTCACACAGTATGCTGATTATGTTTGGTTTGACTGAAGTTCAAGAGTCTTCAGGCTGTAACAGACCAAGCTGCTTCCCTCTGCATCAATATAAGAATGAAGTCTGTAAACAAAATTATTGAGTATTATTTTTTCTGACTTGCAAATGAAATAATCTGTACATCTGTGTGGGTGAGTTTCCTCTCGCTTTGCTTGAAGTTACATTATTATAATTTTTATTGTTATTACTGTGATTATTATTCCAACGCTCTAACATTTAGATTCCCTGATGTCTTTTTGGTTTCTTCCTTTCTCTTTCCTCCCTCCCTTGCCCTCATTGTTGTCATCCTGTTTCTCCTTGTCAGGTTTGGTTACACTGTCATAAGAGGGCAGGGAGGCAGTTGAGGGAGTGCCCTCCTTCTTTTCTGGGTCCTGATTGTTCCCGCCATTCTCCACTTTGTTATTGGCCGGTTTGCGCTTAAAGACAAAACCCCGCCTGCCCAGGTAGGAACGGTAGGCCCTTTGAATGATTCTGGATGACACATCCTCCTGCTTGCGCCTCAGGGTGGTGGTGATTGGCTCGTAAGAGACCTTGGAGGGGTTGGCTGCCACAAAACGCTCCTCCATTTGTTGCCTCAACATGTCCAACTCGCCGCTGTCGCCCAGCACACGCTTGGTGAAGGCAAACAGGATGTCCAGGCAGTGGATGCGGTCGCCACTCACCATAGGCATGTCCATGGCGATCAGTTCAATGGTGTTGGGCTTGGGGACTCGGAGCGGGTGTTCAAGTGCATCAGCAAAGTCGGAAAGCTTGGAATAAGTAATGAACTGGGACGCATCGGGGTCAAACTTCTCCCAAATCTCATAAAAGGTCTCAAAGTCGTCCTCACTGAGCGGGTCGGCGCTCTCCTCTGTGGCCACACTGAAGTTCTCCAGGATGATGGCGATGTACATGTTGACCACAATGAGGAAAGAAATGATGATGTACATAACAAAGAAGAAGATGCCCACAGAGGGGTTGCCACAGTCTCCTGTGGAGGGGGTGCCAGCGTTCTCCAGTAAGGGGTCGCAGTCCGGAGGGTAGTTGAGAATGGGCAGCAGCAGGCCGTCCCAGCCAGCTGACGTGGTGATCATAAACAGGATGATCATGCTGTTGCCGAAGGTCTCAAAGTTGTACATGTCGTCAATTCCAGCCCCGTGTTTCACATAGCCAAAGTTGGACATGCCGAAGATGGAGAAAATGAACATAACCAGGAAAAGTAGCAGGCCAATGTTGAACAAGGCAGGAAGGGACATCATTAGGGCAAACAGTAGAGTTCTGATTCCTTTGGCCCCCTTGATGAGACGCAGGATTCTGCCAATACGAGCCAATCGAATCACCCTGAAGAGTGTTGGCGACACAAAGTACTTCTCAATAATGTCGGCCAGAAACATTCCTGAAGTTGAAAGGGAGCAAAAGGGGACACAACATACATTAGGTTTAAATATCGGGGATTTTATTACTGAAACAGTCACTGTTTTACTTAAAGCTTCAGAAGGCAACATTTTTTGGCATCATTGGGCAAAAATTCCATTATAACCTTTCAGCATATTGTAATTTAAGTGTTCTGAGAGAAAACTAGACTTCTGCACCTCCTCATGGCTCTGTTTTCAGGCTTTAAAAACTTTGGCTAATCAGTTTAGCCTAGTTTGACCGTTTGGTCGGAGTTCACGAGTGATTGACAGCCGGCTCTCATAGTCGGCAGCTGGACAGCAGACCCTGAGATCAGCTCTGACTGGTTGATTTCCTCCGGTCTGTGAAATCTTGCAGATGCCATTAGGAGCACCAGAGGACACAGAGGCACATGATTTTTTTCAGATTACCTGTCTCATGCACTACTGTCAGGATACAGTATAGCGACCGTTTTATAAAAATAACTTTTTTAAATCAGATTTGCTCCGATCTCGCCTACTTCAGCTTTAATACACATTACGCTATTGCAAGCAAGAACAGCACATTGTGCAAATTGTGAAAGAAATCAGAAGAACCAAAGAACATACTATCAACAGTTTATATAGGGGATAGTTATTCTCTGTAGAAAGTAGTTTCAATAAAGTGGCGTCTGTAGATTATCCAGCATAATGAGTGACATTGTTTCTGGATAAACACGTTGCTGTTCATGGAGACCCAAAAAGCAAGTAAAAAGTTAACAGACAAGTCAAAAATATAACTGAATACATCCACAAATATCATTGTCTGTTTAATAACTGTAATGGAGTGTAAAATAAATACTTATACGTTTCCCTTAAACACTAATCCATTTAGAAAAAATACACTTCTATTTATCTTTCACTAACTCATTTTATTTTTTGGCTTTTTAGTTTTACAGTTTTTCTGGTCGTAGCCCATTGTTAATGATTGATCTTTTTTTTATTGATATATTCAGTTAAGACGTGCCTTCAGTCTGTTTTGGAGCTCCATAGATTGTTGATATTGTATAGAGGGAGCAGCAGAAACTTGGAGACAAATACATCAAAGCCAAAATGAATTGCATGGCTTCATACCACTTGAGGAAAGTGACAAAATATCTTTTTATTTTTGGGAAAGTGAGCCTTTAAACCATCTGTGTGCTGTGCCCTTAAAACCCATTTATATGGGCAATATCTGAGCTATTTCAAATTAAGCAGCTTCACACTTCTTTTACCGTTCATAAATAACCCTTTTTGAATACTTGCCCACAATCGAGAGGATGACCACAACCACGTCGAAGATGTTCCATCCGTTGGTGAAGTAGTAGTGACGCAGCGCAAAGAGCTTCAGTACAAACTCGCAAGTGAAGACCACAATGAAGATGAAGTTGACCCAGTAAAGCACATACTCTGCGTCATCTGTCTGATCGTCTGTCTCCACCATCATGGTGACCATGTTGAGGCAGATGAGGATCATGATGGAGATGTCAAACACCTGCTGCGTCACAAAGTCAAAAATCATGCCCTGGAATGGATTCTGAGGAGAAAGGGAGGGAAAGAGGGATATTTGAAGTCGTTATCCTTCGATCTTAATCTTTAGAAATTTAAGAATACAAACCTGCTTAGCAGTAAAGATGAAGAGGGCAAAACAATATTTACCTGAGGCCTGGGTATTGGTTTTTGTGGCTTCTTCGACCCTAGTTTCTTCATGGCATTGTAGTATTTCTTCTGCTCTTCCGTCATGAAGATATCCTGACCTCCAAAGTGAAGGGAAAAAAACAATTTGGTTACAATTTGCAAAGATTTAGACCTCTCATTCCAGTACTAATCCAGATACAGTTTACACTTCCATGTGACTGTGTTTTAACAAGTGCAATAGAAAAAAAAGACTTATTATATTTGTTTACAATGTCCAGATTCTAATCTTAAAGTAATAGTTAGACATTTTGGGGAAATACACTTACTCGCTTTCTTGCTGACAGTTAGACCACTCGGCACTCTCATGTCTGAACAGTAAATGTCAAGCTACTACCGGCGGCTTAGTTTAGCATAAAGACTGGAAAAACAAGGAAATAGCTAGCCTGGCTCTGTCGTCCTCTCGTTTCCAGTCGTCATGCTAAGCTAAGCTACCTGGCTGCTGTCAGTGGCTTCCTATTTAATAGACAGAAATGAACGCGGTATTGATCTTTTCATCTAACTGACTTCCGGAAAGCGAATAAGTATAGTTTCCAAAACGATTCCTTAGTGGTGAAGCCAAAGACAATTTTCCACATTGTGGACAATAAAGTTTCTAACTAACTAGCTTGTTCTCAGAAGGTGAAAGTGAGGAAAATAAATCTTATCTTTTTCTTTTGTTGGTTGAAGTTATCAATGATGACACCAATGAAGAGATTTAAGGTGAAGAACGAGCCGAAGATGATGAAGATGACAAAGTAGATGTACATGTACAAGTTGTCCTCGTAGATAGGCTGGTCCTCCACCTGTAAATTGGCAAAAGTGAAAATTCGTAGAAAAGTGCACTACTACACATTC
Organism: Sebastes fasciatus; assembly: GCF_043250625.1. Taxonomy (NCBI): domain Eukaryota; kingdom Metazoa; phylum Chordata; class Actinopteri; order Perciformes; family Sebastidae; genus Sebastes; species Sebastes fasciatus. The sequence continues at coordinate 16,146,782 of NC_133795.1, forward strand.
ATCTGGAAGTCTGACTGTAAAACTGCAAAAGGCGTACCTTTCTAGAATCTATTGCTGCGTACATAATGTCCATCCAGCCTTTGAATGTTGCCTGTTATAACGGGCAGACACATTGCGTGAGAAAACGGGTCAAACACTTGATATCAGAGGAGAGAAACAAATGCGAGGTGACAGTTAAGGTTTCTCACCACTTGCAGGAGTGCCAGGTATCCCGCACCCACATTGTCAAAATTGATCTTGACGTTTTTCCATCTGACTTCACTGTAGTTTTGCTCCATGAGTGCGAAACACTCTGTTTTGTTGTTGACGTTATGAGGGAGGAACATCTCCTCAGCTGTGTCATTGTAACAGAAGTAATACTTTCCAGCAAACAGATTGACACCCATGATGCTGAAGATGAGCCAGAAGATGAGACACACCAGGAGCACATTCATGATGGAGGGAATTGCACCCACCAAGGCGTTCACCACAACCTGAAAAGAACAGCAAGGAAACAGAGCCACTGTAACTTGGCAATCACACAGCAACTGCATGGAGATGTTCACACATAAGAACATCAACACACACACACACATAGAAATGCACATTCTTTCCTTCCATTAGAGGCTCTAGGTGTGTTATTATCTGATGTCTTGGCACAAGATGAAGCCCATCACAATAAAATACTAGGGGTGTAATAAGACAGTCAGCTCATGGTTCGGCTCGACACAATTCAGACTCATGGTTTGATGCACTCATGATACTTTTAACAAGAGTGAAAACAAAACATGAGTGTCCAACTGTGACTCAGATTTTTTTTTTTTAATTACTCCCAATAAGTTGTTCTTAAAGGAACAGTGTGTAGGATCTGGCAGTATCTAGCAGTGAGGTGAGGCGATTGCAACCAACTGAAGCCTCTCCCATGTGCCAAGTGTGTTGGAGAGCTACGGTGGCCTCCCTAGAGCCATTTGGAGCAGAGCCAGTGCATAGAGTGTGTGTGTACGTGGCAAGTGAGTGGTGAAGCAAGAGAGAGAGCGGCGGCGACGGGAGCAAGTAACGTTATCGACTCCAGCCCATGCAGGAAAAGTTAACAGAGTTTGTTTTGTCCGTCCTGTGCTACTGTAGAAACATAATGGTGCAACGTGCCGGACTCCGTGGAGAGGACCCGCTCCCTATGTAGGTAAAAACAGTTCATTCTGAGGTAATGAAAACACAACAATTCTCATTTTCAGGTGATTATACACTGAAGAAAACATACTTATTAATATTATATTCCATTTCTGCCTATACATCCCCCTAATTGTTACACACTGGTCCTTTAAAACATTGTTTCCTTATCAGTTTTGGTGCAAAATGTCAATAATTTTTACAAGATCTTTGTCTACGCAAAATGAAACTGAAAAATTAAAAATGTCTAGGTAACAGTGTGCTCATGCAGACAAAGAGCGCATGTGTGGGTAACACTTTATAATAACCGTTAATGGTACATTGATAGTTAATTAAACTTTATTTAATAGTTATTTTACTGTTATCAAACAATGAAATGATAATTAATAATGTTTCCTTATAACGAGTAATGTTATAATTTGTTATTTTAACAGGTTATTGTTGCACACATTATAACATTTTATATACAATATTAAGTATTTTTTAATGATTACCAAATAATTTGTAAATCTTTTAAGAAATTGTTTGTGAAACATCTACAAACATTACATAGACAGATATTTTTAACACTTTGTTAACGGTTAATAATTGGTTTGTAACTGTCTATAAACATTATTTGGATGACTATTATAAAGTTGCAACTGATGATTATAATACATGGTTAAATGGCTAATACGTACTCTGTAAAGCATCTATAAACACTATTGAGATAAATAGTTAATACTTTGTTAAAGGTTAATAATAGGTTTCTGGTCCATCTATCTATGTAATGTTTATAGATGTTTTGCAAATTATTTCTTAAAGATTTACAAATCATTTGTTAATTATTAACAGATATAGTATATAAAATGTTATAATGTATGCAAAAGTAAATTGTTATTAATAGTTTACTAATGTAATCCGAATGTAATTGTAATTGTCTCTTGTCAGCTATGATACAATATATCATTTATAAATGAATTATCTCATGTTATACAGACTAATGATAAAATAACATAAATTATAGCATTACTAAATTTTTAAACATGATTAATTATCATTTCATTGTTTGTTAACAGTAAAATAACTATTAACTAAATTTTAATGAAATATCAATTTACCATTTATAATTCAATTCATTCAATTTATTGTTATATCGCGTCAAATCATTACAGATGGTTATTATAAAGTGTTACCTCCATATTATCCCACTTTTGTATCACAATGTATTGTGCCACGATATATTGTTACACCCCTATGAAATGCATTATTCTTTCCCTTCAAATGTTGTATTTAGGATTGTATGGCTGTATGAATCGTACACAATCATATATATTGTGTACCACCATGTCAAGAACTAACTGTAGACAATGACTCTTTGTGTATGCATGCTGAGTTAGATCTGCAAAGCTAATGTGACCAATAATGCACTTGATGATTCGTGAATTTTGATTTAACATAAAGAAAACACATATTGCTGAGTATTCCCAAACAATGACTATGTATAACGGCTACGGGGTTACAAATATTGCCAATTGAGCACAAGTGTCACTTATATAAACTATTCTGTCCATGAAGCAGTGTATGCATGTTGGAGGAGATAAAGCTATTAGCTTATGAATGTGCATTTCCAAACACAGAGGTGCCATGGTAACAGGAAGCCAAATAAACCAAAACTATATAGGCAAACATCAAATGTCAAAACTCTCTAGGATTTCTTTTCATTCCAGAGTTCTGCCTAATAATATAGAGACAAAGCATCCACATGATCAGTTAATATAACTACTGCAAAATGGTGATCATGAAAATCATGGTGATGACATTCACTGAGGAGTGGTGAGCAAGGATGGCGAGGAGGGGGGATATGCAACCAGAAGTTTGTTGATCTTCCAGTGTGACAATGCCAAAGCCAAACTGTGATAAGATCAGATAACAGGACACTTGAGGCAGAGCAGCAGTCAGAGGAGGCTGAGCTTAGACACTAACAAGTGTTGTTTTTCTGCCCAGCAACAACCAGAGGCTGATCCAACCAATCACACATTAAAATCATGATCAGAAGAACCCAACTATCATAGCAGAAAGAAAGTACGTCAGTACAGACAGAGCCCTCCAGAGGTCGCATGGTATCAACATGAGTGACATGGAAACTGTACACATGGTCAAGCATAAAAGCTGCAGTCGGTAACTTTGAGCAAATACGGTAAAAAATTAAGTTATTTAGATAAAACAGGCACTATATCCTGACAGTAGTGCATGAGACAGATAATCTGTGACAACCAATCAGAGCTGAGCTGTCTCGGCAGCAGCTGTCAATCACTGCTCGTGACACTCGTGAACTCCGATCAAACGGTCAAACTAGGCAGCGCTGATCAAATATGAATCAAGATTTTGTTACTGTAATGCCTATTTCTCTCCTCAAATGTGTCTGGCTGGTGGTCGGTGCTTGGCATTTCCTCACCTGATCTCAACAAGGCTGCCGGGGCACAAACGTTCTCATTTTGTAGCTAAACAGTGCACTACAAGATGTTTCTGAAAACATTTGAGGCGAGAAATAGGCAAAAAAATATTGATTCATGTTTGATCAGCACTGCCTAGTTTGACCGTTTGATCGATTGACAGCTACTTTAGAAACAGCTCGGCTCTGATTGGTTGCTGTTGTTCGAGCGTGGCAGAAACTTGCAAATGCCATTAGGAACTCGGGAGGAGACAGAGGAACATGATTTTTTTCAAATATTATCTGTCTCGTGCACTAGTGTCAGGATATAGTGACAGTTTTGTAAAAATATTTTTTTAGCATATTTGCTTAAAGTTACCGACTGCTGCTTTAATCAAATGCGTGCATACTGTAAAATAGTAAAATAAACATGCACAAACAGTTTAAATGACCATCTGCACAAATTTCTACAGTATATCGAATTGTGTGTCTTTTAGGGCTGGGCAATATGTCGATATTGTATCGATATCGTGATATGAGACTAGATATCGCCTAAGATTTTGGATATCGTAATATAGCATGAGTGTTGTCTTTTCCTGATTTTAAAGGCTGCATTACAGTAAAGTGATGTAATATTCTGAACTTACCAGCCTGTTCTAGCTGATCTATTATTTGTCTTTATCCACTTAGTCATTATATTCACATTACTGATGATTATTTATCAAAAATCAAGCACGAATCAATCTCCATATTGTTGTCGAGGTGTTTGGTCAAAACTGTTGTGTTATTTGACTTCCTCCAAATCGCCCAGCCCTACAGTAGTGCCTATCAAATGACAGCTGGGGGGCTCTGTAGCTCAGAAACACTTTAACAGGTATCAGTTTGCATGCTTAGATTGCATAATTTCACATTAACCCTGTGCGTGTGACTCCATTTAAAAAGGTTTTGTGTGATGGTTCATAACAACCTCTAGTTGTTCTCTCAGCTGGTACGAAACACTTCATAGCTGAGTGGTTATTATTACTGCTTGCATCATTCAGGTCTGTCATGGTCTTGTGTTTCATAAGGCATGGGACAGGCTTTTAAGGTGTTTTGTTAATATTTTTAATGAATAAATCACTACAAATTGCCATAACATCGCACTAAATTTATAATATATGAAATGAAATATGATAAATCAAATCAGATGTATTGTGACCATCTGAGATGATCTGCATCCATGCAAAAAGCTTCTCATTGGCAAAAGCTTTTAGCTAAAAAAATTTCCCTTTAGCGACATTTTTAAAAAAAAATTCTGTATTGCCATCTCTAGCATGCGTTGATGCTTTTATTTAATCGGCATGCAGAAGGACCAGTTGTCTGGTATCTTAGGTCTTACCCTCATCCCTTCAAAACGTGACAGGGCCCTGAGGGGTCTCAAGGCCCTCAGTGTCCTGAGTGATTTAATCGGGCCTAGATCGGAGTAGCCCAACGCATTAGCTATAAGGCTGACTATAGACACCTACACAGATAGGGACAGAAGGAGAGGGAAAGACAGAGGCAAAGAAAGAGAGGACCCACATAGTTAGAGGGGATATAGAGAGAAAAGTGGGGCCTATATATATACTGTAAGGAGGTCTGGTTAGATACAGATATATATAAGTACATATATAGTTTCTATATGTGTAAATATATGTATCTATATAACATAAAGTTAAACAGGGGTTATTACAATAGACAAAAGGTCAATAAAGTGTACATGACCCAAGTTTTCTTTTTTTTTTCTCTCTTTTATGTGTTTGTTTGCTTATGTTTGGTTTAGTTTGGCAAGCCAGTCTAGCGTGATAACCAGCTTAACAGCACAGTAAGCACACCTGGAAAGAAACTTGTGGTTGACACAGTGAGAGGGAGAGAAGATAAAGAGTCAAACAAAGGGAAAAATTAGAGGAGAGATGTATTCACAAACACTAAATCAATGTGACACAATAATATACACACGGTACACAGTACAAAACAGTACAGTTTCCACACCAGAGAGCATCTTACTCAAAGAGGGGGAGAGAAAACGCAGAAGGTTGAGGACAACTTTCAGGGTTAGAAGAGAGAGGATAACCTGTGAAAGTACAAGTCCCAACACAGCACACAAACCTTACCCTGGACCCCAAAACACCGAACCCCTCAGTCCCTCTCGACAGCTGCACAATGTCTCTCTTAACTTAAAGAGAGACATAGTTATAGGCACCTGCTGTGAGAGAGAGGACAGGTCAATATTAGCGTAGAGACTTGCATGGAAAGTCAGGATAAGTTATCTGCACAACACACAGGCCAATTTACTGTAGAATATATTGAGATTTCTGCATATCTATTGGAGAATCAGTAAGGGGTTTGACAAGCACTGGATCCCACCACATAACCTGTAGAACTTCACTCGTCCCTCCTCTATCCTGAGCTACTGTATATCCATTAATTAGGCTTCTAACAATAAAAAAGGAGAAATATAAGATGCTGTATTCGTTTCTATTTCAGAAGAGAGAAGCCGTTTCACACAGGTAGAAGGTTAATTACTTTATGTCCCATGATTTCTCACTTCTTTTGGTGACAATTGGAGCCCGAAAAATACTTCATATTTTTGGGCCAATACAGATATTTGGGAATAAATCCTTCTGACTATAACACATTGGCCAGTATTACTTTTTTATACATAATGGGTGGACAGATCAACAGAAACACCGTAAAATGTAATGCACTCCAATGGAGTGTTGCAGGGATGACGTATTTTCGTAGGCCAACCCGGAAGTTAGCATCTCCCTGGTTCCCTCGACAAAAAGCCAATAGGATTTTTCCATTGGCTTCTGTATTATTGCAGAAAATAAGCTCTGTGGCAAACAAACGTTAATGACACACAGCAAGATTATCTTCACAAATGAACATCACTTTTATGATTTTTGAAGTGTGAATGCAATCGCCAGAAGTAAAAAGCTAATGTTAGGCTATAAACAAACTACACTGTGGTAGCTACAAGATTGTTTTACGACAGACAACAATCAGTAGACATGAAGGAGTAGAAGTTTGTGACATGCTGGACATTATTATTCATGTCCAAATACTGCACAGCTATGGCAGAAAATCCACACAAATTTCTCATCACATATCACCTAGAATGACCAATCTATTCTTCATAATGAGACTGATAAAAAATAATACTGAATCATTTACATTGTAAAAATAAATATTAAATAGGCCTCAGGTGGTTCTCAACCTGGGGGTCGGGACCCCCAGCGGGGTCATGAGATAATTTCCAGGGGTCGTCAGATGGTTGGGGGAAAAAAAATAACATATTAAGAATAAAATAACATATTTTAGACTGGGCAATGATTTTTACTAGGACTGTCAACATTAAAAAAATATATATATATTTGCATAACGCAAGAATATTTGTCCACTCCCATGTTGATAAGAGTATTAATTACTTGACAAATCTCCCTTTAAGGTACATTTTGAACAGATAAAAATTGTGTTATTACTTTGCGATTAATCACGTTTAACAATGGACAATTATGCAATTAATCTGGATTATATAATTTAATCAATTGAGAGCCCTGGTTTTTACATTGCATCACCTGTACCAGTGATATAATTTGCCTCAGAATAGATTTTATTGAGTGTGTTTGTGAGAAATAGAAAGAACTGGCAAGGGCAGCACAAGCCGAACGCCAACCTGAATAATCTGGGGGGGTTGCGATTTGAAAGGGTTGAGAACCACTGAAGTAGGCTATCATGTCCTTCCATCAATCATTTTTTTGAGAAATGTAAAAATGTTTTCAGACAGAAACCATTCAAAATAATATCATGTTGTGTCTCTTTTATGTATAGTTGACCAACTTGCTTCTAGATAACTTGGTTAATTTGCTTTATTAATTGTATTACTCCTCTCTCATCTGATTGAAACTGTAATACTCAGGTTGATCCTACCTATTTGTTCAACGTGTGTAAATGAAATGAAATCAACAAAGCACCTGAGCTTGATTGAGCCATGTATTTTTGCAAACCACAGGATGTCTTCATTAATCAAGTGAGTCCCAGTGAGCTCTGATAAACTACAACACGCCTGTGGTCTTAACGGGCACTGAGGCGCTGTGGGAGTTACCGGAAACACATCACACAAGTAGGCACTTGACCATTCCCAAATACCGCAAGTGTGGGTATTAGGACAGACCCAAAGACACGTTCAGAAAACCAACAGGAAACACAACATACATTAGTGAATCCTTATCATGTGACAAAGGATGTTAATATTGAATCACGGACAGACTGGCGCCTCACAGTCAAGGACGGTGGAAACTTGGTGGTCTAGGGATAATGGACGACTTACCAACCTATTAATGATTTAGCTCAACATAAAACACATTATCAAATAAATGTAGAAGGATTAGGACAACAAGAAAGGAATTTAGTTCTCAAATTCATTTCAATACTCTGAGAAAAAAAATCTGAATTATAAGAAAAAAGTCAGAGGCTGTGTTTGAAGTTGTTCACTAATTATTGTACATAAAAAAAAACCTATGTGGACATTGTAAAGGTCATGCATGATAGCAGAAACATTAGTACTTGGTTATTAACCATCATTTTTTCTCTACTTTTTTGCATGGTTGCATAATTTGAGTCCACTAAACAGGGGCACAAATATTTTCATTTGGGAATTTAGGCAACACTACAAAATGGCAGACACACAAAATAGTAGACCGTGGCTACGTTCCAAATCACATCGTTTTTCTTTTTACTCTTAGTACATACTGCAGCTGCCCTTACAAAGTATGTACTGTTACATGCAGTATGCATACGATTGGGACATACTACTTTGTCATAACATTGTGCCTTGAACTTTGACCCTCTTTCTCATATACCCCCTGTGCAGAGGATTGTGGGTCAGAATAGCCAGAAAAGCATTCTGGCTTGCATACTGCAAGGCCCAATTCCAAACCACCCTCTACACCCTCTCCCTACCCACTCCCACTCCGTTTGCACGTTCACGTGGAGGGTCCGCCATGTTAAGTGCAATCCCAAACCAATTAGCGGGGAGTGCAGACCCTCCAACAGCTGGCCTGCATCGATGCCGACTTAACCAGCTGCCCTTACTGACGACACACGACGCCGTTTTATGTTCGCATGGAACATGCTGTAATGTAAGCTCTGTGTGACTACCGGTACAAACATTTACTGATAAACTGCTCAAACTAAGATAGACATTTAATTTATTCTACTTTATCATCATACAGACGTTATCAACTTCAAGTAAATAGATTGCATTTAGGATCAAATATACCCTTGTCTAGTCTAGAAAACGGTAGACATGTTCCTTTGATTGTAAAGTGTTGTATATTTATAAAAATATATACAACATATTAGGGGCTGGGACTATACACCTATCTCCTGATTCGATACTATCACGATACTTGGTGTGCCGATTCGATATGTATTGCGATTTGATATTACGATTTATTGCAATTTTTGTTAACTTTTTTTAACACAAGACCATGGGAAAAAGTTGAATCATACATTTCTAGGGACTTCTACTTTGGAAAATATCTAAATTGATACTGTAGATCAGTCATTGGTAGACATTATTTATAAAAAAATTTCCAGCAACCCAAAAATCAAAGAATGAGACATTTCCCTCACAAATTAGCAGTATTTTCTTTTTAATTCATAAGGGACATGTAATGTTTTTATACTTCTAGTGAATATAATCCAATCAATCTTATTTCCATATGTGTATTTTGTTTAAACAGCACCGTTTGTTAACACCTTATTTTGAAAAACGGACGTAGTTACACGTGTATAATTCCGCTAATTTCACGAAGTCCGTCGCTAGGTCTCCCGTCAGCTCCGTTCTCTTTATACCGGTAGAATGCATTTAACATAAATGTCAGTATATGGGTGCTCTACAGTTGTAGCGTCGGCCGATTTGACCACCGAGATGCGAGTGACGGCTGGCTTGACCGCACGTTACTGCAATACGATAACATTTACTGTCCATGACAGAGTTAGCTTGCAGCTTTAGCCATCATGTCTAGCTCTGCTTTTCCCGCAATGTCTGAAACCCAAAGTGTTTCCATACTTTACTGGATGTGTAGTGTGTCAGCTGTGCAGTAAGGTTTACTCTGGCATTAACACTGCTTTTATTTATACAGTACATTTAAACTCAATTTCCCCAATAAAGTATTTCTGATTCTGATATTTATTTATAGGTTCCTTGCTGGAGAGAGGGAAGTTCATCCCGAAGTGGCCGCTGTATTTATACCCTGCACCTTCATTGAGCTGTGAGTGTGACTACAAACGGTGTACACTCCGTCACGGAGTGGGAGGGTGTAGGGACCGGATTGGAATTGGGCCCAAAATGCGATCGGATGTATTAGGACATCCTGGTATTTTTGGCATACTGCATTTGACATTTTATGTATTGGGACACACTTAATGTTTTTCTGGCATACTAAATAGTAGGGTAGTATGGGTATTGGAACACACGGTATGCTGTATACTCAATAGTCAATCATTTTTGACACAGCAAGACTCTTTCCTACAAATTCAGACTTTTTTTTCAGAATTCTGAGATAAGTCTCTGGGCTTAGATAATTTTTTTACATGGTCCTATTCTACTTCAATCTATGACAAAACTACACCATTTAAAGACACCATAAAATGATGCCTTTAAGTTCCCGGAAAAGCGTGACTTTCTGGAAAGCCGTGAATATTTCATGGTGACCTCATTGTGCACTAGTAGGTATGAACATAAAATCCTGCCCCGGCGCTCATCGACTGCTTTTCTCTCCTTGGCTTGCGGTAACAATTAACTTACACTGTTTTATGTCCCACCTGAACTTCCTGTTTAATCAGGAAATACATCACATTAAGGGTACAGCCAGACAGAACATGTCGATGCCGGTAGGCGCCACAGAAACACCTCCCACAATCAGCATCTTGAGGGAAGATCAATCATGCTTTCAATCCAAATGCAGTTTGGTGCTTGCTACTGTAGTTGTTACAGTTTAGTTTTACAAATGACACAAATCGGTGCAGAACCTACGTCTGAAGTGAGTTTTATGTCAGCAGCTGTATTTAACGAACATAACACGTGATTTTCTACCCCTTCCCATTCAATTTCCTGCAATTAGCCTAGCTTGCCATGTTTGGTCTGGCTGTATTTTAAGCAAGTAAAGACCCCATTTCATGTGGCCTTTAAGCATACCATGTAATGTACATTTTCCTTTTTCAAAAACAGACACAGGAAGAAATTCAAGTGAGAAACTCATCACGTACAAATGACAGAAAAGGACAAACCATATGTGCTGAATGAATCAGCAGTCCAGAGCTAGACAGGAGCTCTGAAACATAGCAAGGTTTATAGATGTTTACTGTGTCAGGGCTATTGTGGTGCTGCTGTCGTGGGGCCCAAAATTTCAGGTGGCACCCTGGTGATGGTAGACTATCATAGCCATAGCCAGGTTGGACATCATAGCCCTCTTATCTATTTACCAGTAATATCACATTATACGTCCACTTTTACTGTCCACATTTCTGTGAGCACTGCACCATACTGACTCCATTTTCAACAGTAACATTTAAAGGTGCAGCATTTTGCTGACTGTAAATATGGCCCATAAAGCACTGCAGCAAAGCCTGGATATCACATATGAGATAAATACAATGTGTCCCTCAAGCTGTGACCCTTTAATACTTTGTTATGTAAGATACATTAACATTATAGCCTATATATTGACTCAAAAGGTACTCAAACCAGTACACACTAGGTTATCCAAACTGCTTAGATGTCCGAGGTTTAGTTCAAGGAATAGACCATGTTTTATGAGATCTTGGGCCATTTGCTCAACTTCTGCAGTTTGAGAATATAGACAGAAAATTATCCCAATGTACCATTTGCTTTGGAGAGTCAGGCTAAAAGTGTAGGTATTATCCAAAGACATTTTTGTGATAAAAGGTTACTATCAGTGTTATTACTATTATATAACCTGTAGATTTAAAAAGAATACTGTCATCACTTGGAGAAAGTTCAGCGTGACGAGCTGAAACCTGAGTGACGAATGGACATCTGTTGGAGTCCGTAGATGACTTTTTCAAAGAGGTTTAGAGCAGAATTTACTGGTCTGGTCATCTCCGACATGATCCCTAGGCATGGAACAAATCTAGTGCTGAACAATACTTAGTTATATTTTATGTCTTCATGGATTGATAAAATGCTCTGAGGCTTTTTGAAACGGTGGTATAATTAAAACTTTAAAAAATAATCTGTGTTTGAAGAAAAAAAAAAAAAAATTATAAGCTTTCTACAACTAGTTCTGACCCCTAATAATGGTCATGTATTGTCCAGCTTAATGGTTAAGTTAACTAATGAGCCAATCTCTTAAAATCCATGCCTTCCTTTGATGTTGCAATCTTAAAATACAATCATGAGGAGTTGAACCAAATGACTTGTATACATTGCATTGCTGCACTCTTAGTATACAACGAAATGGTGCGAAATGTACTTACATCCACAATGAAGAAGTCTAGCCAACACCAGGCGTTAGTGAAGTACTTGACAAAGCCGTAGGCCACCCATTTCAGCAACATCTCCAGGATGAAGATGTAGGTGAAAACCCGATCAGCATACTCCAGAATGACCTTGATTGTCTTCCTCTGCTCGATGTACACGTCCTCGAAGGCCTAAAGAGCAGCAGAGAATCATCACATGGACAACGGTTTAACTGATCTCTTTCAGCATTTAACATTGTTGATGTTGCAAATGAGTAAGCTGTGAGGTAAGCCACACTGTACAGCGTTTTGTTTAAGGGGAGACACCCCAGGCAAATGCTTTGTTTTTCATGCACTGGTCAATTTTGAGTTTTTTGGGCTATTTTGGTTCCATAACATGTCTTCTTTCAGACTAGTGGAGAGATGCCTCACTTGCATATTTAAATATACAATTTCAGACAACTTGTAATACAAAAAAATAATTGTTTTAATACAAGTAATCAACTGGGGAAGTTTCATTGTGATATCTATTAGTTCAATTTTGTACCTTGTACACGTGTAGTGTCTTGCAAAACGTATGGAATTTTACAATCCATACCTTTAAAAGCCGTTTTCTCAAAATGAGTTTTTTTCTCACTCTGAGCCGGAAATCTCCACTTCAGTAGCACTTACATGCACCAAACTTTCCAGTTTCATTGCTGTCTATATTCTGACGTTTTTTACAAAGGGGTTTGTTCATATATCATTCATAGCCTGATTTATATAATATTTTATTCCTAAAAACATGGCATTTTTTTATTTTCTGATTTATGGAGTGATAAAAAGAGACAAAAAGTCCCCTCTGTAAAAACTTTTGACTTTTTTAAGTTAAAGAATTTTTTAACCTGGCTTTATACAATGTTCAGATTTCTGTTCTGGGGACGTTTCAGGATAATATCTATTAGTTACATTTTTTACCCTATTGTCCTGGGGTGTCTCCCCTACAAACCTGATAAAAATGGAAGGAAAAATGTGATGAAATATTATATATATCAACCAGTACTATTTCACTGAGGAATGGCAGACCTGAATTTTTATTGTTATAAAACATCTCTACGTGTGTTTATATTTTGTAAAGCAGCTTATATGTTTATATGTTTGTTTACCTTTTCAGAGAATGAGTTGTTTACATAGTAAAAGAAAACTAGTGGATAAATTAAATTTCCGTCAAGTCAAACTAGACCGATCATTCCCATAGCTCTTCCATTCTCCATCGCCTGAATCCATTCTTCAGCACATAAGTGTTTTGATTTGGCCGTAGGCCTTCCCCCTCCAGAAAGCTGCAAACCTAAGCTGGATTCTGCCGGTTGAAAGGTTGGTGCATTACAGCACTTTGCTGTCCATTAGCAACAATCATATCAAGCAGTTGCAGAAGAAAAGCAGGAGATGGTCTTGCTTGCGCACATCCTTATGAGATTCACTTTCTCTAAATGAATGCCACATTCTTGTTTTATTTCTTCTTTGTTCACATGTTATATCCTACATTTATTATAATGTTGTAAAGCACTGAGTAACTTTATTATGATACGAGCTTCATGATAATTGTTAGAAGCACTAATAGTGGCATCAGTATGATGTTTATGAGTGTATACAAAAGTAGGAACACCCATACTTGTGTGTGCGTGCATGTGTGCGCCTACCAGGGCTCCACTGCTGAGCAGGATCATGAAGATGATGAGGGTTTCAAACCAGTTGTGTTCTACAATCAGGTAGCAGGTCTTCCTCAGGAACCACCAGTGTTTCCCCCAGCCGTGAGTGATGGGAACATCACAGCACTTGTATTTGGCAATACACTCTGTTTGACAAATAGAAAACAAAACTGCTGTTATACACAGAGACTTATGCATAATACCACCAAGGACACAATGCAAAATGTATCACACTGTCATTAGTATAGTATGTACAACATTAACAATGATTCCTGTCTATTCGTCATTACTATAAACACTACCTACCCTCTGTCCAGCAGGCTTCTGGGTCAACATACTCCTCCACTACCTCCGCCACAGCCACCTCCTCCACATCAGGCTTGATGTCTATTGTGCTGCCCTCAGACGAACTGGTGTCATCCAGCTGGGACAAACAGAGGACCAAAGAGATCAGTTCAACCTCTCTGAACATTAAAGGCTCAGCAGTAAGACACTGAGAGCGTACGGATACGGCACAGCGCCAGTACAACCATTACATTAATGCCCCTTTGGGTTTATATGCATGACATGATTAATTGCTAGAGGTATATACGTGTTGTAGCCATGTACTGTAGCTAGGTCTCCCTCTGCCACCGAGGTATTCTGCAGAGTTATTTATAGATTTACAAGGAAGTAATTAAACTTGACCAGTGATTGATTGTGCTGGTAATGATGGTCAGTGTTATACATGCATAAGTATAGATTCTTCAGTGATGAAGGATTCATTTATTTGTGATGAAAGAATGAAACAAAAGTCAAACAAAAGAGTCACAAAAGGGAAATCTGTTGTGATGGAAAATACATAGTATGTATAATTTATACCAGGTATATTTTTTATTTTTGGATGCCTATTACTGTTTGACTATGTGTAGCCATATAGAAACAACGTCAGCCATGGGCTTGATGTTATTCTTATGAGCTGTAAGGTATATATGCTAAATATTTGTATATGCATTTTTATATACATTGTTGTATATTATGTATATATGTGTTTTTCTTAATATACATGTAACATTACACTGTGATTTTATGTAGGATATTTGGGTCACTGGCGGTATCATGTGACTATCATCATGTGACTGGAGCGTTTACCTTTTAAGATGGCGTCTCTGTGCAGATTTATTAAGCCTGAAGAAGAGCATCTGCTCAAAACGTCACCAACTAAGATGTGCCAATAAATTGCATTTAAAGGGAGCTACAGTGTGCAGAACTTCTTCTACATTTTTCATTACTATGTGTTTGAATAATAATTACTCCGAATATGTTGTAAGGAAATTATCATTTTTAGTCATTAAAACCATGGCTTGATGAAGTTCGCCTGCACCAATAAATCATGTCATATCTTAACAATAGGTCAAGGTGAGGCAGGGCAAACTCGTGAAACACCAGCGTAACAGCAGCCTTATTGTAATAAAGTATACACACTGTTACGCACATGCAGACACTCAGTTCACTAAAGAATGATACTGCACTTTATAATCTTAAGTCGTCAGCGAAGGACCGCATTCACACTCTCTTCAGCTCCCTCTCTTTTCTATTTCTCTCTACCAAACAGCCAGATGGATCCTTGCTTTTCTGATTGGCTGTTAGCAGCTCTGTCTGTGTCTGCTCCCTGCAGTGTACCCCGTGGCTGGCTGTGGTGCAGGGAAGATTGTCTTGTGGTTGGTTGAAGGGAGCCCAGTGGAATATGAACCTGGTGCAGGTACAGTAGTGATGCTGCTGCATTATCTCCTTTCCTCCTACTACAAACCAGGTCAAGGTGACCCACACATCAGACTGCTCTACAAGCTTTGGGTCTGGGCTTACCCTTCTTATCCCACATTCCTGTTATACGGCAGACGGTATGTTTCTCTGTCTGTCGTCTCGTTAGGATTTCCTTTGTCTCTGTCTGTCTGCGGGGTCAGCACTCAGGCTCGGTGGTACAGCTCTCATGTCTAAATGGATGTTCTCAAATGTCAAGTGAACTAAGTGTCTTCAGTGTGGCAGCTCAGACCAGTTCTGCTTAATGGATTAAAATATGCCACACGGGCACAAACACACACGATTGCACACGTGCCCTCTGACTTATTACATCACCTTATATTACATGATTAAGGGCGCTTTTACAAGCCATAGTTCTTTTGTCTAGTCCGAATCAGAGTGAAATTGATACTTTTGGTTCATTTTCGATTTGACAGTGCACAAATTAAAGCGGACTAAATAAAACAAATTATTGGCTGAGGGGCGTATAGGATACGAAGCAGAGGATTTATCTTTTTCGTCTCAAGAGCTGCCGCTTCTATACAGGGAATCGGGACTTTGACATATTGCTGTCGAACCTTTTTTCACTTTGATTCTGCACTGGTCGACTGTGCGCACAAATCCCTTCTCCTCCATTTTATCTCAAATGACTTTATAAACGTCACTATTTTTGTGGACTTAATTTAACATATTCTGTATGTTCTCTTCAGCCCAGATGTGAAGCAAACATCGGACTTCTGCAGACGTTCAGGTCAGTCCTCTAGCACAAATGTTAACCGGCCGTTTACCTGTGTCCTACTCAACAAATGCCCGCACGGGCAGCCTGTGTTTTGGTTAGCTTGGAAACAGTCTGAGACCACCTCTCACAATCAGTCTTGTTTTGGTCCGTACCAGAGTACAATTACTGCATTCACAACTGCCCAAATGAACCGCACCAGAGTTCAATTAAAACGGACTAAATGTTGAGTTGCGAAAGCACCCTAAGTCACCTATTTTGGTAAACATAACTGTATTGTGGCATTTGTTTTAGACAATGTTAAAATCCAAATTTAGAAGCTAAATTCCTAAACTTGTAAATAAGTTATTAAACACAAGAAATATCACAGCTATGACATATCTCTCTCTCTCTCCCTCCATCAAGCAATAATTTACCCAAACTACCATCAAAGGACATCACCACTGCCATCTCTCTGCTAGCATCTCTCCTCCATTCTCACACTCTTACCAGTCCTTCCTACTCACATCTTTACTGTTCTCCACGTCCGATTCACTGCTGAAGTCTTCCGTGTTGAGGTTTTCAAAGTCGGACTCGCCGACAGCGATGGGAACGCAGACAGTGAGGTTGGGGTTGTGGATGAAGGACATGTAGTCCTCATCAATCATATACTTTCCCACACTGCTCCCAATGCCGCTGGTGGTGCCGTTGCCATTTTTAGCATAGTCCAGTTCGCGGTTGATGTCCACCGTGTGGTTTGCAATGCAGTTGAGCTTCTTCTCGTACATTTCATCCAGAGGCTTCTGTTCATCCTCTTCCGGCTGAGAGAGAGAAAATAGAACAAACAAAAAAAGGTTACTAGAAAACAAAAATGCTGTTACAGAACTCTGACTAAAACACACATTCATATGACAACAGTTAAAGTTCAAGTTATTTAATAGGAGTGGGGGAAAAAATCTATACAGCATAGTATCGCGATATTTTATTGTATTGATACACGAACATCAAGTATCAATCTTTATTATATAAACTATTAACCTCTTAACAGCCGCTATTCTGTCTTTCAGAGGTTGACGCGGACTCAGTCTTAAAGCTAGAGTGAATGAAAACTCTGAGATGAACAGAGTGAAAGAGTGTATCTTATTAGATAAAACAGATGTTGACAAACTGCATAATTTGCAGTTGGAAAAAAGGTAATAAATCACAATATATTTTAGCGCAATACTCAGCATATCGCAAAATGTTTAAGATCTCAATAAGATCGCGTTGTGACAATATTGTATCCTGGGATCTCTGGTGATTCCCACCCCTATTCAACAACCAAGAATTGGGCATGCATATAGATGTTTAATTATATGGTACCTTCTTGATCACTGTGGCTATAAAGATCCGCATGTTAACCTTGAACCAGGCAATCCCTATCTTGATGCGGGCAACCGCAAGCTGGAGGTTGTTGGGCTCGCCGTCATCATCTGTGGCAGCGAGGTTGTCTGCACTGAACGAGCTCAGCAGCAAGGCCAGGAACAGGTTCAGCACCTCAGAAACAAACCCATGAACTCACAGTAAATGGATGGTTCACAACTGGGCTACTATCATCCAATAGCCTCTATACTATGTCATTTTTGTCTTTGCTTACCACCAGGTTTCCGATGACCATGACCATCATGAAGACGGTGAGGCACATGGTCTGTCCCGCCACCTCCATGCAGTCCCACATGGTCTCGATCCACTCCCCACACAACACTCTGAACACAATCAGGAAGGAGTGGAAGAAGTCGTGCATGTGCCAGCGAGGCAGTGTACAGGTTTCGGCGATCTTACACACACAGTCCTTGTAGCTTTTTCCAAACAGCTGCATGCCCACCACGGCGAAGATGAAGACAATGATGGCCAGCACCAGGGTCAGATTACCCAGAGCTCCCACTGAGTTACCAATGATCTTGATCAGCATGTTGAGGGTGGGCCACGATTTGGCTAGTTTGAACACTCTCAACTACAAGAGAAACAGGACACGGGATTATTCCACAGTTAGCAGACATTAAGAGGGTTTACAGTTTTGCACAATACAATGACGGTTTCCTAGTTATGGAAGTTCTTCTTGATCATGATTTGGAGCTTTAAAGAGAGAAATTTGATGATTAAAAAAGAGAAATCAGAATTATGCTTAAGTGGGACAGTTTAAAGATGGACATTTTTATAATCAATGTTTTCAGCCTGTACATGAGGGCCAGAAGAGGTCCACTTACCAATCGGAATGACCTGAGCACTGACAGACCTTCCACATCAGCCAGTCCCAGCTCAACTAAACTCAGAGTCACAATGAAGCCATCGAAGCAGTTCCAGCCTTCCTGGAAGTAGTAATAGGGATCCATGGCAACCAGCTTGGCAAACATCTCTCCAGCAAAGATGCCTGTGAAAACCTGTGGACACACACATAATATCACATAGAGGTTATGATTTTTCTTTTTTTTTTAAAAACAACAACAACAACAAAAATAGGACGCACTTCAGTCACTCTATAAATGTGGGATTGATTTTACAATTTTCCCACAAAAATCAAATGTAAGTCAGTTCCACGAAATTGTGTGATGTATTTCATGGTGAAACATGATGGTAAGGGTGTGTACAGGGAGCGATGAATTTAAAGTGTAAACCAATTGGATTTATGATTGCTTTATTTTTGCTTTTTAGCTACACCTACGAGTACAGCATGACGTTACCATTGAACATACACCGCTTTCCAGAAAGTAACAGAAGCAGTAACGGATGACTGCAGTTTTGTTTCATTAAACCAGGCCTATTCAATTGGTGGCCTGTGGGCAAAATCTGGCTCTTTAACGACCTCAATACGGCCCTTTGATCATCTATTAATATGAAAAAAGTATTTTTTTTAAAAATATAATAATAATGAATTCCTTCCGATAAGAGAGTATATTCCTGTTCATCAACGTTACCACTCACGCTATAGATTCTGTTACGGACAGTTATAAGCATTATTGTGTTTTATTAGGGCTGTCAATCGATTAAAATATTGAATCGTGATTTATCGCAAATTAGTCGCACATTTTTTTTTATCTGTTCAAAATGTACCTTAAAGGGAGATTTGTCAAGTATTTAATACTTTTATCAACATGGGAGTGGACAGTATGCTTGGTTTATGCAAATGTATGTATATATTTATTATTGGAAATCAAATAACAACACAAAACAATGACAAATATTGTCCATAAACCCTCACAGGTACTGCATTTAGCATAAAATATATATGCTCAAATCATAACATGGCAAACTGCAGCCCAACAGGCAACAACAGCTGTCAGTGTGTCAGTGTGTTGACTTGACTATGACTTGCCCCAAACTGCATGTGATTATCATAAAGTGGGCATGTCTGTAAAGGGGAGACTCGTGGATACCAATAGAACCCATTTACACATATCTTGCGGTCAGAGGTCAAGGTACCCCTTTGAAAATGGCCATGCCAGTTCTTCCTCGCCAAAATTTTGCCTCCTTTGCTAATCCTTTGGATTCCTTAGGTTTTTCTAGTTTCATATGATACCAGTGTCTTCACTCTAGCTTTAAAACCGAGCCTGTTACAACCTCCAAAAGATCGATTGCATTAAAACAAATTTGCGTTAACACATTATTATTGCGTTAGCTTTGACAGCCCTAGTTTTTATTTAAATATCCCGCTAGAATTCTAAGTTTCTGGGTGTTTACATTGTTTGATTATCAGAAGATCATCATTTCATTAGTAGGCTAATCTGCCCATTCATTAGTTATGTCTTGTTAAACACAGAAATACTTATTTTGTTACAATAGGTCTTTCAGGCTCTTTAAGCAGAGGGAATTTAGGAGAGTCAAACTGAGTAAAAAAAAGATGTTAAATGCAACATTGTGTTTATTAAAACAACAACCTACTGAGATTAATAAAGTGTATTGTTTCTGAATAACAGATCACACATAGGAAATGTAAAAGTCCGGCCCCTTGGCACTTCACCGATTTTCAAATATGGCCCTTCTAAAAAAGTAATTTTATAAAAAATCTTCAAATTACTGTAAAAAGTTCCAAAGAGAGACGGGAGACTTTGACCAATCACAGGTCATTTCAGAGAGAGAGTGTTCCTATTGGCTGTTCATTCACAGAGGCAGCTGTCAATCACTCATGAACTCCGATCAAACGGTCAAACTACGCAACGCTGATCAAATATAAATCAATATTCTGTTACTGTAATGCCTATTTCTCGCTTCAAATGTTTGCTTCTTGTAGTGTTCTGTTCAGCTGTGAAATGAGAAAGATTGGCTCTGATTGGTTGTTTTCCTCCGGTCTGTGAAGTCTTGCAGATGCCATTGGGAGCATCGGAGGACACAGAGGAACATGATTCTTTTCAGATTACCTGTCTCATGCACTACTGTCAGGATATAGTGACCGTTTCATAAAAATTACTTTTTTTTACTCATATTTGCTCCATTTCTGCCCACTGCAGCTCTAAGGGAAAATACAGTGCAGAACGAAACAACTGGCTAGCTTACATTGCATTTTATTTGATGTACTGCTGATTAAAAAAGGTATTGGAGAGTGAAGATTCTTCTGACACGGCAAGGTCATAGAGCAGTGGCACCGTGTTCCAGCAGAACTTGTATGGAGCTGTAGTATTTTAGCCTGTCCCATACCGTCCACCCAAAAGCTAACGGTGTGCCCAATCAGTGCTGCAGAGAGCACCCAATGATTCATACTGCACCATCCATCTCGCTGATTCCTCTGACTTCAGTTCCTGTTTCACTCCTGATAGCATGCCAATCCCTATGACCTCATTTCCTGTCTTAGTACTGACACTGTGCCAATACTGCTGTGATATCTGACAGCAAGGGCATAGCAACAAACAAATCAAAATATCTGCTGAACATTTGGTTAATATGTACTCTGCTAAACCAGTCCTGGACAGATCAGTGGCAATCCTTATTACTATGACTGCTATTTTGTGTGTGTGTGCGTGTGTGTGTGTGTAAGAAAGAGAGAGAATTGGACAGAGCTGAGTAGAGTTGAGGTAAGCAGGATGCAGCGGAAGCAGGAGAGTGACCTGAGTGGGGGTGATGGGAGTTTGGGGAGCAGGCTGGCTGGCTACATTAAAATGGAACTAAATCTTTAATGAGCCCCCATCAGAGTCCTATATACACTGTGTGTGTGTGTGTGTGTGTGTGTGTGTGTGTGTGTGTGTGTGTGTGTGTGTGTGTGTATTCTTAAGTGCACATACCAAATGATGCATTGATGTATTGGTTTGAGGTTAGGGCAGGTAGGTGGGGCGAACCTGCTATGCTTCTGTAACTCCTGAGAGAGATGTCGAGCTTCATGCAGGCGTAAACAGTTACAAAGACAAACGACAGTGGTACAAGACGCAGTTTCTCACCAGGTTGCCGACAGACAGGACGCCCTCAAATTGTGGCGTCATGGGGTAGTGCTCCATGGCCATGAAGAGGGTGTTGAGGACAATACAGATGGTGATGGCCAGGTCAACGAAGGGGTCCATGACAATCAAGTAGACGATGTGCTTGATCTTAAGCCACATGGGGAAGCACTCCCAGATGAGGAAGACGTTGGCAAACTTGTACCAACAGGGAGGACACTTCCTCTGAGACTCCTCCAACTCTGCAGGAAGAGACAAAGAAGAAAGAAAAGGGTGAGAAAAACAAAACAGTCAGGAGTCCCTTAAAACAAATGTTTTCCAATTATATTGTGTCTACCATAAACTTCCTGGATTAACGAACACCATCTGTATCTGGATTCTTTGTCTGCATCAGGAAAATGTCAACTTGAGGTGTAATTGCAAACAATATCTAGTGCAACATCTCTAGACCACAGCTGACTCGAATTGTGATCATATCTCAATCAGGTAGGAACTAAATGAAACTCATACAACTTGCACATTTTTGTGAATAAGAATCTGCCCACAAATTGCAGACAACAACTGACATCAGTTTGTTGATCAGCATAATTGCCAACGCTCCCAATTTTCCCGGGAGACACACGTTTTTCATTGCCCTCTCCCGGTTTCCTCCCGAGATCACAATTCTCCCACATTTCTCCCGATTTATGGCAATTTTTCACACTTTTTTTTCCTTTTTGTTATCTCATCCTATCTATGGCACTGCACAGCGTTTTGAGCTGCATTTGCTACACATCACAGCATCACAGCAAAGCCATCATGGCATCGCACAAGCCATTGGAAATAACGGGTTTCAGAGCGCAGTGTTGCTGTTGTCGCATTGGGTGAGTGGGAGAAGGAGAGGGAAATGAAGAGTAGCCTACTAAGAGAAAGAAATAGTCAAGCAGGGACAAACAAGGAATAATTGAATGAAAACTGATTAATATTAGTCTAGTTTATACCAGAGATTCACTGCAGAAGGGCGAATTATTCAGTTTTCTTTCCTGAGAATTGAAAGTAAAATTAAAAGTAGGCTATTTATCAAAAATGCTGTTTGCAGTGTACTTATTATTTTTGATATTTCCACTCTTTAAAAGTCACCAGAATGCAGGAAACAAAATCTCTGAAACTCATTTTCTTGGGGGAGGACCCCTAGAACCCCGCATTGGTTTTGAAATCCTCCTAATTTTTGAGGTCTCAAGATTGGCAAGTATGTTGATCAGACCAATTTCCAATTGCAATTTCCATATCCAGATCTAATGCAGACAGCATGCATACGTATAACAAGAACACATATTTAACTACAGGAGTAAATGTCTCATTGGATGTTAATCTGAATAATACAGATCACATTTTGGTCTAAATTCGAAAAAAGGCAAAAGGAAACGTGTCTCTGTACCCTCTAAGAGTGTGTTGGTGACTACGCTCATCTGACTGTTGGCCCGGTCCTTTTCTTTGAAGGAGGAGTTGAGCTGATCCACAGATACCATGAGAGAGCCAGAGTGCTTCTTCTTAATCTCCACGTCAGTAGTCTGTACTCAGAGAAAGACACAACGTCAATCAGAGATAGTACTCACATGACTTCATACCCACGAACATCACACATTAAAACTCATGCTCTTAAGCCATCTAAACGATGAATGATGCCATAGATCTGCTCAGAAGACGAAAAACCTTATGCGATGACTGCAGCTTTTCACATCAAATCTCAAATCATTAAATCTTTTTCACAATGTATGATTCCCCAAAATGATTTGTTCAATTAAGCATTTCCTGCAACATATCGTACATACAACACACTTCAAATTCACACTGTCAGTTCTCAAATAGTTGATTTAATTTACCACAACTGAGGAGAGAACCAGGACTTTAGCGAAACAAACTATTATTTGGGACCTGTTTTCCATTTATTACATTTTAGTAAGCGGCCATTATTGACGTACCGGCTTTTATTTGAGAATTTACGGTACAGTTTCTGAACCCTTCATCGTTTACTGTGCATACCATAGCTACAACCCCTGAGTAAACAACATTAAACTGCATGCAATGACATGCGTGTCAAGAACTGAGGGGAATTCAAGACATCATTTGCTGCTACACCATGCTACTTTTTAAGAAAGGTAAAAAGGTAAAAGCAGGTAGATTGGTTGAGAATTAAAGAGGGGTCTACCATGCTAGCTAGAAATATTGTTATCGAAAAAAAGTTTCAGATTTGTTCTTGCACCATCCAGTGGCTCAGGAGCGGAGGATAAATTAGGACAAGAAGGAAAGATAGGAGAGGCAGAGAGAGAGTGAAAGAAAAAGATGGAAAGAAATAGAGGGGTAGATAAAAGACTAAGACCTAGACCTAAGAATGAAAGAAGTAGGAGTAGGGAGTGAGTTTTTTTTCCTGTAAAATGTTTTGATAATTTAGTTTTTTATGAATGACAATATGCGTAAACTTGGTGATAGAATTGTTAGGGGATAGAATTGTTAGGGGAACTAAGGAAGGGGGTTGGTAAATCATATTGCATTATTGTTAGATATTAATCAATGAAATGATCATCATGATGCGGGTAAGGCAGTGAGTTTGTGGATACTGTTTCAGCTGGTTAGTGTCTTCTAGAGCTGTTAAAAAAAGGAGCAGCGGAAAAAGGGCGTTAGATCAGGATGGAAGTGTAAATGTCAGATGAAATAATAAGACAGAATCTAGATATTCAGGGGAGGAAAAGGGATCTACTGAGTTTAGGGAAAAGAGGATCAAGAGCCAAGGGGAAGAGGTTGTGAAGCTGCAGAGACCGGGCCACCACCATCATGCCTAAACTGTATTGGTGTCCCATGGACGTCCTTACACTGTCATCAGTGGCTGCCTTATCTATTTTCACCTCAGGCAGAAGCCGTCTGCCGGGCCCAGGGCCGCTGAGAGACACCACGCCATTGCAGTCCACCGTGCTGTTCCTCTTCCCTCCAGAGTGGGGTGCCAGCGGGTGGATGCGAGACGAGCCTTGGCTGTAGCCACTGTAGCTGTTGCGGCGGTAGGGGATGAACAGGGAGCCGCGGCGGTCTTCGCTCTCCTCTACTGTACTGTGCTCGTCGTCCGCGAACTCGTTCTCTGAGCCCATGTCCTTGGAACGGCCTTTGAAGCTGAAGATGCTGCTGCGGCTGTTGTGGCGCGACATGAAGGGAGAGCCTGGGATGCTGAGTAGTGACTGAAGAGGGAGAAACAGATGCGGAGGGGGGAGAGTCGAGGAGTTATTAAAAACAGCAGGAGGTCTGATGTGTAAGTAAAAAGGGGCAGACAAGGTGAAGAAGGGGGCAAGTGGGGCACAGAGTTAACAAGACGTAAAGCAGAGGACAGAGAGGAAAATAAAGGTAACTAAAGGATAAAGGCAGTTAACGAGGAGTTTCCTCGTACTCAACCACGTGTTTATCACAAAATGAGTGATACAATGATAAAGAGCTTTCATCGTAATCATGCTCAATCACTGTTATAGCATGAGAACTGCATCATTGTAATATGGCAATGAAATTATACAAAATTAAAGTTCAGATGCTTTCATAAATTCATTATCTTTTCTTGTCATTTATTTTCTCTTTGTTCTGTAAAGAAGACCACAAGAATCCAGTAATTACGCTTGTTACAACATTGCACAATTTAACCAATAAACTGAACAACTGAGATGATTTTTTTCCTTGTTTAAGTTTAGTATTCTAGCATATTGTTAACTCATAAATGAAACAATAGAACACAATTGCAGCCCAATGCATGCTTTGGGGATGTTTTAATCTGGACCATAGCCAGTTGTTTTTGTTTTGTCCTCTGAGTAATATTACAGTGCAGTTTAGTTTTGTTTCAAAGGTTCTACAGAAAACATTCATTACAATGACAATGTTTTCATCACATAATTTGTCTTCAAAGTTTAGCAAAGGAGAAAAATGATACAAAATGCAAAACCTATTAACCTTATCTCAAATATATTTTTATTGAGCAGTTATATTTCACATATAAAAACCTATTAAAGTTATTAAGATCCTTTGTGTGCCAGTGTTCCCTAGTCTGAAGCCGTTAAACAAATCATCTTGCTGGAGCTAACTCCCCAGGGAAGATCGTTTGGACGAAGCGTTTGAGAGTGAACTTGCGTAGGGCGAGGGACTGGTCAGTGAGTGTTGGCAATGCAGTTGGAGAAGAAGTTGAGAGAAGAGAAGAGCTATCCACAAGAGCCTCGCGATGGCTGTGGCTCAAGAGAGGTAAGCCAAGTGGCGCACGTAGCTAACTACACCCGAAATATCCGACGATTCCAGGAACATCACTGACGATTTGTCCAGAAGCATACAAGGTTTTTATACAAAGTAAAGCTGATCATTCAGAGGTGACCTGGAAAGACTGGTTGAGAACCATGACAGCGACAGCTTTGAGAGGCGCTTACCGGGGGTGAACGGGTAGGCAACCCAATCTGCGTCCTCTGCGAGGAGGAGACCAAAACCAAGCAACAAAGAATATCATGGAAATATATACGCCCAGGGGAGCTTGAGAAGCGAGAATGAGAAATCCAGTCGGACAGACAAGTGATGCCCAGGTGGCAAGATTTAAATGCTCGAAGATCCACCAGACAAGAATGTAGTGGGAGCAGGAGGAACACAACACATATCTCTGCCATCTTGTTTTCTCTGCTGATGAACATGATTGCAAAGTCAGCAGGGCCAGAATGGAGAAGGCCCAAGACCAAATTTGGCCATTGCCAACCATCGATAAGGGCTCTTATGGAGGACCTGACCTACTAGGCGGATGGATTCTGCAAGGATTCGAGAAGCTGATAAGGTGAGCCCAGATGAGATTCAAATCAGCCAAGTCCAGATCTCTGGTGCTGAAGAAAGTCAAGGTTGATATTCTTCACCCTTGCTGGCACCATGATTGCAACCATAGACTGTATATAAAGATGGACGACATGACAGCTCCCCAAAAGTGAAGCCAAAACATCTTGATCACGCCCTGTTGGCTGGCTGCAGTATAGCTCATAAACCCCGCCTCCTCCATGTTAGTGGATGACACATGGGCCAAACTAAAAAGTCAAACTACACGTCAAATAATTTTTTCCCAAAGATGGTTTCTGTCATTTTGGGTAGTTCTCATCACGCTGATGTATGTTCAAATGTTAATTTTTCTGATAAGTTTGGTTTTAATTAGTTATTTGATGCTATAAAAAGGGGGTGAGACATCATGTTTAACAGACTCAATGACAAGCTGTGGCCTTTCTCGGCTCGCGATTGGTTCGGGCGGGTGACCTTGATACTGTGGCTCCACCGCCCGATCACTACTGCGCAGGCTCTGGCTCCGAATGACGTCCAAATCTCAAGATAGCAGCTCCCGTATACAGGATATTTTGGCTTAACTTCTGTACAGTGGGAGGAAGTGGAGAAGCGTCGTCCATCTTTGTATACAGTCTATGATTTCAACCATCACAGAGAAACCAGAGAAAAGCATAGGCAAGGCGTTTGACAGCACCCTGAGGGATCTAACATCCATCCGATCAACCTGCACTGAACTGGAGGGAAAGCTGAAATCGATGAACTGGTCAAGGCGTGGCTGTACCAACATGGAATTCTGTCTATAATCCTATGGCCACTCCTGGTGTGCAAAGTGTCAGACTCAACCATTGAAGCCTTCGTGAGCTACCAATGAGTCTGAGCAGCATCACACTCTATGGGCACAGCAACAAGCTGCAGCTACCACTCAAACCTCTGAGGGAGGAATTCAAGATGGCAAGGACCAGAGAACTGCTGCATTACTGGGAGTCAACAGACCTGAAGGTGGCAAAAGCTGACTTTGAGGTGAAGACCAGAAGAAAAGTGGCAAGCAAAGGAGGTGTTCCAGCAAGCAGACTCAGAGGCTGGTAAGAGGGGTTACCCAAAGCAGAGCCAGACTTCCAAACCTCCAGTGTCACCAACATGGAAGCATCTCCAAGTCCAGAAGGAGGTGAGGGCAGCAGTGGAGGAAGAGACAACCTGCAGAGTGGTGGCAAGGGGGCCTGGTCAAGATGGAAAAATGCTCCGGAAAGAAAGGGGACCTGGGCTAAGCTGTGGAAGGCCGACCTCCACCGGATCAAGTTCTTTGTCCAGGCGGTGTATGATGTGATTCCCAATCAATCAAACATCCACACATGGGGTAAATCAGAGTCACTAGCATGTTCACTGTGCATGGAAAGGGGAACCCCAGAACACATCTTGAGCTGCTGCACCAAAGCCCTGGCAGAGGGACGATACCGCTGGCATCATGACCACCATGACCAGGTCTTGAAGGTCATTGCCCAAGCCATCGTCAGAGCCGTAGAACAGTAAGGAGAATAATTCCACCGTAATCCTGGCCTGGACTGGAAGATGTATGTAGACCCGGAGAGGCAGCTGAAGTTCCCCGAGCACATCGCGACCATTCCGAGACCAGATATCGTGCTCTGGTCTGACCGATCAAACAAATCATCTTGAGAACGCTTGGATGAGGCCTTTAAGAGGAAACTTGCAAAGTGTGAGGAACTGGTCAGCAAGTGCAGGCAAGGTGGTTGGAGAGCAAAGGCTGTCTTTTGAAGTTGGATGCAGGGGCTTTGCAGCCAGATGTCTGCCCAGACCTTACACTAAACATCCAGAGAGGGAAGCAAAGAAGAGCCATCAGTAATACCGCTGAAGCAGCAGAAAGAGACTCAAGATGGCTGTCGCTCAAGAGAGGAGAGCCATGGTGAGGACGTAGCTAACTTGCCTTCTGGGCACGAGCTGAGGCGGGATCTACCTCAGCTGGGTCACGTGGGGAAGGTACAGTTGAAAGACCCGAAAAGCCCAATAATTCCTGAAACATCACTTAAGCCGCGTTTCCACTGCATGGCTCACTTTTGGTACGAGGTCCTTTTCTCTAGCCGTCTTTCCACCGTAGACTGTAGTACCGCCTAAGTATAGGCGGGATCTCAACTCCGCCTTCTAGTAGCGGCTCAGCTCGCTTGGAACCTCAACCGAGGTGGTACCAAGAATGGGGCGGTTCTATTTGTACCATCCACAACTTTTGCTAATGGAAATGCAAAAATAACCGTTCTAATGTGTAACGAACTGAACTGAACTGAACTGAACTGGACTACTTGGTGGAAACGTGCCATAATAAGGTGTTCAGAAGCATCAGTAGATGTATCCGCACATGCTAAGTCAAACAACAGTGTGCATTTACTGTCTAGTTTATCTTGCTAACTTTACCTGGTTCATAATGGATGTCTTCCTCCCCAGCCGGCTTCCTGGGAAACGAATGGTGCTTTTCTTGCTGCCATCGTCCGACTCAGACTTAACAACCTTCTCACTGTCTCCCTTCTCTTTGTCCTGCTCTTTCTGGCGCCATTTCTTCTTGCGATTGCGACGCTCCTTGGCGCTCTTGGAGCTCAGCTTGGAGACCTCAGAGGAGCTGCGGGACAAGTGCTCTCCTCCCTCATCCTCTAACGCAGCCTCTGACACCGTGCCTGCAGATGTAGCCATTGCAGCAGCCTGAGAAAAGAAAAGACACATGATAAACATAAACTATGAAAAACAGGTGACTGTTGTATGTGTGCGAGAAAGAGAATGAGACCAACCTGTGTTTCCTCTTGCTGCCTCTTGAGCTGATCGAGCATGGCCTTGAATTCAGCCTCTTTCCGCTCCGCCTCCTCAATAGTGGCTTGGTTCTGCTCCTCATAAGCCATGGCCACCACAGCCAAGATGAGATTCACCAGGTAGAAGGAGCCCACAAAGATGACCAGCACAAAGAAGATCATGTAGGTCTTCCCAGCGGCTCGCAGAGTCTGACAGATACACACAGACAAAGCAATGAGGTTATCAGAGAGACATGGAAAATAATGTTTTTAAACAGACATATTGTCCTATTGATAAGTTATAAACTGAATGCATCTTACTAAAACTGTTGTTTTATGTTCAAGAGTACTTTCTTATTCTGTCAGAGGTACTGTATGTATACGCCATAGACTGTATATAAAGATGGACGACATGACAGCTCCCCAAAAGTGACGCCAAAACATCTTGATCGCCCCCTGGTGGCTGGCTGCAGTCTAGGTCATAAAGCCCGCCTCCTCAATGTTAGCAGATGGGACATGAGCCAAACTAAAAAGTCAAAGTACACGTCAAATTTTTCCCAAAGATGGTTTCTGTCATTTTAGGTAGTTCTTATCACGATGATGTATGTTCAAGTGTTAATTTTTTGTGATAAGTTTGGTTTTAATTACATATTTGATCCTATAAAAAGGGGGTGAGACGTCATGATTGACAGCTGTGATTGACAGCTGCTCTGAGTGAAGTAGTCGCAGAACCGGAGGTTCGGGAATTGTATGAGAGAGGAGATGCAACTTTAACTTTCCATAACCGTCATGAGTCTGCCTAATAGAACATGTGTCGATTTGATCATAAGTGTAGTTTTAGAGATATTTATGGTTAGTTGTTGTGCCTTTCTAACCAAACAGCTACCGTGGTGCTAACGTAGCAACTAGGTGGCTCACGCTAGCAAGCTGGCGGGTGTGTGGGCCGATACCGCGGCTCCAGTCCCCCGATCACTACTGCGCAGACTCTGGCTCCAAATGACATCAAAATCTCAAGATGGCAGTTTCCGTATCCGGAATATTTTGGCTTCACTTTTATACAGTGGAAGGAAGTGGAGACGTGTCGTCCATCTATATATACAGTCTATGGTCTACGTGTGTTGTGTCATCATTGCTGGTGCTTCTATATCCGGTTCATAGCTTTCTCCAGGAAAACCTCCAGACAAGAAAGAAACCTTAGAGTGCAGGAAATCCCAGTTTAAACAAACACACACACTGAAACAGTGACTGGCCTATTTGCCAAATGAAGTGTATCTATTATGGCTGCGGTGGTACAGGTCTGGAGGAGGAGGAGAAAAGAAATGCTAGTGCAGTGTCATGGTAGTGCAGTTTAACATTACAGATATCTGTGCACATGTTATATATTTTGTACATTCATGTGTGTCCCTAAGAAGTCAGATATGTAATACTGGTTCAATGTTCTCTTAAAAAAATACATTTGGCGGAGAACACGACTGTTCTAAAGGTCATTTAACAAAAACATGAATTCACTTTTGTTCATTGCTTCAATACAAAATTCTTTTCACCCTGCATGAAAGACAAACACAAATCTAGTGGCAAGTAGTCACACTCTCCTAGCCACCGTATTTCTGACCAGCTGTCCTTCCTTCCCTTTTATTCAGAGGGCAAATGAACTGATGGGGGAGAGCTGCTGAGGGGCACCTTTGCTGATTCATCAGGTATAAGGATGATGATGTATATCTTTTTTATGATGAAGTGAGGACAAAATCATTAGTACTGCTTAGGGGGTGTTTTACTTCTCTGGGTAGGACTAGAGAAGCATTAATATAGGTCTCTAAAACATCTGCAAGAAGGGTCAAAGACTTCATCCAGGAAATGAAATTACCACCTGCCACCTGCCAAATACTGGGTAAATGTTGGCTGTGGCAGGTAAAAGTCGTCTGCCACCATGGCAGATAAGTTTTTCTTGTATTAAGAAATATTATTTTTAAGAAGCCATTCCTAATTTAAAAATAGTCAGGGATTAAGGTAACACGATATGTTCCATATTTCTAATGGCTGGTACCACTTACTCGCTATTCTGAAGCGTTCTACATATACTGTACATCATACCAATTTCAGACTACGGAGAAGAAAGAAGAATTTAGGAAAACACTACTTTACCAGCATGTAGAGATTCTCCCAGAAGTCTTGGGTCATGAGGCGAAAGAGGGTGAGGAAAGCCCATCCAAAGCTGTCAAAGCTGGTGTAACCATAGTTGGGGTTCCTTCCAGCTTTCATGCATGTAAAACCCTCTGGACATCGTCTGAAAGGAAAAACACACAGGAACACAAAAGCTGTAACTTAACAAATGACTGAAATGTGCCACTTCAGCATCAACACAGTTGGGATCACAGATACAAGCATCACTGGCAGTCTAAAATAAAATAAGTCTTGACTAGTGTTTTTGTTGTTGTTGTTTGCTTGTACATGAAAGCTTACATGTACAATGTTGGAGTGGGATATTGATATGACCTACCTTAATATTTAATGACCCAAGGAAGTCTGGCTCATGAATTATGAATACATGATTGACTGCCTAAAATGTCTAAATAGTATGTATAATGAGTATGTGTACTCATATTTTGAAAACTGCGAAATGATTTTGTTCCTGAAGAGTGGCCCCCATGATAACTACAATTAGATTCATCAGGCCGAAATGAGAAGCTTGAGGGGGGCGCGAGTGCCCGGTTACATCACTGATGATGTGTCCAAGTGCATCGCAAGATGTGTGAAAGAACAACAGAAAAATGTGAGACACCTGCTGAAAACATTAAAGTATAAATATGAAGGCATGCATTCAGTGAGTAAAGCACTAACTTACCCCGAGTCAGAACTATTTCCACATAGTAGAGCATCAATCTGACCAGGGTAGAAGTAGAAATTTGCTATAAAGACAAAAACAGAAAACAGTCACTTGTATTAGCCACTGCCACATGTCTCAAAAACAAAACAATAACAAGAGAAAAGAATTACCAAGATGCACACGCTTTCTGTTAAGTCCCATTGAGGTAATCACGTTGGTTTACAGGTTATATTGATAACATTTTTATGTAAACTAATCATTTAAAAAAAATAATACAGCCACAGAGCTTTTAGAAAGGTGCCAAATTAAAGTATGGCTTTTCCTGAAAAAAAGTTATTATGACTGTGAATTAATCATTTAAAAAATCTTGATGTGTCCAAAATTAATGTTTTGTTTAACTCTGTGGAAGATATCTGACGTTTGGTTCCCACTTCTAACAAGACTTGTGAGCCAACAGTAAAACAATGTTGGTATTACGTGGTATCTCTATGTCATCAGCGATCGAGTAGTTGCCGCTTAGTGTGGTAAAAAACAGATACATGGCTGAGTTTGACACTAGTGTCTCCATCAGGCTGCAGAGTAAGTGAATATTTACCATGGCAACAATGTAGGCCTATAGCTACATGTTGCAAAATAACTTTTACTCTACCGCGAAAGATTCATCACTTGACAGTCTGTCTGTCCGAGTCTCAATCCATTCAACCATCAAATATGCAGGTTGTGCAACGAACTGGCAACGACTTGTTGTGAAGTGAATGCAATAGAACGGGGTAGGGAGAATATGACCTCTAGTGGCTGAATGTTATCGGTTGTACCTTTAATCAAGTGTCAAGATAATCACTCACTGTCATTCATGATGTACGCGTCCCAGGCAAAGCCCCCATTTGCCATGACGTACTCGGTCATGTTGATTGGCCAGAATACACACTTGTGCCGCAGGTTCCCCATAAAGAGCTGCAGTCCAATCAGAGCAAAGACGCTGAGACAGAAGACGGTCAGGATCATCACATCCGACAGCTTCTTCACAGACTGGATCAGAGCACCCACAATGGTCTTCAGGCCTGTTAATTAGTATACGATAAACACACACACACACACGCACACGCACACACACACGCGCACACACACACACACACACACACACACACACACAAATGTGCACAAATGCACATACATGGAAACAGACGAACTCACGTACACACACACACCAGCATACAAATTCAAATGCACACACACACACACAAAAACAAACACACAGATAGACACAAATAAAAAGAATTGCAACTTTTTGCATCCCAAGAGAGCACAAGCTGAGTTTGTTTTTTTATAGGTGCAATTCAGAGCTGACTTAAGGAAAGCAAAGTTAGGTTAGGTAACATACATATCTAATCCTGTATTTAACCCTGTGCTGGACAGCCTGTTACATAAATCTAAACTTGGCAGGCATCAGAATTATTTCTCAAGCACCTACGCCCACGCTGCCAAGCATCAACACCAGAAATCAGTGTGTCGTGTGCATCCCTTTAGAGTATAAAACCAGTGTGTAGACAGCGCTTGTTGTTGTTCTTCCTGTCATTCCTGCCTAGATGGAAATCTGCAGGTCAGGCTGTTCTTTTCTTATTTAATTATTCAGGTAGTTGCAAGCCAAGCCATGTGGTGGATATTAAGTTACCCAACCTATGATTTAAGCGACTGTAATATTAACACCTCAACAGTAGGCGGAAATCATCACAATTGGCAAACAGGGGCTCCATTTGATATAAAATGAGAGTGGGATCTAACAGATATGGTTATATTTGCTGATACACAATACAAAAAATTATATAAAGTAAAAACCACAGGGATGCGAGTTGGTGTCGAGTATGTTGAGAATAATATTGTTGTTGTGATACTGTTAAAAGCAGCTCTTTATTTTGCAGCTTTACCTGATGTTTTTTTTCAAGATTCAAGATATCTGAGGACTTTAAATCATGTCTTTTCTTTAGGGCTGTCAAAGTTAACGTTTTAACGGCACTAATTTCTTTAACATTAACGCAACTTGTGATTTTTAGGTTGTGTCGTGTCACACTAGCTTGTCGCAAAGTCGGTTAAATAACGCTCCAAACTTAGGCTAAATTTTGGCAACAAAAAATGGCATGGGCGTTTTCAAAGAGGTCCATTGACCTCTGACAAGATATGTGAATGAAAATGGATTTTATGGGTACCCACAAGTCTCTTCTTTACAGACATGCCCACTTTATGATAATCAAATGCAGTTTGGGGCAAGTCATAGTCAAGTCAGCACACTGACACACTTACAGCTGTTGTTGCCTGGTGGGCTGCAGTTTGCTACGTTGTGATTTGAGCATTTTTTTATGCTAAATGCAGTACCCGATGCAATATTTGTCATAGTTTTGTGTTGTTAATTGATTTAGAATAATAGATATGTACATACATTTGCATAAAGCAGCATATTTGCCCGCTCCCAAGAGAATTAAATACAGCCCTACTTTATTCTATATAATTCTGTATGTCTTACTTGTTTGTACTATGTACGCACCTGCTGAAGAATAAGCCTTGAGGATAAATAATAAACTATCTAATCATCATATTATCATATAAGGTAATTGCTTCGACGTTTATTTAATTACTACATAATGTGCTACAGTACGGTAACAACACAATAAAGCCTACAGCTGAGAGTTCAGAGAAAGAAGCTGACAACCCAGTTTCATAAATTGGAATTCTCTGATATCCAAACATAAATAATGTAAGCACAGTGCAGTGATAGCACAGGTATTCCCATAAGGTAGTGAAAATAATGTAGCTCCAGTCATTGTCTGTGGGCACAACTCTGCATCTCAGAGGCAGAAACATTTTTTGTCATGCGTCTCCACATCTCCTGGGAGGAGAAACCCGTTCTCCTTTCCTCTGCTAATGTTCTCACTTGTTTCTTTTCTTGCTCATTTGGATAAGCTTCAGGCTACTATTGCTCATTAAGTACTAATGTACTTATTTCAGATAAATAGAATCATCCCATATCATGTAACTTGATGTCTTCAGTTTCAAAGTTTTAATAAACAGTGTGATATAATTTAAGAAATGTGGCTGTATGTTTGTGTCATTAGAATCTCCCTGTGAATAAAAATAAAGGTTATTTATTTATTAAAAAATAGAATATGTTGATTTTTAGTAGCTTTTAGAATCTAAAGAATTACACTCACTGTACTATTTTTGTCTAGCTTTGCTGGATAGATAGTGCTTTTTTTCTTCCTTACTTTATTTCAGTTTCACTTCACTTTCAGTATTATCATGGGCTGACATGCTTATTTGCACCATTACACTTGTCAACACTTTCCTTAAGAATAAATACTGCATATTAAAGGCCCGGTTAACCTTTTTTCTCAGTCAGTTTTTCACAATAAATAATCGGATCCTAAATAAACAAATTATTTTCTGCCAACGTTGCAACAGTTTTGGTTACTTCACCATTTGTATTTGTGTCGGTGCTACTCTCTCTGGTTTAAAGTGGGTGGAGCTCAGTTGGAAAACGTGATTTCACATATTTCACTGCACCAATCAGGATTTACCAACATTTGAGTCTGAATAACAAAAAAATAATGTGTTTTTGCCTGTTTTAAAGCTACAGCGTGAAGATACTAGTATTATATAAAACTAGAAAAACCTAAAGAATCCATTGGTGCCAACAATGTCATACTAGCGTGTCACGAAGGAGGCTAAATATCGCTCCAAACTTATGCTAAATTTTGGCGATGAAAAATTGGCATGGCCATTTTTAAAGGAGTCCCTTGGCCTCTGACCTTTAGATATGTGAATGAAAATGGGTTCTATGGGTATCCACGAGTCTCCCCTTTACAGACATGTCCACTTTATGATAATCAAATGCAGTTTGGGGCAAGTCATAGTCAAGTCAGCACACTGACACACTGACAGCTGTTGTTGCCTGTTGGGCTGCAGTTTGCCATGTTATGATTTGAGCATATTTCTTATGCTAAATGCAGTACCTGTGAGGGTTTCTGGACAATATTTGTCATTGTTTTGTGTTGTTAATTGATTGCTAATAAATATATACATACATTTGCATAAGGCAAGCATATTTGCCCACTCCCATGTTGATAAGAGTATTAAATACTTGACAAATTTCCCTTTAAGGTACATTTTGAACAGATAAAAAAAAAAAGTGCGATTAATTTGCGATTAACTATGGACAATCATGCGATTAATCACGATTAAATATTGTTATCAATTCACAGCCCTAATGTAAAAGACTTCTAGTAGAAACCCAAAATACAAGTATGATATGTCCCCTTTAAATTTGAATTTCACTTATTTAGTCATGCATATTTAATGTTATAGAAAAGTAGTTAGGATATGAAGCCAAGTTTCAGAGGCTTTAAAAAATCCAAACACTGTATGTCCCCAAATATAAACAGCTGAGCATTGTATTTCAGAAAAACAGGATTCCATAACATAAGTCTAAAGTAGCTTATGTCTGGGGAAAATACTGTGCATAGATCTGCATTAAAACTCACTACAAATATCCAAACTCTCAACTGGCAGCTATTTATCACCTGAGCAGCTGTGCATATTATGTCAGTACTCTTACAGTCTCTCTCAAATTGAAACTGTTGGTGGACTGATTTCTTTTGTGCAGATTTCCAGCTACATGGTTATCAAACAGAGATACTTCTAGAAACATTTAATAAAATCAAAGGGCAAGACTATCTGCTACGTAATAACAGCACACTGATTCCACTATAATAGTGCATTTAAGTTTAAACCACAGATATAGAGGTCATAGTCATTGTTTTTCATAAAACATTTAACACCACACTGCAGCTTGATAGGATGTTTCCATCAGAAAGACACATTTTCATTTCCACACTTTTACAGTAACTACTTCATGTAAGTAAACAGTTCTATAGAAAAGCTGTTCTACTGAGGAAGAACAGACTGCACTACAGCTGGATTTAGGATCCATCTGGAGAAGAGAAATTATTATTAATTTCCCTTCACTCCGTGTGTCCATCTATGGGAACATTCCTGACGAGCTGCAGTCAATTATTATCAACTGCAGCACCACAACAGCAAACAGCGCACAGAACCAGGCTCAGTCAAGGAAGCAGGGAGTGAAGAGGAGAGAGAAAGGACAGGCGAGGAAGAGTTGGTGGCTGGGGGGGGGGGGCAATGAGAGGTGGCATGCGGGTCATTTAAACGCCAAGGCTGAAGGAATTGACTCGGTGTCGGCATCACCTGTGTGTAAACCGTGATGGCGACCTTGATTTAACCGAAGAACCGTTCCCATCCTAGGCACCTCTTTCTCCCACTCTTGCAGTGCTGGGCGAGCCCTCGGGCTGGTTTAGCCCAGAGCACAACTGAGCGCTCTATGCTGGAGGCTGAGCTTATTGTCCTGTACTGAATGTGTTTGTGTATGTGTGTATATCTACTGAAACACAGTAACTTCATAATGTCATATTGTTTTGAAAGCATTTTGAGTGAATATCATGTAAAAGCAAATGTATAAACTAGGGCTGTCAAAGTTAACTTGATAATAACACACAAAGTTGTTTTAACGCCACTAATTTCTTTAATGCATAAACGCTCTACGGTCCTTCTGAGGTTGTAGTGGGCTCAGTTTTAAAGCTAGAGTGAAGATACTGATATCATATGAAACTAAAAAACCTAAGGAATCCAATGTTAGCAACCATGTCATAGTATGGCCATTTTCAAAGGGGTCCCTTGACCTCTGATCTCAAGATTTGTGAATGAAAATGGGTTCTATGGATACCCACGAGTCTCTTCTTTACAGACATGTCCACTTTATGATAATCACAGGCAGTTTGGGGGAAGTCATAGTCAAGTCAGCGCACTGACACACTGACAGCTGTTGCTGCCTGTTGGGCTGCAGTTTGCCATGTTATGATTTGAGCATATTTTCTTATGCTAAATACTGTACCTGTGAGGGTTTTCTGGACAATATTTGTCATGTTTTGTGTTGTTAATTGATTTCCAATAATAAATATATACATACATTTACATAAAGCAAGCACATTTGCCCACTCCCATGTTGATAAGAGTATTAAATACTTGACAAATCTCCCTTTAAGGTACATTTTGAACGATCAATCGCAATTAACTATGGACAATCATACGATTAATCGCGATTCAATATTTTAATCGATTGACAGCCCTAGTATAAACTTGTGTTACACTGTGTGTTCCCTAGAAAAATATGATATTTATTATTTATGTTTCCCTTTCACTCCCAGGATGGACAAAGATCTTCCCAAAAAAATAAATAAATAAGAAAGAATCTGAAGTCTGAATCAAATAACTCTTGTAATAACAAAATCCAAAAGAAAAGCCCCTTAAAGCCAAACTTGTAAAAGCATGTGTCTCAAAGCTTCATGCAGCGTTGATGTGTCGTCAAATTAGGCTTGGCAGTCTTAGGAAATCACATAGTCTTTAGAAACAAGAAGGCAGTGTCATAGATTGGGAGAATTTGGATCAATGTGTGAAATAATACTGAACACAAACCAGATGTGCAAAGAAGTTGATATACTCATGATCATGTTTGTTCCCTAAATCGTTTGTTCATCTAACCCCTCATGATAACACCCTGAAAGTCAACTCCTTGGAAATGATAAAATCTACCTCTATATTATCACATTGTTTTGGACATTAATTGTACAGACAGATAGCATGTTGCATATCCTGATTTGCTCTATAAGCTCAGCTGTCCATATGGGACATGTGAGCATACAAGACTGCCAGTAGACTGCTAAGCCTATCAAAAATGTATTGCTACCATTTTTGATTGTCATAAAAACAAAAGTAAAACAAACAAAAAAAAACATCCTCTTTTTAAAAAGAAATCAAAGTAACAGAAATAAAAACAGGTAAAAGAAGTAAGCTCAGCCTTAGTGTTTAAATGGGAGTCTCACCTGGAATGACAGAAATTGTTTTCAATGCTCGGAGAACCCTGAACGTTCTCAGCGCCGAGACATTCCCAAGGTCCACAAACTCTGTCACATATCTGTAACAAGGTAGGATGACACACAGAACAGAAACCCCATGACACACAACACACACGATAACAACAACACACACATACGCACGCACGCATGTACGCGCAGAACAGCACGACACCAGCACCACCATCGAAGACCAGGAGGGAACACCACGTGAGAGAGAGAACGCCTGTCCGACCAGTGGGAAGAGGACGGAGGAGGAAGAGGAAGAGGAAGAGGGACTGAAACAAAACCACACCTAACATCAACCCCGTGACTCGCCCGCCCGCAAAACACAAACACCTGGACTGTCTTACCTGGAATAACTGAAATTGTTTTCAAAGCCCTCAGAACCCTGAACGTACGCAGAGCTGACACATTGCCTAGGTTTACAAACTCTGTTATATACCTGCAAGGTGGATCAGATACAATTATTCAGCAGCCATCCCAAAGAGAGGAGAGAAATAATGAATTGTTACAGAATGATTTAATAAGCATGATCAACGTGGTATGATGGATTGATGTGGATTGAAGGTGCTGTGGGCAATTATCTATTTAGCAAAATTCCCCTTATGTCCCACAAACAAACATTAAAAAGACACACAAAACAGTATTAATAACTCAGTCTTGTATAGAAAGCTGCAGGAATGAGTCCTAAATCCCAGATCTGCCCTTCAAGTTCCCCGACTCAAAGTCAGTGGGTTTTTTGAATGGGTTTTTAGTTAAATGCTTGAAATAAGGTCTGTAGTTAACACAAGATTAAGAGATTTTAACATTTTGTCCTTCGATATAAAATTCATCAGTAAATATCCCACTTGTGAGTTTTGAAGCCTTTATGTGTCTTAGACAGGCGGTTGCTAACAAGTGGCTAAATGAGACTACTAAACTTCATCACGCTGAACACTAGTCCGTCTTTAGCTTAGTGGTGGTGACGTCATGCGACCGTGGCGTAGCTCGTTAGCTTTTTACCTCTGGCGATAGCATTTACTTTTATAAAATCATGAAATTGGTGAAGATTATCTCGCTGAACAAAACGGGTAAATATCATAAATGTTTGTTTGCCACCGAGCTTATTTTCTGCAATAATAATTTTAGATTGGGGAGTACGGTCTTTGTCCATCTTTAAATATTAAATAACAAATAGAGAGCTACAGGAATGAGT
Organism: Sebastes fasciatus; assembly: GCF_043250625.1. Classification (NCBI taxonomy): domain Eukaryota; kingdom Metazoa; phylum Chordata; class Actinopteri; order Perciformes; family Sebastidae; genus Sebastes; species Sebastes fasciatus. The sequence goes on from NC_133795.1 coordinate 16,187,021, forward strand.
CCTAACACCTGGATATAAGTTGGCACTTTAGCACTTCCGGTTCCCTCGTCTGGAAGTCAATGGGGTTTTAGTTAGATACCTGAAATAAGGTCTGTGGTTAACACAAGCTGAAGAGATTTTAAGCTTTTGTTCTACGTCAGTAAATACCCCAGTTGTGGATTTTGAAACCTTAATGTGTAATGTGTAAAAAAAGGCGGTTGCTAACAAGATGAGTCTACTAAACGTCATCCCGCTGACTCGTCCGCCATTACAGTCTCGTTGTGTAAACTCACGCTCATGCAACCGCGGTGTAGCTCGTTTATAGCCTAACTTTTTACTTCTGCCGATTGCATTCACATTTCAAAAAACATAAAGGTGGTGTTCGTTTGTGAAGATTATCTTGCTGAACAAAACGTGTAAGTATCATAAACGTTTGTTTGCCACAGAGTTTATTTTCTGCAATAATCCAAAATCCAATGGAAAAATCAAATTGGCTGTTTGTCGAGGGAACCAGGGAGATGCTAACTTCCTGGTTGGCCTACACAAATACGTCATCCCTGCAGCGCTCTTTATAATGTTCATTTTAAAAACCACTCCAGCAGGCTGCCAAAAACAGCAGTTTGTTATTAAAGGATTAAAAGTTTGATGGACGTGTGTTATGATACTCACACAATGATGGAACCTGTAAGTTAATCATTGGATTCTAACTACTATTAAAATGTTAAACATTTTTGCACCAAATTTTAAATGACATGAAAACATTTGATTGGTAAAACCAATACCTTCAATTATTGCTCTGTTCCACTGATATGTCTCATAAGCTATATATTAGCTATTATATTACCCTGGTATCATCACGACTGGATGGAACGCAGCCATTTTTAATGTGATTAGTTACACCTGTGTTTAAGTAGCCGGACTGTCTGTGGTGAGAAAGTTCTGTTACCATCTGGGATTTAACGGCTATTATCTTGTAACTAATTATAAAGAAATCACATCTCGCAACTTCCTTCTTTCCATATGCTGACATGTTATATTTCTATTGGTCGTGTTGAAATCCCCTTTTTTGTTAAGTTTTCCTTTTTACATGTAGCTTTCAATTATTATTATTATTCCTTAAGGCTTTTATTGTTATGCGTTTAAATACTTACGCCATCGAGATGACCATGAAATCCAGCCAGTTCCACGGGTCTCTGAGAAAGGTGAACCCATCTATAGCGAAGCCTCGGGCAACAATTTTTGTGAGCGACTCAAACGTGTAGATACCTGTGAAGGTATACCTTGAGAACAAAGAGAGAAGAGAGTAAAACGGTGACGGGCACATGAAACGAGGTTATGATTTCTGAGGAGAAGTGTGGACGTGTACTTACTCTACTTGTTTGGACCACTCTGGGGGGTCACTAAATGTCATGAATATACAGTTGGTCAAAATCGTACACATGATGATCATGCTGAATAACGTGAGAAGACAGAAGTTAAGGAAAGTTCCAACAGTGTTACCCATAACAACACATACACTTTAATACACCAACAACTGAAATCCAACTTTAGTATTGAGAGAGAGAAAGAGAGAGCAGGGAGAAGACAGTGATTTAGAGCTTACAGTGCATTAGCTTTCCTTACTTTTTACTGATGACTTGTGACATAAGCAGAAAAAAAACAAGTTTAAAATAGTGAAACATTTGTTTTCATTCATTGCAAGGCATAGAAAATGAACCACTTGAAAGGATATGAATGTATCAAAATCTTAATAGCTATTCGCCTAAGTAGATTAAAAGGGCTTATGATGTACAAGGAGGGCGTGGCACTGAAGCGGAAGAGTGTTTTCCCTTTGTTGATGACAATAAATGTCTGTGGAGAGAAACAGAGAAAGAGATAACAAGACAGTTAGAACAACAACTAAATGATATGGCACACACTATTCAGTACATGGTCTGCAAACCAAAAAGAAGACTGTAGAGATGACTGTAGGTTGACTGAGTAGCTGATGTGAGTCCTGAGCTCACCTCTGAGTCACTCAGTCATACTGTAATCCATTTGAACTAGAGACTGTTTATAGGGAAGTGGACGTAGTCACCGCGACATCACTCATTGGTTTGTGGATGCCATTTTGAAGCTTTAAGACGACCAAAAAGGTTATAATTTACTTTCATGAAGTGAAAACACACTGTGAAAGGGTTAGAGGGATGGTTAAGAAGATGATCTGAGCTGTATAAATCTGTCCTTACACTGAATGTTATGACCTTAAACCTCAGTTAAATTATGTCTGCAGCAGGTTTAAAGTCAAGATGAAATGAACAATGTCTTTTTAACCCTTATAGATCACTTCCCCCTGTCATATTGTGCACCTATTTAACACTATATGCAATGTTCTTTTTTTCCAAAAAGCCAATTTATTTGTGTTTTTATATCAAAATCCAATCATCTTTTCTTCCTGTAAAAAAAAATATGACGTGTGCTTACATAAGCTAGTACCAACCAATTATTATCGGTAGAAATCGACATCCATCCATCAACGAATCTGCAAAAATGGTGTATGTGTGGAGCCACAGTCCTTTGTAGCTCTGTATCGCCATAGACTGTATATAAGAAGTGGATGTAGTCACCATGACGTCACCCATTGGTTTATGGACCGCCATTTTAAGGCCTCAAGTTCGCCATTTTGGCTGTTGGCATCTTGGTTTTTGTCCGTCGCCATTTTTGTTATTTGCAACCAGTGACACGAGAGGGTGGAGCTAAGTACAACCAAACCCTGAATAATACATTTATAGGCGACCAAAAAGGTTATAATTAACTTTCATGAACTAAAACACACTATGAAAGGGTTAAAGCTCTAAGACGAAAACATGTACAAAACCTAGACCGGACAACGCCGTGGTAGCGACCTGTCAATCACAAAGTAGCCACGCCCTAAAGCATACCCTGCTTTATGGTCTATTTGACTCTAAATGGGACCATAATTTACTAAATGAACATCATGCTGTATTGAAGAAGACTTGAAACTAGCGATTGAGTCCATAAACTCCTGTTTACAATGTTTACTGAGGTAATAAATCAAGTGAGAAGTAGGCTCATTTTCTCATAGACTTCTATACAATCAGACTTCTTTTTGCAACCAGAGGAGTCGCCCCCTGCTGGCTATTAGAAAGAATGCAAGTTTAAGGCACTTCAGCATTGGTTTCATTTTTTCAGAACCAGAGGTAGCCCTCTGATTTGAACATTTTGATGGGTCACTGTGTTGTCATTCTGAAATCTTAGCAGTGAGACGACAGTGAGTTAAGTACTTCAGGTTGTAATGGCCTTACACTATAGAAAGCACATGGGATAAAAACAGTACAGGAAAAAAGATAGAGGTAAAGAAAAGGGCACAGTCAGTAGGACAAGGACACAAGGTTGTGTTTTACTCCGCTGACATCACTCCCTGTCTCCGTCCTGGCGAGCTTTCCACCATGACAGTACAGCTCTTTGAGCAGCAGACAGGTGCATGGGAAGCTCTCCCCTCTTCGTGGCCAAATGATTCTCTTCGCCCCAAGTTTAAAGCTCTTACTGGAAGAGAACCGCAAATGCTGTCATCGATCAGGGGCAGATCTGCTGACTCCAGGCTCTCAACAACCACTCCCCACCCATAAACAGCACTGGGCCAAGTGGGGCTGTGCACTGGGGTGAGGCAGCAGTGTGTGTTTCAGCACAGTGTGTGTGTGCGTGTTTGTTTGTTTGTGCGTACCTGTGTGTGGTTTGTGGATGTTTGTGCCCAATTTTGGACAAAGACAATGTGGGGATCTGAATGAGAAGTATGAGCATTATTTACAAACACACGGACTACTTATTACTTAACTCACAGATTCTCATCCAAACCACACATTTGTTATGATTGCGCACACTGCTAGGGTGTTTTTTCCTTCTTCACCACATCCCCACATGTGTATTTATGACACCACTGACAATGTATCAGTCCCGATACCGATGCGATACCTGGGCTTTGGGTATCGGTCAATACTTAGTACTGATTCGATAACAGTTTTTAATTAATAAGCTGTATGCCTCACTGTGTGGAAGTGACTGGGATCATTATTTTATGTGTAAGGCAACATCAGGCTTGAGTTAACAAAATACAAAATGTTAAATGTTGAATACATAGATACAAATTTACTGAATTGTTATAATTAAAATAATAAACCACAACTAAAAGCAACTTGGTAAAAACCTTCAAAATTAAAAACAGGAATTGCAATTCAAGTGTCTACCTTTTTAATGCGGCAACAAATTGGTCAAAACTTAAACATGAATTAAAATTCCAGTATATAACGTGTAAAGTATATACATATAGAATTTAATTGATTAGATCGCCCCTATTGTCACCGATACCCGATCCAGCTATTTGAGTCAGTATCGGCCCGATATCTGATCCAGTATCCAAATAAAAAGGTATAATCTTGAATTGTAATTCCTGTTAATTTTGAAGATGTTTGTATCATTTTAATAATAAATACCAATTCAGAAAAAGTATATCTATGTGTTTATTTGTTAACAAAATAATGTTTAAGTCAAGCCTGCTGTTGCCTTACACATAAAAGAATGATCCCAGTCACTTCCACACAGTGAGGCATACAGCTGATTAATTAAACACTGGTATCAGATCGGTATTCGGTCTTCGGTGAATTCGTCAATCTGTGCATCCCTAGTATAATAGAAGCATTCGGTCTTTAGCGTGCATATGGCATTAGCAACTAGCAAAATACACACCACTAGTTCGTGGTTCACACCACCGGGAAACACTGGAAAGAAATGGGAGGCAACCAGAAGCGTCCTGAGAGGTGTGGAGTGGTGTCCTGAAATCTAATTAAATTAAAAATAGCGTCTGCAGTCTGGGGAAAGACAAAATGTATTCTCTGCATCAGAAGACTCCTCTCTCTCTCTCTCTCTCTCTCTCTCTCTCTCTCTCTCTCTCTCTCTCTCTCTGAGCCTGCTCCCTTCCTCTCTCCTCCTCCTCTCTTTTTTGCCTATAGAGCATCTGCACCACTTAAAATATCCTCTCACTATTTTCCCCGTCACATGGAGAAAAGAATGATCTATACTTAATCAACACAATACGAATAGGAACACACAGGATCTGCAGTCAGGTTGGAAGGGCAAATCTTTCTCTTAGAGGTCAAGTGTTTTGCTGACAAAGAAAATACAGAGTGTGGATGGAAGGGGAGGTTGTAAAATGAGCGATATCTCATTAGCGCTTTATAGACGCCCAGCATGCATAATAACTATGTTCCATATGTTAATCAATGCAAAGCACAATGCCGTGGATAAATCCTACGGTTTTGAGTTGAAGACACAGACATCTTATAGACACCTCCTAGAAAACATGCCTGCTTTGTCCTTATCGAGTTTCAATGTAGGTCATCCTCTACAGCATATGGTAATTTTGAAATGTTTATTGAAAACTATAAAGAGGCTTCAGTTATTATTCTACTTTTCAAAATGTAATATGTTATACTATTTATTTTATTTTATTAATTTTAAAATTGTATTTATATTATCTTTCATTTTATAATTTCAATATATTTTATTTCTTATTTATTACAATTTAGATCATTTAACGCTTAATGTCAGTGTGAATGATTGTATATGGAGATGCACATGTTTTGTATATTTGTATACTACAAATACTACACAATGTGTTTCCTTTGATATTTTGATTGAAACTCAATAAAAGCATTGTGAAAAAAAAATAGGCTTCAGTTACTCAAAGAACTGTGAAGATTTGGAGACAGAAAAATCTGCTGTTGGCGCAAACTTGCCAACCTGACACAATAACAACAAGGGATGCAAATGTCCGGCAATTTCCTTAATTGATTGCGCCACATTAATCGGTAACTGATCAATCGTTGAAGGCTGCGAAATGATGTGATTTTTCTTAATGAAAGCTGAAAGGCTACTTTCACAACACAATTTAAATCATAAACTATAAAAACAAGTACATGTTTTGAATCACTCAAAATGTATATGATGAAACAGAATAACTCGAGGACATAGCGAGGATGAGATTACACACAAAGCAAAGACTAAACCATCTTGTGTCAATAAAAAAGGGCTGTAGCCAACTAATGCCTTCAGTATATCAAGTACAAACATCTCCTGACAACACACTTATGTCTTAACTATTTCAATTTTACAAAATGAGCAAAACTATGCAGTCAGAGATTAATTGTGTGAGCCGTCTGTTAACTAGAAATCACTGGTGATAAAGTTCGTTTTTCAAGGCATACTTCTGCACAGGAGGAAGCAGAAGCTACAGTGAACTGGATATATGAAAATCTATAATATTATATATTATATAACATTCTTTACTGCATTGTTCCTACTGTATAGAAAACCACTCTGTGCACGTATCAGGGGCTCTGATAGCATTTAATCGTGGTACAAATTGGGCAACTGTATGGACATGCAGTCCGACCACTGAAAACAATGCCCTGGCATGCATACACCATACTGTTGGTTGATGTATTCTTGATTGTTTAAATTCTCAACAGTGATTTATTGATTGATTGATTAATCACTCATTTTTCAATTTCCAAGACAAACTCTGTGAAGACGGTTGACAGACTGAATTCGTCGTGACTGGATTGAAGGTTTTGCCTTCCACAACGTATTTAAATGGGATCAACATATCAACAAGCATGTAGGGCATGAGTAGTAAGCTTAGGAAACTGAGGAGGACTTGCATCTATTCTAGGGCTGTCAAAGTTAACGCGATAATAATGCTAATTCGTTTTAACGCCACTAATTTCTTGAACGCATTAACACAATCGATCCTCCGGAGGTTGTAGCGGGCTCGGTTTTAAAGCTAGAGAGAAGATACTGGTATCATAGAAAACCTAAGGAATCCATGGTACCAACCATGCCATCGTCGCCAAGGAGGCCAAATAACGCTCCAAACTAAATTTTGGTGAGGAAAGACATGGCCATTTTCAAAGGGGTCCCTGGACATCTGTCCTCAAGATATGTGAATGTAAATGGGTTCTATGGGTACCCACGAGTCTCCCCTTTACAGACATGCCCACTTTATGATAATCACATGCAGTTTGGGGCAAGTCATAGTCAAGTCAGCACACTGACACACTGACAGCTGTTGTTGCCTGTTGGGCTGCAGTTTGCCATGTTATGATTTGAGCATATTCTTTATGGTAAATGCAGTACCTGTGAGGGTTTCTGGACAATATTTGTCATTGTTTTGTGTTATTAATTGATTTCCAATAATAAATATATACATACATTTGCATAAAGTAGCATATTTGCCCACTCCCATGTTGATAAGAGTATTAAATACTTGACAAATCTCCCTTTAATGTACATTTTGAATGGCTAACAAATATGTGATTAATTTGCGATTAATTGTGATTAACTATGGACAATCATGCGATTAATCGCGATTCCATATTTTAATCAACTGACAGCCCTAATCTATTCACATGGATAAACATAGAGTGACGGTGACGGTATGGACAGGCACCATGGATCACAAAACACTGTCTGTGTAACACAATGCTTGTAGAAGTCACACAAACACACACGCACGCACGCACGCACGCATCACTATAACACTGATCTGCCTACATTATTACATAGTTAAAGATTCATACTTGGGCATAAGCATAAATACACAACTCAGCAGAGCAAGCTCCACTGTAAGGAAGACTTATTTGCTGCAAAGCTGGTGAAATGTTCCTAATTCTCCACAGAGCGTTAAAGAAAAAGGCACATATGCAAGAATCAGGAGGCAGAATGCAGCTGCAAGGACAGTATGTATGTGTGTGCGTGTGTGTGTGTGTTTGTGTGTGCGTGTGTGTTTATGTGTGTGTGTGTGTGGAGGAATAGTGGAGCAGGGATATGGAGAGGGGCTTGCAGAGGTATGGGACAGCAGCAGAGAGAGCCGAAGAGAGAGAGAGAGGAAGATGAGGGGGTGGAGGGGGAGTGATGCAGAACAGAAAGCCGGAGAGCTGCAGAGGGGAGAGAGCCAAACCTGAGATGGATGGGTAGACGGAGGGAGGAGGAGGAGGAGGAGGAGAAGGAGGAGGAGGAGGAATGGGTAGGCATGCAGCAGAGAGAGAAACTGAGAATGAGACAAGGAGGGGGAGACAGAGAGAAAGCGAGAGAGAGAGAGAGAGAGCTGAGTGAGATCTAAGCAGGGAAACAATAGAGACTGAATCACGGGGAGGGGGTGTTGTACTTCTCTTAATCCTCCCAGGACCCCAGCCTGACACAAACTGGTCTATTACTTCACAAAGATGAATGCATATTTGGACTGTACACCTATAAGAAGATGGCCATAAACTAAATGATTTATAAAAACAGTTAATGGATTAGACAAAGTGTAAATCGCAAACCATTTTGATAATTGTTTATCAAAAAAAAAAAAAATAACATTTGCTGTTTCCAGGTTCTTGTTTGTGGATTTGCTTCATTTCCATTTTGAATATATCGTTGCAACCATGTTTTTTTTTTCATTCAAACCATCATCTAGGGCTCAGGGAAACTGTATTAATCACCATATATTCTATTTGATACACTAAACAATTCATTAATTGATTGAAAAAATAATTAAATAATTGTTAGTTGGAGTAAATGACTTTCATAAACACTATCATGCCAAAAATCAGATTGTTTTAAGAACATATCTGGAGTCACAAGCCTCTTTGCAGAATGGAAAGAGAAAACATAACACACACACACACACACACACACTATTAACTGGATTTTAACCCATTCTGTAAGAAGCACCTGGTATTAACTAAGTGCAATTTACAGAGAAGCAAAAAATATCAACAACAGATGCTTCGTGACAAAACAGCACAGATCTCATGAGGAGCTTTAATTGAATATGTATTAGCGTTTGAAGCCTGAAAACATAACTCATACTTGTGATTGAGCTCACTGCAGTGAGGACTAAGGCAGTGTGTCTCACCAAAATATGTATGACTGCAAACTAATTTCCCCTGCATATTATACCATATCAAAAAGATGCGTCATCCCACTTCTTTACCTGTATGCTGTGCTGCAAAACCCCACTTTCCCCTCCTTACCCCACCCTCCGTCTTTATACCAACCTGGCTAGCAGTGGTAGCACACTCAACCCCCCTACCCCCACCACCACCACCCCATCCCTTCCTCTCTCAGCCCAGTACAGGAGGATGCTGTGTCATCAGAGACTGAGGACTCAGACAGAGCACTAAAGCCTGGCCCTCCCTCTAATTTACTACACCCTGAAAAAACAGAACGCCAGAGAGGAGGCGGCGGCGTCGGCGGATGGGAGAAGGGGAAAAGGAGAGTAATGGACAGAGACGCACACGGAGACAGACATGGTGGGACAGGAACATAATGTAATGGTGTGTACAGTGCTACATGCTGAGATTCAGAGGCGGCTGCTGCTTTAGCCGTGAGCTCCCTTTGTGCGCTCGCTAGTAGCTGTTGCCCCGCAGAAGCCTGAACAGAAATGGCTGGTCTGCTGCACACCGCTGTAATGAGACTGTCACCAAAATGCCACATTCAGGAGGAGACAAAAGCTTCTGCATCAACGAAACCTGAACGCTGTTCAAACTGCTTTTTATCCATCGCGGCCAATTCAAGCTGAATCATCGTAAATGTATTTTCATGTATATATTAAAATGTGTGCACATGCACGGTGAAAGCTAAAACATGCCCTCTATCCATCCCGTACTGCTCTTCCCGTATGACCAGAGCAGCTTTAACGTTGCCTAATCACATCAGACATTTGAAAAGCCCAGGCAGTCCTCTCCCCATCACAGGGGAAAACAAGAACTGCAACGCTGCATTTCTCTTCCTCACCACTGCCCCCTCTTCCTCTCTCTGATGCATGAGTGCTGTGATCAGGTTTCCTGCAGCTGACGCACTCATTGACATACAGTGCAATGGTGAGCGATACGATGACTGTCGGTCGAGTAGAGGAGACGAGCAGCTTGGAAAGGTGAGGACAGGAGCAGCGGAGGAAAAATGGACGCTAACCGTGAATATATACTTAGAGGCACCTCCTCAGGTATGATAAAGGACAAATACATTAGTGGATTAGGAAAATGATTGACATGAATGATGGTAAGATGGAGAGAGAAGATGAGGTCCCAACCTGTGACTCTTATTGAACTTGCTGACACAACACATGGATGGGGATGATGAGATTAGCAGATCTTGACTAAGCAGAATGAAGAGAATCAGAACCTGTATTGATGGACAAATGTGGTAAGCATTAACCTAGTTAGATAGACTAACTAGCTGACCGTCTAAAAGCCCACTACCCCATCCCTCAATTTTGAAATTCCCTAAAAGCGTGCCCTTTAGCAAGGCACCGTAGCCATGGCTGCACCAGTGGAGCTACTAATGGATCTCACCCTAACACTCACTATATAGTAGTGGTGAAACGGTTCAAAACGCCCTCGGTACGGTTTGTATGGCGTTTTTTTGGGTCCCGGTTTAGGTTCGGTTCGTTTTGCACATTAGGGAGACGAAAAACATGAACATTTCCAATGTATTTGAACTCAAAAATATATAAAATCGACTGATTGATTGATAGTAGTGAATTATATTTCTGTATTATATGAAGCCATAACACTGAAGGCTGGTTACTTAATAGTCAAGTAGGCCAATGTTCAGATAATTGCCTCTTCTACGTCTCTGGCACCTCATCAAATGATTAGCAGGCCTGTATTTAATAGTGGTGCAACGGTTCAACAAGCCCACGGTTCAGTTTGTACGTCATTGAACGCTTCAGTTCTTTTTACTGCTTGGTTTTGTGTCCCCACTATATAGGCATGTAGACACAACATCCCTTAGTGTACCTGCAGCAATTATCCATTATCAAACCATTATTCTGTCGGATTTTGTACCAGCTAACTTATTTACTAATCTTTCTAATGGCACACAATTCTGACCAAAAAAACATTTGGAAATAAAATGTATTTTGTAGAGGAACTATCTCTTGGTTTGGGTTGTGACCCTGTCATACTGATAATGTATTTAATATGTATATGTAACATGGCTGTCATGATATCAGATTTTCACTACACGATTACCATATGTTATATGTTATTAACATGATGTCAATATTTCATTTTTAAATATCAAGGTTATCGTCAATACCGGTATATCGCGACACGCCGAATATGTAATATATCATTATTATACATGTAATATTTCACAACTCTTGCTAATGACAATTTGAGAAACAGATTGTTGGGAGTCCATGTATTTTCAAGGTTCTGGACATCTAGGGGAATATGAATGTATATATATGACTGACTTATATTTCAAAGACAAACAATATATCAGTACCATCTTACCGTAAATGAGGAAGAGAGGCACATTAATAACGTCTGGGCGGCTGAACATTTATACGGTTTTCATGTCTTGTTTAGGACATAATGCAACTAATGATTATTTTCCATTGTCGATTAATCTGTCGATTATTTTCTAAATTAATCGATTAGATGTTTGGTCTATAAAATGTCAGAAAATGGTGAAAAATGTCGATCAGTGTTTCCCAAAGCCCAAGATGACGTCTTCAAATGTCTTGTTTTGTCCACGACTCAAAGATATTCAGTTTACTGTCATAGAGGAGTAAAAAAAACAGAAAATATTCACATTTAAGAAGCTGGAATCAAAGAAGTTAAGAATAAGAAACAGTGCTTCGAAGCTTTGTTCACCAAGGGAGACTTTGTACAGTAACATACTGCTTAACCTAAGTGTTGGAAAACGTTGAGACTCTTTTCCATTGTTCACTGTGTTTACTCAAAATTTTGTACATAGAGCCTAATTTGCCAATGTGCTCTAATATGCTATCCCAAAACGCCACTTTAAAATCCTCATGTCTTGTTAAATATCATGTTCTCAGTGTAGTCTCTTGCGTACACACACTATCACACATATGGCAAAAAGGTCTCCTGCTGCAGATAAAGTAGACTTGTGAGTGGAGGCCACGATAAACAACTCCGCAGCAACTTTCCTTCAATCGCCAAAGTGCGACGCCACAGAGGAAAGTAAGGAGAGGTGAAGAAGTATGCACTAGCCATAAGCAAAGTGGGGAAGGATAATAAGACAAGAAAGCAACCCTTCCTGTGGCCACCACCACTGAAGTCGGGCTGTGGATCAATAGATCACAAAAGGCACATGCACTCGATAGTTTCATCCGCCCTACGAGGGAGTGCTGCTGGCTGAGATTGCCAGTCCTGCTGACTGGGCTTCTCTCTGCTGTACAGGCCGCAGATTCTCTTACACATTATCACCGTCACCACACAGGAGACTGGCTACTCCACACGTTTACACAGCCGAAGGCACAACGGCATACCCCTGCCCTTTTGTCTCTCCGCTTCCTGTCCTCTCCTGCCATATTCTGCCTTCCCTCCTCATCCCTCTTTCACTATGTGCAGAGCTACAGTAATGGCACAGCCAAGCTAGAGTTGGAGAGGTGTGGGAGAGAAGCCTTAAACGCCTTGAAGGCTTTTTAATAAGGCTGATTAATAAAGAAATACATCATTTGGATTGTAAATTGGGTTTGTGCCATCTGCACATGTATCACATTAATTCAAAAGTTGGTTTTCCTTAGATGAAGAAAGTATTTGACTGTGTGGCATGTCTGAGGTGATAAATCACAATATGATCTTGAATAATAGGAACACGATACGACCTTCAACGCTGTTATGCAATAACATTTTTAGACGTGATTTTTTTTATCTGTTTTAAATTTCCCAAAAGTACTGTGAAACACCAAACTCAAAAAGTCCTATGGAAAAAATAGAAGATGCAGTTTAGAGGAAATTATCTGTACTGATGAAAACATGTTTGCAGTGAATCAAAAAAAAGTGGAGAGAAATAATACAGATGCCCTTGTTGCTATAAATTTGTCGACATACACGCAAACACATAGGAGATGTTGCTTCGTCATTAGCTTAGCTGTGGTTTAAGGTTTAGGATGGGTCGAAATCACATGATCACTTATTGCTGTGTCCTCAGAAGCTGCAGTTTAAACTGCACCTGTGGTTTAGTCTGAACCAGGTCGTTGTCTTCTCTATGTATTGTGTCATCTAAACTCCTGTGGAGCGCACTGTATCCAAGGTTTAACTGAAAATCTCCCAGTGAAACTGAAGTTAGAGCGTCTTCTGCTTCTACTGTGAGTATTCCCCAGTGAAACTGAATATGTGAGCAGTGTACAGTTACAACAGGCCTCAACAAAAAGGACTGCCTGCTTGCCCGGGGCAAGTAAAATGCCACGTCAGGCTAATAAATCTAGCAACTCTCTTGCCCAATTGTGCAAGTGTTGAAAAAGAATTAAACACATAATTTTTTTCTGGAGCCAATGATGGAAGTAGCTAAGGAGTGAGCCGTCTCGCTTCCTTCTCATCTCTGTTGAGAGTTGCATATGCACTGTACCGATCGGTAACTCGCTAGAAAATGGCGGCAGGTAAAGTTTATGAGCTGAAGCGCAAGCGAGCTCCTGGAAACAGGAGTTTAGTTGGATGGCGTTAGAGGATGTGGATGAAACTACCAACTATGTATTGCGCAGTTTAACGCAAGATTGAGAGCAAAGTGGACAGGGCTCTCAACTGACTGTTTTAACCATCCTCCTGGAACAGTCCCGAAATAAAACCTAAGCCGTCCCGAAATGAATGTGGACCGTCGCGAATTTACAATCTTTGTTTTTCTGCATTATCACTAGTTAATCATTCAAAGTGACCTTTAAAATAAAACAAATATCAAAAGTGATTTGTATATTGTTGTTCAAAAATGCACAATTTATTGAAAATATTTTTATTTTAAAAAGTAATTGTATTGGTTTGTTATTTATAATTTGCCTTTGTGGTTTGATTTTGATGTTAACAATGCAGTTACGTAAAATTAAAATATATAATTTTTTATGTGTAAAAGAGATTTTGCATATGGGCCCCCAAAAAGCTAGAAGCGGCCCTGCTAGCTGTGCGTCCTAAGGTTGAAGGAGCTGCAGAACAAGATGCTCCTGTCATGGGGAGAGGAGCAGCATGTTGCCACGGACAAAATGTGATGAAGACATCTCATTGCAGCCTTATTACCCAAAGGGGATGAAGAGGAGTAAGTGGGTAAATAAGTGGTTAACATTAGTGACATGATTTGAGCTGTTGCAGAGTTTTGACTCCTCGTAGTTAGTTTTTATCGTCAGCTCACTCACTGTAAATGGTAATGTCGCTAATGACTTGTTAGAGAGCGTTTACTGTAACGTTACCGTTAACATCAAACAGTTAACGGTTAATTCCCCGTTGCTGCTGTGTGTGTGTGTTTGTGTGTTTATTTTGTAATGGGGGTTTCATAGTAACTGTGCGCTACACAAAACGTGCAGTCATTTTCATCTGCAGTCATTCTAATGGCTATTTTTCTTTCAACTCTTGTCCCATATTCGGCCCAAAATAAATTTTCATCGTCCCCGATCCTGTTTTTTTTTACCCCGGGGCGATGGGAAGTCCTTAAACTTGAGCCCTGAAAGCGGATAAAACATGCCAATTAACTTGTTGTTATTTGATAACCACTAACAAATAAACCATTTGTAAAGGGGCAAGTCAAAATTGACTTGACCGGACAAGTACAAAAAAAACATAATCAAATCCTTAGCATCTGATTGGACTGCTAAAAAATGGGCGTGCTCAGAATGTACTTTAGTGAGATACAGAGCTGCAGAGGACCGTGGCGCCACACACAACTCCCTGGTCGCTAAAAGTTGCAGATTGATTGATGGATGGATGTCGTGATATTATTGGTTGAAATTGGTGTGTACTAGCTTATGTAAGCGCACGTCCTATTTTGTTTTACAGGAAGAAAAGATGATTGAATTTTCATATAAAAATACGAAGATTTTTTTTAATTATTTGCATATATTGTGATATAGGTGCACAATATGACCAGGGATGTGATCTAAAAAGGGTTAAAAAGGCATTTTTCATTTAATCTCGAGTTTTAACCTACTGCAGACATAATCTAACTGAGGTTTAAGGTCATAACGTTCAATATGAGGACAGATTTATACAGCTCAGATCATCTCATTCATTTCTTAAAATTAATTTCATGATACCAGAGCCAGGGCTACTGATTACCTGATAAACATAACAAGTCTAGTGCCTGCTAGACTTTTCCAGAATGTATAAGTCATAAAAGAAAATAATCCTAAATGTTTTATATATTCGTCACATAGCATGAGATCAAATCGGTCAAAGGGTGACAATCTAAATAATTGTGCATAACATCACTCGCGGTGTAATCGCATTCACTCGTATTGATTAATTGTTCAACAATGTGGAAATGTGAACAACCGTAGAAACACTGCAGAAATTAATGTAGATCCCAATAAGACCAGTAACAGCGCAGCAAGATAGATAAAATTATGATAATAATAATTCCACTCTTCCAGTGCATGCTGAGAAGCCACCAGACACGCCTACTTTTGGACAGAGAGAATTTAATTAGCTATAGTATTGATGGCACATAGACATAAAGGCAAATGTGTCACCCCCTCCAGCTGTTGCATCATCTTTACCATGCATTAACACAGATAATTAATCAACACTGCAGGAAAACCTTTATGAGAATTACCACTGCATTCCACAGCGACCCTGCAGCGCTGCAGCAGCAGAGCCACGACGTCCCTCTGCCTCTGCTTCGACTGTACAGGTGTACAAAGAAACTCACAGGCCTTGTATTATCTAATAATGCAGTGACTGTCTCTAAGCCCCTGTAGCAGTGACTACTCAAAAGCTCTTAAATATCTCAAGGTCATCTTTGCATTATTATAGCCCCATCTCTGTAGTGAGTACAATAACTTCTATTTTGAATGAATTGATATGAAATCTGTTATGGCTGAATTTCATATTACCTATGTGTGTGGTTAGTTTACAATCAATGCTGGAAAATTATGTTTGGGGGGGAAACTGGGTGGTGCATTTGGCCTGTGTGACAACTCACTTTCAGGTTCAGGTTATGATAGTATGGGTCCAAATCCTCCAGCGGTGTGCCAAACATTCCTTTAGGAACATCGCCGTAGATGAACGGCAGGCTCTTCCCAGCTTCCAGGTCACCGTTGGGCTTGGGTTCATTCTCGTCAGATGTGTCGCGGTGACTACTGTCCGATCTGGGCTTGGGCGGCTTCTTGTTCTTCTCTTCGAGGGCGCGCTTCTCGATGTTAGTGAGCGACTCCGGGGTGAAATACTTGAAGCTGTCAGGTCCAGGGGGTGACATAACGGCGTTGGCCATGTTTGCATCCTGCAGCTATTTCCTCTTTATATGTTAACCATTCCAGACATCCAGCTCTGAGAGGACGAGAGGGACACAGAGTGAGAAAGTGTGAGCATAAGGTACTGATCAAAGAGCAAAGTGATAGATAAAACAAAATGGGAAAAAAAACAAAAAAAACATCCTTTAAAATAATGTCATCTCACAACAAGGGATTATGATTAAATTGGTTTACATATTTATATGTTAGACCAGTTGCTTTGCATCCCTTTTTCAGTTTCAGTGTGGCTCAAAGCCTCGCAGATGGAATTTTCTAGCTCTGCCAGGGAACGCAACCAAAGCAAAATAAAGCTGAAAAAGTGCAAACATTTGGAACATGGGCCAGTAGGCACTATTTCTGCTCTCTCCATCAACCTTAATGACTAAAGCACTGATCCTGTATCCCCAAATGCTAAAGTCAGGTACCCAGCACGTACAGTAGACAGCGTTGAATTCCCTTTTGCTCTCTCCTTTGTGACCTCAACAGCAAGGAGACATGTCGAGTTTATTCTTCTTGTGTTTATGCTCACAAATGATGGGCTCTTTACCCCTCCAGGAACTCATCTGTCTGACTCTCTCCTTCAGATGTTTCTTTTTCAGGACATTTCCTTTGTATCTAACCAAGCCAAAATGCAGCATTTAGAGTTATGTTATCCTTAAACTTCCACAGTGTTAAAAACAATGAATAAATGTAATGTGAATGTGTTGGTAGCACTGAGAACAGACATCCAGGTCTGCAGCTCTATGCAGCTTTAAGCTCATTAATTCAGCTCGGAGGTCTCTCTGGTTGAGTCCAAACAGCTCTCACTGACGATAGAGGTGGCTCCCAGCACACAAGCTATTACGTGCTATCTCTCCTGTGCAAAATGACAAGGAGCCAAACAATCAAACAGACAGATATATATCAGCCCTGTCGCACAGCAGTTCATGAAAATGTAATGTATTGATTCGTGTAATTCATATGTAATCCACGAAATTGTGAAACGGGGAGAATAAAGAGCGACGAACGCCGCCTAGGGAGGAGGTTGGGGTGGATCAGAAAAGTGGGTCAAAAAACACATGACTTTTGTTTGTCACATAACTTCCACACTTAAGTTACGGCACTTGAGTTATTTTAACCCAAACCGCGATCTATTCCTAAACCTAACTAAGTAGTTTGTTGCCTAAGCCTTACTAAGTCGATCTATTCCTAAACCAAACTAAGTAGATTGTTGCCTAAGCCTTACCAAGTCGATCTATTCCTAAACCTAACTAAGTAGTTTGTTGCCTAAGCCTTACTAAGTCGATCTATTCCTAAACCTAACTAAGTAGTTTGTTGCCTAAGCCTTACCAAGTCGATCTATTCCTAAACCAAACTAAGTAGATTGTTGCCTAAGCCTTACCAAGTCGATCTATTCATAAACCGAACTAAGTAGTTTGTTGCCTAAGCCTTACCAAGTCGATCTATTCATAAACCAAACTAAGTCGTTTGTTGCCTAAGCCTTACCAAGTCGATCTATTCCTAAACCGAACTAAGTAGTTTGTTGCCTAAACCTTACCTAGTCGATCTATTCATAAACCAAACTAAGTAGTTTGTTGCCTAAGCCTTACCAAGTTGATCTATTCATAAAACAAACTAAGTAGTTTGTTGCCTAAGCCTTACTAAGTCGATCTATTCTTAAACCTAACTAAGTAGTTCGTTGCCTAAGCCTTACCAAGTCGATCTATTCATAAACCAAACTAAGTAGTTTGTTGCCTAAGCCTTACCAAGTCGATCTATTCCTAAACCGAACTAAGTAGTTTGTTGCCTAAACCTTACCAAGTCGATCTATTCATAAAACCAAACTAAGTAGTTTGTTGCCTAAGCCTTACTAAGTCGATCTATTCTTAAACCTAACTAAGTAGTTTGTTGCCTAAACCTTACCAAGTCGATCTATTCCTAAACCGAACTAAGTAGTTTGTTGCCTAAGCCTTACCAAGTCGATCTATTCATAAACCAAACTAAGTAGTTTGTTGCCTAAACCTTACCAAGTCAATCTGTTCCTAAACCGAACTAAGTAGTTTTATTTAGAAAAGACCGGAGCGGAAATTGACACACGCGTCACGTGTTTCTGGACATTTGTAGGAAAAAGCACAAAAAATATGTTGTTAAAAGTCATACTGAGCATCACGGAAAGAGAAATTTGTGTCTGTGTACACGAATCAAATAGATTAAATTTCGTGACTATTGCACAAACTGCCGTGAGACTGTGTTGTATGTATAAGATAGAAAAGAGTCTAGTGCTAAATGTTCACTGTAAGAACTTAATGAGTTGATATTGTATCAAGGCCCCTTGCAGTGAATGTTTTACTTCTGCCATCTATTTATCGTACCCATTGATCTGAATTACAGATGAAGTATAGAAATTAATGTAAATGGTATTTGTGGTAAAGAAAAGAATGGGTGGGCGGGTTTATTGCATGACAATAATTCAAATGTTGACAGTTCATTTGTTGAAAGACAATATGCTGACTTTAAAATACACATTTGTTGTGTTGTTTTTGTTGTTGTGACAAACCCATCCACCTGCTCCTTTTTTTGGCTTGTGAAAAATTAAAACCTATTAAAACAGATGTCACCTGGCCCATGTTTTTCACATGTAATAGCACACTCAGCAGATGCCACATAGTGTGCTTTCTGGTGTCTTACATCCTACTGTACTGACCGACTGATAATTAAGCATTCTTCTAAACTGTTGAAGTGTGTCAAAAGATCCACGAATGATTGCCGGACTGGAGAACTATTCAGCCTCTGGGGACTCTGACTCATGGTTTAAACAGTATGGTTGTAATAACATTAACAACTGCATCTCTCCAGGCTCCCTAAAACAGATGCATTTCTTTCCCCATGCAGCTGGCTGTTTGACACAACATATTTGACAGTCGAGTCACAGTTCAGACTATCAAAAAAATTGGACAGTGTGTGCAACATTCATACAATGATAAAGAGTACAAACCTGGAAATAAATTGGAAAAGAAATCCACAGGCAGAGATATAGATCCAACAGCCCAGTATATCTTCGAGAAACAGCACAGCCAAACCAGAGGAAGGATGAAGTCCAATTCAAGTAACCCAACCTCGGCACAACCTCCAAGTCTCCTTCCACCAATGCTACATCAATTGATCTACCCGTCAAGGTGATTCACACCAGGATGCAATAGCATGGCCAGCAGCAGTGCATGTAGAACACACTTTACCCATCATAAACGCTGGGACAATCCTTAAAAAAGCAGGCAGCAAATCTGAAAAGGCAACCAGGGGGGGAGGAAACTGCCTGGAAATGTTGCAGATAAATGCTTTCCACTAACTCACTATAGGTCATGTGAGAAAACACAGTATGAAGCGCACCAATCTGACAAATCTAATTTCAAAAGACAGCTCGGTTCACTCTTAAATCAATTAGCCCACAGTGGATTTTATTAGCACATTTAACCGCTCTTGGTTCTGTTAGATCCGTTATGAGTCAAGTGAGTCCGGAAATAAAAAAATGGATGGATGACAGAGAAAACTAACAACTCCTGCAGCCTCGATTGCCTCCCAAGAAAAAAGACACGCTTCAGTAGCGTTTGGCAAAAAAGAAAGGAAAAAAAATGCTCCTATATGCTGCAGTAAAAGACACCCAAACGCACCACGGCCTCAGTCCAGTCACCTGGGAACAAAAAATCTTCTATTGTGCTCTCTTTGTGATGATGACCTGACATGTGATGGAGCCAGCGACACCGTGCTAGTGAAGAGGATGAGGATGAGGAGGAGGAGGAGGAGGAGGAGGTGTATGGTGAGTCACATGGGCTGGTAAATAACTTACACATCCTTCATTTCCTGCAGTGATGTTGCCTAAAGCTGTCAATATAGAGTCCAAATCCACAGCATCACTGAGAATATAGATACAGCTAGGCCCAAATCCAACATTATACTGAGAGAATATAACTTGGCAGGCAAATATTAAAGAGGCCTCTAATATCCTTTATATATATATATATATGTATATATATATATATATATATATATATATAGGGATGGGTGCAACTTCATGAGTCAATTTAAAGTTATGATGTCCTGATTGGACATTTCTATGAGTTAATCATTTTTTTTAATCCTAAAAAGGACAGATGAGGATGAAATGATGAGGGCCATGTATAGAGATAAACATAAAGAAAACCATCTTGGAGAACTTTCCCCTCACCATGCTCCCCCTTCACATTATGTGTGTTATAATAATATCCCTGGAGTAATTTGTATAGCCTGTGTATAGTCCACCAGGACAAGTCCACTGTTTCATACCGAGGCGCGCCTGTAGTTGTCCTATAGGGCCAAAGCCTAAAAAATACTGCAGTGTGCTTTATTGCTGCTATATTGCTGCTCAAACTAACAAACTCACAGTTATAGGTCATGTTGAATGCATATAATAATAAGCCTTGGCAATGCATCAAAATCAGCCCCCTATATAGCACATCAGCCACCTAGAAAAAAAAATTATTTACAGCAACAACAACAAAAAAAGAGAAACTAAAAAAAGGGCCTTAAGGCTATATACACCACACCCGTATATAGACAGCCTGCTCGACAGACAGAGAGCCATGGAGACTCCATATGGTGCAGGCTTATTATAACACATGATGATGGGGGGGATTGTGTGTTTTTTAATGGCTGAGACTGCGTGGAAATAGCAGAAAGACTGCCAAACTAAAGACGCACCTACAGCCTCACGCAATACAGTCTCTCTCATCCGAGATGGAGGGGGGTGCAGAGGAGTGGGTGGTGCTGATGGTGGTGGTGGTGATGGAGAGGGGGGGTAAAAATATCATAGTTATAATATAATGGCAAAATTGCAACCTAAAAATGATTTTGCAAGCGATGCATTATTGGTGCACTTGCAAAATGGCTTTTAGTTATACTATCGCCACTCAGAAGTTTGCCTCCTACATCTACACTATGCGTATGTTTTCCCATCCTGACACAGTGAAATGTCATTTCCATCCAGCAGGCACAGGCCAACACCCCAAATAACCTACACAGTCTGCCTGTTTTCCAACCGTGTCGCGTCACAAATCCGCGTTTTTTCCCCTCTGAAAATCATCCATCCTTCTAACCTGGCATACATATTTGTGTCCATGTAAACTGTGCATGGAGCATCTCCATCCACACAGACAGGCTAGAGGAAGAAAAGATGCTGAGGAGAGAGAGAGAGAGAGAGAGGGGGAGAGCTGCTCTGCGGCACTGGGATGCAGTCAGTCGACAAAAGTAGGACTGCGATCCATCCATACGAAAATAGCAAGAAAAAAAGCATAAAAAAACAAGATCGTCTTACTTACTTTTTTTCTCCTCGCATTAACAGAAATCCAGACAGCTGTCAGTGAAGTGCAGATGTAGAAAAGAGTGGAGAGTAACTGCGGCTGTCGCCATATTGTTGCTGCTATCTTCCTTCCCAGTGCGTGCGGCTACCCTGCATAATTGATGACTCTCAGCAAATTGTTAGGGAGTGTCAGTAAATGCCTTTAGTTTCAATAACGGACAAGAGACCGCAGCATCGTAAGCAGAAAAAAAAACAAAAAAGAAAAAAAACACTGTTCATGTAACAACAGTAACATTGATATTCTGGTTGGGATTGGTATTGCGATTGATATTTTGTATCTATATGCTATATGAAAATAAACGTATTTTTAGAACCAGACCTGGAAGTTAAGACACATTTTTAAGACAGCTCTGGGCTTATAATGAGAGTCGATTGGTAGCCTATACCTAAATATATTGACCCATTCTTTACAAATTAAAGTTTGATAAATGGTGTATTTATGACATTTCCTTTGAGTCATAATTTGACTTCAGAGCTCTCAGGTGTAATGAATTAAAATGTTATTTTTTATTTCTCATACAATGTGAGGCAGTTTAGTCAAGTTGCATGCTTTTTTTATGATATAACAGAATAATAATAATAATAAGAAGAAGAAGAAGAAGAAGAAGAAGAAGAAAAATATGAGAATATAAATAAATAATATTCTACATAATAATAATAATAATAATAATAATAATAATAATAATAATCAACATTAATATGCGGGAATAAAAATTAGCCAACATTTTATTTGATGGGGGGCGGTAAGGGACCTGGATAATGGATAGGGGGGCGCTAGCCCAAAAAAGGTTGAGAACCACTGCATTAGGTGGACCTAAACATCTTGACCCATTCTTGCAATGGGTTTACAAATTAAAGTTTGATACACCATTTCTGACATTTCATTTGAGTCATAATTTGACTTCAGAGCTCTCAGGTGTAATGAATTCAAATGTTGTTATTTTTATTTCTCATACAATGTGAGGCAGTTTAGTCAAGTTGCATGCTTTTTTTATGATAAAACACAGAATAATAATAATAATAATAATACAAATATAATGAGAATATAAATAAATAATATTCTACATAATAACAATCAACATTAATATGCAGGAAGAAAATTAGCCCACATTTTATTTGATGGGGGGCAGTAAGGGACCTGGATAATGGATAGGGGTGCGCTAGCCCAAAAAAGGTTGAGAACCACTGCATTAGGTGGCCTACAAATCAATCAATACCAATGTGTGACGTTCAAGTTATACCTATTGTGAACCGTGTACACCAATGGTATATTATCTTGCCTTCATGGCTTTGTCTGTTATGTAACAAAAGTCATTGATATTCTGGTTGGGATTGGTATTGCTGATTGGCAACATATTTATTTTTATCTATATCTGCTATATGAAAATAAACGTATTTTTAGAACCAGACCTGGAAGTTAAGACACATTTTTAAGACAGCTCTGAGCTTATAATGAGAGTTGATTGGTTTAGCCTATACCTAAAAAAATTTACCCATTCTTGCAATAGGTTTACAAATTAAACTTTGATACACCATTTATGACATTTTATTTGAGCTCTCAGGTGTAATGAATTCAAATGTTATTTTTTATTTCTCATACAATGTGAGGCAGTTTAGTCAAGTTGCATGCTTTTTTTATGATACAACACAGAATAATAATAATAAGAAGAAGAAGACGAATAAGAAGAAAAATATAATGAGAATATAAATAAATACCATTCTACATAATAATAATAATAATAATAATAATAATCAACATTAATATGCAGGAAGAAAATTAGCCCATATTTTATTTGATGGCTGGCGGTAAGGGACCTGGATAATGGATAGGGGGGCGTTAGCCCAAAAAAGGTTGAGAACCACTGCATTAGGTGGACCTACAAATCAATCAATACCAATGTGTGACGTTTAAGGTATACCTTTGTGAACCATGTTCACCAATGGTATATTATCTTGCCTTAATGGCGTTGTCTGTTACACAGATTTGTTTGGTTTTAAAAAGGTTTGCGTCTGAAATTCCACGCCTGCGCTAAAACAGTATGTGAGGTATTTTAGTATGTCCGAAACCTTAGTATAAAACCAATAGTACGCAAATTGCATGCTATTTCCGGTGAAATATTACAGTATGCAACGCTGGACACTACAGCAACATAAATATCCCACAATGTAATGCGGTGGGGACTACAACATTCATAACAGACGTTGACGGACAGCTCTGTAACATCAATAACACTTCAATTTAACTGTAAGTATAAGATTTCACTTTGCTAGGTGTAATATATATTTCAAATTAATTTAGACTTTGATTCTCACAAACCATCGTTTTGATCACATGAGGTTGGCATGGGTTACCATGGTTACACGTCTCCAACCAGCAAGGAGGCTCTCAGCAAGTGACGACCTAAATTACTGCTCAGTGGGTCCGAAAATATACGCACTGCTGTTTATTCACACAAAAGTATGTTGAATGGTAGTACACCTATTGAGTATGTAGTGCATTGTATGCAATTTTGATATATACTGTACCTGTATATATGTAATCAACCCTCACCTGTGATTGGGCGTGGTTTCAGAGCCTTCAGTGGATACGCCCCCAGCGTTTCAGAGCAGAGAAAACCGCTTATTTTTTCACGACTTTGAAACCTAATTTTATATACTTGGTGATTATTCAAATTTGGCTGGTTAATAACACATTTTTCTGTGGTGTGACAAACTCACAACACATTTATTTTTGCTTTAACGGGACTTTAATGATGGCTTCGTTCTATTCAAGTGTCCCAATAGGTCATGACAGTGTGACAGTGAGCCAGCATGAACAATACCAGGACCTTAAAGGGAATAGAGTGCTGCAGGGATGACGTATTTTTGTAGGCCAACCAGGAAGTTAGCGTCACCCTGGTTCCCTTGACAAAAAGCCAATGGGATTTTTCCATTGGATTTTGGATTATTGCAGAAAATAAGCTCTGTGGCACGTTTATGATACTTACACGTTTTGTTCAGCAAGATAATCTCCACAAATGAAGAGTAAATGCAATCGCCAGAAGTAAAAAGCTAACATTAGGCTATAAACAAACTACACCCCAGTCGGATGAGCGCGAGTATACACAACGAGGCTGTAAAAGCGGATGAGTCTGCGTGATGAAGTTAAGTAGTCTCATTTAGCCACTTGTTAGCAACCACCTTTTACCTAAAAGCTTCAAAATTCATGAGTAGGATATTTACTGATGTATTTTATATCGTAGAACAAAACGTTAAAATCTCTTAAGCTTGTGTTAACCACAGACCTTATTTCAGACATCTGACTAAAAACCCATTGACTTCCAGACGAGGTAACCGTAAGTGCTAAAATGCTAACTCATTTCCGGGTTTTAGGACTCATTCCTGCAGCACTCTATTCACTCATCATTAATTTTAATATTTAAACCTCTGCTTTACTTTGACATGTTAAGATATCTTCCTTGAAAAAAGCCTATTACCGTAACTGAGAGCCATATTGCATAGACCCAGTGACCAAAATTGTAATTCTTCTGCATGCATATTTAAAGCACCACATAACTGTCTAACCATACTAAACCCCTGCCGACAACAGACTAAATCCTATATCGATATTGTGGTATTTCCCTTAAGCATAAGAACTCCGATGTAAGCACAAAATAATGAGGTCCCATAAATGCATGTCCTATATGACGTAGTTTTCAAACCTTGATTATTACAGTTCATTGTACACCATGCTGTCTTAAACAGTCAGATGATAAAGAATTGTATACGGGTCATTCAGCAGGCTATGTGTTACTGTAGACACATTTTTAGTGTTTTTGTTGTACATGTACAGATGTTCTATAATGCTGTCTGTAGCAGGAGAAAGCTTTTTGTTTGTTTGCTCACAGTCAGTCAATGGAAGAAATCCCTTTCAATATATTGTGACACTTTGTCTAAAGCCTTAACCCATGAAAATACAGGGTTGGTAGGATTTTTATAAGGGAGGGGTTTTGAATTTGGCCCAACAATGTCTCTATCTGGTGGAGTGTTGAAGAACTGCAGTTTAAGTTCAACAGGAAATCAAAAGGCTGGCATGCATTTTCATTCATCGGCTACTTTGCATTTCAGTGCGTTTCAATATAGTGAGCAATACCTAAGAATAGCCTATAACCCCATTCCCATTAAATCTTTACGCAGTGTGCAGTACAACGGACAAAGAGACGTCAGACTTGAAGTCAGACTACAGCCATAGACTAATATCCTGGAACTGTCTCCGGATTGCCAAAGTCTGAGCGTGGGAGAGGGGTTTCTGGGCCAATTTGCATAGGCCTATAACATTGCACCTACGTGGCCTGGACCGAGATAGGTGATTGAAAATGGATGGAAAGTATTCTGAAACAATATGTTTTACCTTTACAAGACAGAGGGATAAAGGACGAGGACTTGTCAAATGTGTTTCAAATGCATTTTCCCACTTCAATTAAAGAGAAGTGCACATTCACTACACAAAAATCTCAGCATCCAGGACTGTTCCCAAACAGGAAGGTACAGTAGTATCACTGAGCACTCGATAAGTAGTAGGACAGGGACCGTTTTTTTGTAGTATTTGGCTCTGTACTCCAACTCATTGTGTTTGAAATGAAACAATAACAGACGTAAGTGGGCCTTGAGTTGAGATTCTTTTGTAAACGGCTGTTTCAAAAGGTCAAGAATGAACTGTCAAACTCAACTTTTAAACCCATATGCACATGGACAATAAGCACAATAAGGATTGCTCGATTGTCCGGGGGCAAGTAAAATGCCACGTCAGGCTAGTAAATTTATCAACTCACTTGCCCGATCGGGCAGATATCTCTACAATAATATCTCTGCAACACAATACATAGATGTCTTTGACATAACGTCAACACTGTAACCTCTTCACATTCTGTTGATAATGTTCATTATTTAGTGTTTTAAACTAAAATTCCTGCCAGAACTTACACATTGCACCTTTAATGTTGAACCCTGCAAACGGCAAAAAATACATTCATTGCATTAATTTAGCTAAAACGTTAAAATGCAATGCACTGGATAAGTTGAATTCAGGCAGCTAGTTAGTTAAAAAACTAAGTTAGCCAAACTCTCGGTGAACTAAGAGTTAGTTAAACAGTACAAAAAAACATTTGTGTGACTCCACTTGAAGTGTTAGCTTGAAATGCGACCGTTAAAGGTTTGCAGTTTCGTCCAGTTTCCACCAACGGCTGTAGGTTAACGTTCGTCGGTTTGAATTCTGTCAGTTAACGCTACAGAGTATTTCAATGGTGACGCCATTTCTCTGGTGTACAAAGATAGCAATACATACACACTGAATTGGTGTTGACAGTTAGATTTAACGTTAAATAGTCTACTAACATTACAGTATGAGAGAGGGCAGGGCAAAATAAGTAATTTACACCCACGACTCCACTTGTAAGGTGTGCAGTTTCCACCAACGACTGTAGGTTAATGTTCATCAGTTTGAATTCTGTCAGTTAACGTTCGTCAGTTTAAATTTTGTCAGTTAACGTTCGTCAGTTTGAATTCTGTCAGTTAACGTTACATAGTATTTCAATGGTGACACAATTTCACAGTGTACAAAGATAGCAATAATGCGTTCTGAATTGGTGATGACAACAATAAAGTACTATAGAGGGCAGGGCAAAAATAACTAATATTACACTAGTACTTGTCGACTTTTATTTTGAAAGCTGAACCGGACATCCTGCTTTAACTCCTCTGTAGCTAACGGTAGCAGGGTGGTTGTTGACACTCTGCTAGTGATGGGAATTCCGGCTCTTTTTAGTGAGCCAGATCATTTGACTCAGCTCACCAAGAAGAGCCGGCTCTTTCGGCTCCCAAACGGCTCTTCATTTTACCACTTCTGCCTTTTATAATTCAGCCAAATTTAGCGCTGTTTTGACCTATGATTAGTACGTGTGCACATATATCACTTAAGTTATTCAACATAATTAAACTAAACCTTATAATTTCCAGAATATCATAATTTTACACGCTGCTTCTTTTCCAACTGTCACTCATCTTGTCTGCTATTCGCGCACCGCACTCCTCTCTCTCTTTCTCTCCTCCTCTTCCTCCTGCTCTGTACCTGTAGACCGTCAGCGCGCCATGCACCCCCGCCCCTCCCTGCTTGATCGTATGATCCTTGTCTGACTGGTTGCACGGACATCAATAACACAACATTCAGTCACAGTCAGTGCATGGAGTGCCCGTGGTGCGGAGAAGATCATCCTATCATTCTGCCTCGAGTTAATTAAAGGAAAAAAAGAAAACGGCTCTTATCGTTCACTTATAAGAGCCGGCTCTTTGAACCGGCTCGTTCTTGACCAACACATCACTAGTTGACATTCAGCTGGTCACCACGCAGCTCTGAAGGAGCAACAATGGCTTTCCTAATGAAATGTTGTACTTTAATCGTCAACGTGTTATGTTTACCCCTTCATCTCATCGAAGCGGTCGGCCTGTATAAAATATACAAACGTTTTTTCCCCATTTGTTTGTACCGGTGTTCTATATCGTACAACAAGAAGATGCATGACAAGAAGAAGGAGCTGTTTCAGAGCATCTCCGACTTCAACAAGCCTGGCGGGCAGCAGCTCACTATACTGGAGATCGGCTGCGGCACTGGCACTAACTTCCAGTTTTATCCGCCCGGTAGCAAGGTGATCTGCACCGACCCGAACCCTCACTTCCAGAAGTATCTGGAGAAAGGCATGGCAGAGAACGAGCAGCTGACGTATGAGCAGTTCTTGGTGTCGTCCGGTGAGGACATGGGGTCAGTCGAGGGCGGGTCGGTAGACGTTGTTGTCTGCACCCTGGTGCTCTGCTCCGTCAACAACATCCCGCAAACTCTGCGAGAGGTGCATCGCATGCTGAGACCAGTAAGTCATCTGTGCAACTACTGGATTAATCATTCACCAATGTAAATAGGAACTAACTCGCTAAATAAACAACACGCAAAGAAGTCTACTCTAATTATGTTGTATTTATTTTCCTGCACATACTGAGCAAAACAGTCAAACAAACATGCAAAATACTTATTATTTAATCTTTAGGGTTGTTGCAACTGGATTTCTCTGTTACTTTTATCTACCATATATTATGGCTATACCTTTGACCTTTGTGCCAAGATATCTGAAACAAGATATAGAGCTCATTTAGGTATGACATTACTCTGACCGTCACTCCATAATATCATTCTATATTTAAAGTGGCAGTAGGCAGTATATTTTTTGTATCATTTGGCAAAACTTCCATAATAACTTTTCAGCATATTGTAATTCAAGTGTTCTGAGAGATAACTAGACTTCTGCACCTCCTCATGGCTCTGTTTTCAGGCTTTAAAAAATCTAGCCCGTGACGGGAGACTTTGACCAATCACCAGTCATTTCATTGAGAGAGAGCGTTCCTATTGGCTGTGCTCCGGCGATGTGACCGGAACTTGGCGTTCCTTCACCAGATTTCACAATGGCAGCGGCGTCACAAACTTTCTCATTTTACAGCTAAAAAGTACACCACAAGATGTTTCTGAAAACATTTGAGGCGAGAAATAATCATTACAGTAACAGAGTATTGATTCTTATTTGATCAGCGCGGCCTAGTTTGACCGTTTGGTCGGAGTTCGCGAGTGATTGACAGCCAGCTCTCATAGACGGCAGCTGGACAGCAGACCTCATATCAGCTCTTACTGCTTGTTTTCCTCCGGTATGTGAAATCTTGCAGATGCCGTTAGGAGCACCGGAGGACACAGAGGCACAAGAATTTTCAGGTTTACATGTTTCATGTACTACTGTCACGATATAACGACATAACGACAACTTTTTATAAAAATTACTTTTTTTAATCATATTTGCTACAATCACTACTACTACTACTTCAGCTTTAACTTATGTGAAAACGAAATGTAACACAAATGTATTCATTATAAAACATGAGACATGAAGTATGGAAACCCATTTCTTCTTTCAGGGAGAAAAGTAACCAACAGGCATCATGTTGAACGGATTCTAGTTCTGTCAAAGTTTACGCATTAACACAAATTTTGTTTTAAACGCCACCAATTTATTTAGCGCATTAACGCAACTTGAGATTTTTTAGGTTGTGGCGAGCTCAGTTTTAAAGAGTAAAGATACTGGTATCATATGAAACTAGACAACCTAAAGGATCCATTGGTACCAACCATGTGATACTAGCTTGTGAATGAGGCTCTCCAAAGTTTAGCTAAATTTTGGCGAGGAACAACTTGAATGACCATTTTCAAAGGGGTCCCTTGACCTCTGACCTCAAGATATGTGAATGAAAATGGGTTCTGTGGGTACCCACGAGTCTCCCCTTTACAGACATGCCTACTTTATGATAATCACATGCAGTTTGGGACAGTCATAGTCAAGTCAGCACACTGACACACTGACCGCTGTTGTTGCCTCTTGGGCTGCAGTTTGCCATGTTATAATTTGAGCATAATTTTTTATTTTAAATGCAGTACCTGTGAGGGTTTCTGGACAATATTTGTTTTGTGTTGTTAATTGATTTCCAATAATAAATATATACATACATTTGCATAAAGCAAGCATACAGTATTTGTCCACTCCCATGTTGATAAGAGCATTAAATACTTGAGAAATCCCCCTTTAAGGTACATTTTGAACAGATACAAAATATGATTAATTTGCAATTAATTACGATAAATATTTTAATCGATCGACAGCCCTGGATTTATTTTGAATTTTGTTTGCACAGTATCCTCTAAACAAATCTTTGCTTTGCAGGGTGGAGCCTTGTTTTTCATGGAGCATGTTGTTGCGGACCCCTCAACTTGGACGTACTTCATCCAGCATGTTCTGCAGCCTGCCTGGTACTACTTCGGTGATGGATGTGAGCTCATCCGGGACACATGGAAACATCTGGAGGCAGCTGGATTCTCTGAACTCAACCTGAGACACATCCAAGCACCTCTCGTGTTCCTAGTCAAACCACACATCGTGGGTTATGCTGTGAAATAAAGTCGGTCTCATTAGCTTAAGCTTGCTTCACAACCATGAATATGCCAAGCACTCGATGCATTCTCCTTTGTGAAATGATTGATCACCAGTGAGAGAAAACGCCACTCACTTTAATACTGACTTTATTTTTGTATCGGAAAAGAAATTGTGTTTTGTGAAGACACATTCATTTAACACACTGAATAAAAAGCATTAGCGCACACGATACTCATTTTATATGCAGCTTAAGTGAAAAATATATCTTTTGATTAATCATGTCCCATCTTCCAAGTTGCTTGCTGATAAATCAATATGATACTGCCATAGGGAGTCTGTCAGTGTTTATGTGTGCTACTGCTAGATTCATTTGTACCTTTTATGACATGACAATTGCATTAAAAATATATATTTCTGCTTTTATTAAGCTGATTGTGTTGTGTCTTAATGTTGGTGATTAAAGAGTTTAATCCTGCTGCATGATCATGGTTTCTTATTAAACGAGTATTGATATGATATAGACAGGAAAGTCAGAAAAGTGGGGGGACTTGGTCTTACAGTTGCCCCTCACGCACACTACTAGGGTGACAGGTGTCCCACTTTACGAGGGACTGTAAAGCATTTTTATCCCTTGTCCCACGTCCCACATATTGACACGATGTCCCACATTTTCATTGGCTCTAGTTTTCAAAAGTCAAACCACTGCAGGACAGACACTTTTTTAAAATCTGGCTTTTATCCAATGACTGTGAAGAAAGCAGGGAAGGCTGTCATCACGGCGCTGTGTTTGCTGTCAAACTAGGCACACTTGGGTCAAGTGCAGGTTGACCTTTCACCGTCTTTGCTACGCTATGCCCAACGGAGAGAATCGTGAGTCATCGCTAAGTCACAAGTCATGCAGATTTAGGTGGAATGTGATGTAAACTACCACCAAGAAAAGGAAGAGCAGCTGCAACAAAGACTGTGAAACTACTTATAAGTATTTATAAGCCGGTTTCACACGGGGGGGAATATAACATGAAGCGACACAGTTCATGTGATTCTCACAGAAAGAGATGTGCCGATCTATGTGTTCAGGTGACCAAAGTGCCGACGGCTGTAGACTGGACATTTCAGTCTTGGATGTGAGGTAACCACAATCAGGGAGAGAGAGCCAGAAACTTCCACCAAAGAAGACTTTATTTAGATGCGTTTCCCCTTTAACTTCATCACGTGGTGTAGCTGCATCAAATACACAAACATAGGGAGATGCATGACATAAACTGCATTGCACATGCATCTAATCATCATTGTCTTAATATTATCCAAGCAAAGTCAAATAATACTTGAACAAACAATAATTTTTTATAAGTTGAACAAAGGAAAACATGGCCTTAAAGGGGCTGTTTGTAACTTCTTACACGTATAAATCAATCCGGGTCGGGGTCCCATGCGTGCTCGCATGTGGCTACACTGTTCAGACTCAGACTCCAACACAAACTACACGGAAGCACCAAAACCGCAAAGTTATATCTAGTTTAGCCCGTCTTGCAAAACAGTGTTGGCCGCGGTCGGAGGACGCGGGGGAGACCGTAGCTTTGGTCTCCAGGGCCGGAGTCTCTGCTCCGCTGCCTGCCTGCTTGCCTTCACTCACACACCGCGCTCGTTCTCGCTATTTCGCTCCACTTCTAGACGTGTATGCGCACACACTACAAACTGCTGAAGAGTTAGTAGCTCTGAGAATATCTAGTGAATGTAGAGTGGACTTTTGTGCAGAAATAAATGCTGCAGCTCCTCCAGACCAACAGAGGTTTCCCGTGTCTTGTGAAGTGACGGGGCTCCGCAGCGAGAAACGTTGTTGTCTCCGACCAAAACGTCGGCATCTCCCCTGTTCCCTCCGACCGCAGTCGGGAGGCTGAAGCAGGAAAAGCCAACACTAGGATCAGCATTGATTCATGGAGAGACCTTCGTCTGGTCAGCTAACATTACTGCCAAGCAGGTGAAATATAGAGTGATATTGTGGTTTTAGCCGACGTGTGTCGCCTCACTGTTTTGAGCGATGCTCGTTCATGTCTATGTAGAGCGAGCTCAAGCGCGAACCCGACGCGGACTTTCGTTGACTTGATGGCCACAGGTGTCGCTCTTATAAAGCATTTCTGATTCTTACAAACAGTCCCTTTTAAAAGAACAACTCACTTTGAAGATGCACTTGATGAGGATGGCATTTTCTGTCTCTCTCTCTCCCTGATTTGGGTTTCCTCATTTCTAATACTCAAATGTCCAGAGTCTGCAGCCCTCGCCACTATGGTCACCTTAACACTAAGGATGCATTCGGGCAAAGCATAGGGATGTTACAAGATAAGGGGCAGAATAGAAATGTTTATTATTTAAGTTAGATATATTCATATGTTATATCAAAATTGTAGACTACCTCTCAGGCTTGGTAACCTGTCCCACATTGTCCCACACAAACATACTCTCTGTCCCACATTAAGGTTTGTTGGGATCTGGTCCCCCTAGAGACACTACAGTGCTTTAGCTCCATCATGTGGTGAAAAGGGCAACACTATCTGTCAGGTATTAGTGTAATCTCTTGATCTTGTAAAGTCAACCTGTGATGACCCCCAGCAGCGAGGAGGCTCAGAATAAAATGAGGTATTGTCTCATGAAAGTATGCAGACTGCTTTGTCTTGTGATGACTTTACCTTTACATCTAATGGAGATCACAGGCCTGTATGGGATGTACAAACGCTTGTTTCCTTGGCTTGCCTACAACATAACATTTTCATACAACGACAAAATGCACAAAACGAAGAGGGAGCTTTTCAGAAACGTGTGCAAATTTGCAAACGCCGACGGGAGTCTCCGGCTGCTGGAGATCGGCTGCGGCAGCGGGGCCAACTTTCCGTTTTACCCGGACGGCTGCACGGTGACCTGCACCGACCCAAACCCGCACTTTGAGAGGTACCTGCGGCTGAGCATGGACGCCAACAAGCACCTGACTTATGACACGTTCATGGTGGTGTCTGGGGAGGACATGGAGGGGGTGAAGGACGAGTCAGTGGACGTGGTTGTCTGCACCTTAGTGCTCTGCTCGGTCAACAACGTGCAGCGGGTTCTGCAGGAGGTCCGACGCATCCTCAGAGCGGTGAGGCTCACTGTGCTGCCTTCAGGTGCTGTAGGAAATGTTTCATCAGTGACTTCACGCACATTAAAGCGATGGTAGAAGAATGTTTTTGGCATCATTGGGCAAAAATTCCATAATAACCTTTCAGCATATTGTAATTCAAGTGTTCTGGGAAAAAAATAGACTTCTGTACCTCCTCTTGGCTCTGTTTTCAGGCTTTAAAAAATACTTTGGCCAATCACAGGTCATTTCAGAGAGAGCGCTCCTATTGGCTGTGCTCCGGCTGGTGGGCAGTGCTTTGTATTTCCTCAACTGATCTCAACATGGCTGCCGGGTCACAAACAAGCCCCCAGGAAGTGTGCCGGTCAACGATCCGGACTTTCGTAGTGGCCAAACGGCAGTACTGCAACTTCCGTCTCCGTCACGTGATGCCGTTGGGCCCAAAAAGACTTTTTCCCATAGACTTACATTGGGAAAGAGACGTCTGTAACTCAGCTGATAATTTTTTTGAGGTGAATCAACTTCCCAGTACGAACACTCTAATAGCCCTTATTTAAAAATTTTTGTTTTAAAGTAGAAAATTGCACTAATAGCCGAATCCAGAGTTATTTCCCTTCCTCCGTTCATGTGAGTGAGACCCAGACGTGACGTTGGGACCCCGTGACCGAGCGGACGCTACTGCGCATGTCCGGGTTGCCCAAGATCCGCCAAGATACGGGTACTTTTCCAAATGGAAGTCGAGCCATTTAGGCTTCATGCGCCAATGAGCAATTCTTGTAGGAATGACCGGGGCCCCGCCTCCAACGCTGTATCCAGTTCTTTTAATACATACATGGTCAAAAACTTTCTCATTTTACAGTTAAACAGTACACTACAAGATGTTTCTGAAAACATTTTACGTTACGTTACAGAATAGTGATTCATATTTGATCAGCGCTGCCTAGTTTGACCGTTTGATTAGAGTTTGTGAGCGATTGTCAGCTGCTAAGACGGCAAGGCTCCAGCTCGGCTCTGATTGGTTGTTTTCCATCAATCTGTGAAATCTTGCAGATGCCATTAGAAGCACCGGAGGACACAGAGGCACATGATTTATTTTCAGATTACCTGTCTCATGCACTACTGTCAGGAGATAGTGACCGCTTTATAAAAAAATTAAAAAATGTAATCATATTTGCACCAATCTCGCCTACTGCTGCTTTAATGACCCTATAAATAGCCTATATGGCTGGATTAACCTGTTTGGGGATACCGGGCACTAAACCAACCCAACCAACCACTACCTCCCGCCCTGTGCAGTGTGTATACTGTAAACTCTTAATGCCTACAGTGCACACACAACAGACTGTAAATGTGAAGCCAGTGGTGGAATGTGAATAAGTACATTTACTCCAGTACTATCCTTTAAATTGAGTATTTCAATTTCCATTTTCAGAGTCTGGTGTTGCTTGGTAATCCAGCCTTGCACCTGATCTTTGTGCTTCATAGTCATAACAAATAACAGCAACAAGGGAAATTACAGCCACAGCAGTCACAATGTTACAGAACCTGATTTGATTAACAACTATCTTTTTTGTTGGCTCTCTCTTACAGGGTGGAGCCTTCTACTTTTTGGAGCATGTTGTGTCAGATCCCTCCTCCTGGACATACTTCTACCAGCATGTGTTTGAGCCTCTGTGGTACTACCTTGGCGATGGATGCACGATTACCAGAGCAACATGGAAAGACCTAGAGGCAGCTGATTTTACTGAACTTCACGTAAGACATGTTGAGGCTCTAGAGGTTTCTCTGATGATAAGACCACATATCATGGGATATTCCATTAAATGACTGCAGGGGAGAATGGACAGATTTTATTGTGCCTCTAATGGGATTCAGGAGGTTTAGTGTTTAGTCATTAGTCACTATGAGAATATTTTGCTAGCTGCTAACCCATAATTATATTCGGATCATTTTAGTTTTTTCTAGGGCCGTCAACTTCATGTACCAACATTTTCATTGGTCCACCGCTTACATTCATATTAAACACTGGGTCCAAATTGAGTCTGCTGGTTTCATTAAAAAAAATACACTAGCCACACTGCATTTATTGAGTGAAAATATATTTATTTACTTACAGAATCAGCAACATGTCATACACCGTTTGTTCTTCTTCCCCATCCCTCCCCAAGATGTACAAAATAAATATTACCTGGACACTGTGCTTTTTTTTCCCTGATTGTCTAAGTAACTGCCAAGAAACAACCAAACAAACCACACTCAATGTCATCATTTGTTACCCTTTATATTCCATTGCACAAAAATAAGGAATGACAATTGTAACATCTCCTTATAGGGGAATGAGGGGAATTGCTGGTTCACAATATAAACAGGAATTATGTCTGGTAATATACAGTCAAAAGTCTGCAGATGCTGTTAGAAGTTTAAAAAAAAAAAAAAAACAGCAACATTTTTAAAAACACAAGAGATACATTTACAAACAGACTCGAAGTTAAAGCTCACAATTTCAAACCTCCCAGTATTAAAAATGTACACAACTATAAATGTTATAGCATTAGCAAATTTAAAAAAAACAGCAGGTGGAAAAAAGTTTTGTTTGTCGAGTATATCTTACTGCCATCACAAGTCATTTTATATCAAACAGAGTAAAAAACTGGAGGTTCTCAGCCTGAAAAGAAGTGTTCCCAGAAACCCCGTTCATGTCCAAATTTTATGTCCAAATGGCTGAGCTGTGTCGCTCCCGTATTATGTCCAGATCCTCAACCTCTATTCAAACAGGTTATCCTGTTTTAACACAATATAGGTCCTTTAATGTTTTGAGTTCTTCAATCAGGGTCTTGTTTTGGTTTTCAAGAACAGCTACACGGTTTTCGAGGCATTTAACATATTCCTTTTTCTTCCGTCGACATTCGCGGGCCGCCTCTCTGAAAGAGGGACAAAAATGTGCAGTTAGTCCAACCGAAAGGTTATGCAAATACTGAAAATAAACTACATCACTAGGTACAGTATTGTCACTATTGCAACATGAAACAACATATCAAAGCTACAGTAAAATATGTGCAATAGGGATGCTAATTTAGATTTTTTTTCGAAACCGATAACCGACCCTTGTTAAGTGATTATTAACTGTTAACAAACAAGATTAGTGCGTCGCATGCAGCGGTGCTGTGGTTGTAGTGCCTAACAAGCCGCCCAGCTGCAACGATGGACAAACAGGTTAAATCCATCATTTATCTCTAGCTGCAGTGTATGTGCAAAACAGACAACTGTCTCCAGTTCACCCGTCCGGGAGAGTTAGCAGCCACAATGTTGCATGTATTGTCGAGGACACATGCAGCCACTTTCCCAATAAAAGCCTCCACCGCATCATTTAGTTTAGCAGTGAGGTGTAGCGCGGCGTAACGAGTGTTCAACAGACTGTGTTTGTGTGGCGGTGGTGAGTTACTACAGTAATGAGGAGTGGACGGTACTGGCCAGCGTCTTGCATAGCAGACCCACCACCATCAGTGTATGAATGTGTGTGTGAAGAGGAGATTTTACATTTAAGAAAATTTAAACACTTACCTGTTTTTTGCTAGCCTGATTTCCCTCTTCATTGTTGGGTCGTCACTCTTGCCATGAGATACTCCCATAGGAGAGGT
Organism: Sebastes fasciatus; assembly: GCF_043250625.1. NCBI lineage: Eukaryota > Metazoa > Chordata > Actinopteri > Perciformes > Sebastidae > Sebastes > Sebastes fasciatus. The sequence goes on from NC_133795.1 coordinate 16,224,399, forward strand.
CATAACTACAGTCTGAGACAGGGAGCTGGATGCGGGCGCTGTGCGGATCTGGTATGTTTGCACCTCTCCTCCTGCACCTGATGGAAACATGACAGTCAAAAGATGACAGCAGGGGTCAAAACAGCTCTGCCACACAGCATGCATCACTTGCGACTTGAGATCTTACTTGTGACGTTTAGACAGTATTGTGTTATTTGTTAACCATAAACAAACATAACATTACAGCCCATTAGGACTGCAACTAACGATTATTTTTATCGTCAATTATTTTCTCGATTAATCGATTAGTTGTTTGGTCTATAAAATGTCAGACGGGTGAAAAATGTCTATCACTGTTTCCCAAAGCCCAAGATGACGTCCTCAAATGTCTTGTTTTGTCCACAACTCAAAGATATTCAGTTCACTGTCATAGAGGAGTAAAGAAACCAGAAAATATTCACATTTAAGAAACTGAAATCAGAGAATTTTGAGTTACAATGTTAGGAAAGCAATTTTTAAGTCAAGCCTGATGTTGCCTTACACATAACAGAATGATCCCAGTCACTTCCACACAGTGAGGCATACAGCTGATTAATTAAACACTGGTATCAGATTGGTACTCGGTATTGGCCGATATCCAAAGCCCAGGTATCGGTATTGGGACTGAAAAAGCCAGATTGGTGCATCCTTACCACAGAACAAGTTGAGCTAGGCTCAACTTTTTTGCTTTTTTCCCCTTGTCAGAGCCCTCTGTGGCAGCACCCCTCTCTAACTAAAATAACTTTGGAGACTGTATTTTCTGACTAACGGTGCTATTGTCTGTCTGAACACACATTTTGGCATCTGGCAATCTCATTATGAAAGGTGACTACATTAGCAGATAAAATTGGGTTAGAAATCTTAGAAATTGAGATAAATTTTCTTAAAATACGCCATGTTTTGCTTACCTTGTACAACAACCTGGTTGCTTGGCACCAGTATCTGCTGGCCGTCAGGTGTCTGGGCATACTGAAGTATGGTCGTGCCTTGCTGGCCACCAGAGTTGGCCATGGTGACAGCCTGTAGCCCCGGAATGCCTTCGGCCCCCGTAGTCGCCAGCTGGATTGTGCCATTAGCGGCTATGGTAACTAGAATAATCACACAGATGGCATCAGAATCGGGTAAAGCACAAGTAAAAATCAGATTTCAGCTGGCTAGGTTAACATTCTGGGTACTGCAGAGTACTCTTTTTGAAAATAGATTTAAAGAATACAGACGTTTAGGGAATTTTGCCCATTAGCTTACAAGAAGTTTGGTTTCTGGTATACAGTCTGTCTAGTGAGCATACTAACACAAAAGCATACAGTAAATCATATTACACAACAATCATAATGATCCCAAATTTCCTGTTGCAGAAATCCAACATGTTTTTTTTAATTAATTCCGAGGCCTACAAATTCACGACATTTGAAAACAAATTCTTAATTTCAGAGGCCAACTGACCCCACTTTGGGGCACACTCATTTTTTATGTAAGTAATATTGAAGGGAGAAGTTCATACTGTACTGGCCGGTGCTGGTCTGGTAGATTTGGGTTGGTACTGTCACTGCCTGGCTGTTATCCTCCCTCACTTCCTCAGATGAAAGTTCATTTAGGATTTTTCTACAAGGTGAGAGGAGAAGGGTCACTTGAGTTAGAATTCATCTCACAAGACTGTTTTTGTGTTGTGTCTGTGCTTGTGTTTTGATTCTTTTACCTGTATGAAGGCCGTCTCGCCAGTATTTCTCTGGTCTTATGGGCTGCAGCTCCACTGTCTGAGGAGTCTTGTGAATCGTCACTATCTGAATCCAGGGCCTTGAAAGACGCAGGTGGATTAAAAAAGTGCATATGAGTAATTGGATAAAACGGCATATTGACAGTTTGTAAACAGAATCTACGGAGATGAATTAAACATTTAGAAACAACGATTACAGTGTCAAGAAAACCAGGTGGTCTCACCTGTGCAGACTGCATCTGAGGGGACTGAATGACTGACGACTGAGCAGACTGGATCACCCCTTGAACTTGAAACTGACCCCCTGGCAGCTGTAAAACGGCAACAGAACCACCACCCAGTGACATCTACAAAAACCCAAACACAATATTAAATCTATACAACAACAACAATAACAACAACAACAACATATTTATCAACGCATCAATTTTTGTGCATAAAAAGTTCAGAAGCTTATTGAGCCTCATTCGTATAAAACTGCTTAACCAGAGTCATCATTTCACCTAAATTACACAAAACACATTTGGTTTTCTCACTACCTCATCAAGCAACGGAGAAGGTTTTGGTTTTATGTGCCTAGGATTGAGATATCTACCATTGACACTTCTGCCACCACTCTAATACAATGGTTGCGCCCAAAATTGCATACTAAAATGCTATTTAGTACGCTAAAACAGTATGCGAGATATTTTAGTATGTCCGAAACATTAGTATGAAACCCCAATAGTACGCGAATTGTATATTATTTCCAGTGAAATATCACAGTATGCAAACGCTGGACACTATGGCGACATAAATATCCCACAATGCAATGCGGTAGTGACGACAACATTCCAAACAGATGTTGACGGACAGCTCTGTAACATCAATAACGCTTCAAACTAAGTATAATATTTCGCTTTGCTAGGCGTAATATATATTTTAAATTAATTCAGACATTGATTCTCCCAAATCGTCATTTTGGTCACATGAGGTTGGCACAGGTTACCATGGTTACACATCTCAAGCTGGCAAGGAGGCTCTCAGGAAGTGACGACGTAACTTACTGCTCAATGCGTCCAAAGAGATACATACTACTGTTTAATCACACAAGAGTATGTTGGAACGATAGTACACATACTGGGTATGTAGTGCATAGTATGCGATTTCGGACGCAACCAATGAATGTGAATGGAATTTAGCTTATGTTCCTCAGAGTTGCCGTGGTTACTCTGGATGATCTACAGACCTCACTGTGATCGGTTTCCTCTGGATCTACGTTTTACTGAAGAATAGTCTCTATGAGAACTGCAAGTGACGGCTGCCGATTATCTCGAGTAACCGAGACTTTGTTTTTGCAAAGACAAGTTAATATTGAGTTTTTCAAATATATTTTTTTCAGAATTTTTCTATCATTGGAGTGGGCTGTTATGGGCTGAAATCTTCAAGATGGATATCTCCTAAACTATCTGCATGATATCACAAGGGATCAGTGGAAAATGTGTAATTTGGGTGAACTGATCATTTAAAATGTATTTAAAGAAACCTACTCACTATATTATTTCAACTAAGTGAACACTTAATGTGTCTTGTTGCAATATGATTAAAGTGGCAATCATTTCAGTCGTGGTTGATGTAGAATTTCTATTTGAGTGAAAACAATGGAGTTGTGCACAGAATTTAGCAGTCTGGAGTCTTTCTATTGATTCATTAGCTTAAAAATAGAATAGAAAAGTTATATATCTCTATATTATATATGTTTCATATATCTCTATAGCTTCAAGTTTTCAAATTTGGGTGCATATTTCCATTTTTTTCTTTGTATACAATGGAGAAAAACTCAGACATCCATTTCAAATAATGCAAATATATAAATATTGCAATACTTTCATCAGTCATATGCGCAATCACCATTGCGTTACGTCATTTGGCTATTGATAGTGACTTATCAGACATTTATTTAAATGAAAATCTTTGAGATTGCCACTTTAAATATACCTTCTTTTACCCTCATTAACAGTTTTTAGGCACACTTTGAGTCCATAAAAGTTGAGAACCATTGTCACATCGGATGCTACCGTCAAGATAGAAATTGCAACCATTGATATGAAACAAAAAAACGGTTTTATATCTATGATTGGAACATCCTCTGATACATCAACAAGTAAGTAAGACAGCAACAGAGCAAGCAAATTGGTCACACTAAAATCCCTTATTACAAAATTGACAGATAAGACTGTGCAGATAAGTACTTATTTTTTCAATTCCAATAGTCTTCCTCTAACTTTGGCTCCGAGTTCATGGTTAACATGACTATGAGAGGCTATAAATATCTATAAGAGCAGAGTTAAAACAAAACTGTACTAATAAGCCAACCGTAAGACCTTAAAGAGTGAAGAATAAAGAAAGAGAATAAAGTCATACTATTTCAAGAAGGAAAAAGTCGTAATATTACGAGAATAAAGTCATAACTTTACGAGAAAAAAAGTCATTTCCTCCTCCACAAAAGAAGCAATTTCCCCCAGGTCCATGTGGTTCTTTCATTGGAATAAATGTTTCTTATAAATAAATGTTTCTTGCACCATCTTTTCAAGGTCCTGATACTTATGATAATGTGGTGCTGATGTGCCAAAAGATTAAGTATTTTGTTATTTGTGAAACCTATCCTAAAGTATAACTTCACAAGATGCTCCATGCTCCTCATTTTCACACAGGCTGCTCAAGTTCCCCTCTAAAATAACAAGTACAATTACTACTTTATAATATTATGACTTTATTCTCATATTACGACTTTTTTTCTCGTAATATTATGACTTTATTCTCATAACACTACGACTTTTGTCCCTTAAACTTATGATTGTATTCTCATATTACAACTTTTTTTCTCGTAAACGTATGACTTTATTCTCATAATATTACGACTTTTTTCTCGTAATGACTTTATTCTCATAACACTATGACTTTTTCCCTTAAACTTATGATTTTATTCTCACATTACAACTTTCTTTCTCTTAAATGTATGACTTTATTCTATTAATATTACGACTTTATTCTCATAATATTACGACTTAATTCTCATAATATTACGACTTAATTCTCATATTACAACTTTATTCTCATAATATTACAACTTTATTCTCGTAATATTACGACTTAATTCTCATATTACTTTATTCTCATATTATTACGACTTTATTCTTATATTATTATGACTTTATTCTCATAATATTACAACTTTATTCTCATAATATTACAACTTCATTCTCATATTATTACGACTTAATTCTCATATTACAACTTTTTTTCTCGTAAATGTATGACTTTATTCTCATAATATTACGACTTTATTCTAATATTACAACTTTATTCTCATATTATTATGACTTTATTCTCATAATATTACAACTTTATTCTCATATTATTACGACTTTATGCTCATATTATTACAACTTTATTCTCATAATATTACAACTTTATTCTCATATTATTACAACTTTATTCTCATAATATTACAACTTTATTCTCATAATATTACAACTTTATTCTCATATTATTACGACTTTATGCTCATATTATTACAACTTTATTCTCGTAATATGACTTTATTCTCATATTATTACAACTTTATTCTCATAATATTACAACTTTATTCTCATAATATTACAACTTTATTCTCATAATATTACGACTTTATGCTCATATTATTACGACTTTATGCTCATATTATTACAACTTTATTCTCGTAATATTATGACTTTATTCTCGTAATCTCACATGTATTATTTCTCCCTGAATGTGGCTTATTATAATCCCTCATAGCTTCTTAATGGGAACGTTACTGTATGTTTAAAAGGGATCTATTAGTTACCTGTTGTGCTATCTGTGAGAACTGAGAGCTTGTGATGGTGGTGGGAATGGAGACAGTCTGTAACTCAGTGCCATTGCTGCCCTGCTGCACCTCTTCCATAGTAACTGGGAACACATAAATAAACCAATATTACCGTTTATATAGTAAAACAACAACAACTGTCTTGGTCTGTGGCTTGTTGTTGCCTTGCCTGTCTGTATTGCGGCACTCCGCTGTGGCCTATATGTTAATATAATTACTTCCCGACCAAAGTGAAACAGATCGGAGCGATATCAAAATCACAGTTTCATACTTTATAACCGCTTATTTTAAAGTTAAACAAACGAGGTGTGAGGTTTAAGCTAACTAACACCTCGACTTCCTCTTTGGTTTCAAATGTGTTAGCCAATAACACGGAGTTACTGAACATAGCTAGGCCCAGCAGTCACTACTGTTAACTTTATACACTCAAAATTAAATGTTTTACGTTTTTAAAGTTGCCCGACTTCATCCCAAACAAACAGGGTAATGTAAAGTTACCCGTTCAGTCATAACTACCAGTATGATTCAAAGCTAGCTTAGTTAACGGCCGCTAACGTTCGTTTAAACTAACGGATGTTAACCGTTTAAACCGTTAAAAACGGCCGTTTTAAACCGTCAAAAACGGTCGTTTTACAGCTAAACGGCGGGAAGGTTTAGTAACTGCTGGTTCACAGGATGGATGAGCTTTTGTCTCCCAATGAGCAAAATATGTGCAACTCTGTCACTGGCACGCAACTTACCGCGTCAATAGACGTCAGCGATACGGGGAGCCATTAAGCTAACTACACCTTCCCTCTTCTTCTAAACGGCGACGAGGTTGACGACGCAACAGAAGCCGCCATTACAACCGCCAACAGAGGAGCAAGACAGACGAGACAACAGCAACAAAACTACCGCTCAGACAGCAGATATCTACCTTTTCAGAGGCGGCGGAACTGCTCTTGTTCTTGTGGACGTCGGGCAGTTCGTGTGTGAAACTTTTGATGGGAGAAAAACCCTCGAAAAGTTACTTAGCAGAAAATGGCTAACGGCTAAAAATATACAAAGATGTCAGCTAAAAAAAAAAAATAGCTGACCACTTTTTTTTTTCCAGAGGAAATGGGCGGGGCCTGCTTGGGAAAGACGCATTACGTCATAGTTTCATTCAGAGCTTTGTGATTGGTGGAGAGAGTTTGAACAATTGGTAGCAGTTTGTTTTCATATAATACTTTATTCAAGTAACCTTTATTTTATGCTACTTTATATTAAAAGTATTTATTCATTTAAGCTGCTAGAACATTACAATGCATAAGATGCATCAGCATAATATAACACTCAGGCATTCTGCATTGGAAATAAACTAGGGCTGTCAATCGATTAAAATATTTAATCGCGATTAATCGCAAATTACTCAAATTTTTTCATCTCTTCAAAATCTACCTTAAGGGGAGATTTGTCAAGTATTTAAAGGTCCCATATTATGCTCATTTTCAGGTTCATACTTGTATTTTGTGTTTCTCCTAGAACATGTTTACATGCTGTAATGTTAAAACAAAACTTTATTTTCCTCATACTGTCTGCCTGAATATACCTGTATCTACCCTCCGTCTGAAACGCTCCGTTTCAGTGCATTTTGACATAATTGCAACAGAATTGCGTTGCTAGGCAACAGCTTGGGTCCATGTGTACTTCCTGTCAGCTGATGACATTCACATACACTGCAACAGGAAATAAAGTGGGACATATTTAGAATGTTTATGTTTAAAACTGTGTAATGGTCTAAATATTGTATATTTGTGACATCACGAATGGACAGAAATCCTGACAGCTTGTTTCAAATGCAGAGTTTCTGAATACGGGCTGTGTGTATTTCTCTGTCGATTGAGTGTTTCGATACTTTCACAGTATTTATATAGGACTTAAGCCTGCTTTATAATAAAAAAACATGAAAATTTCACTTTTTTATAATATGGGACCTTTAATACTCTTATCATAATGGGAGTGGGTAAATATGCTTGCTTTATGCAAATGTATGTATATATTTATTATTGGAAATCAATTAACAACACAAAACAATGACAAATATTGTCCAGAAACCCTCACAGGTACTGCATTTAGCATAAACAATATGCTCAAATCATAACATGGCAAACTGCAGCCCAACAGGCAACAACAGCTGTCAGTGTGTCAAGTGTGCTGACTTGACTATAACTTGTTCCAAACTGCATGTGATTATCATAAAGTGGGCATGTATGTAAAGGGGAGACTCGTGGGTACCCAGAGAACCCATTTTCATTCACATATCTTAAGGTCAGAGGTCAAAGGACCCCTTTGAAAATGGCCGTGCCAGTTTTTCCTTGCCAAAATTTAGCATAAGTTTGAAGTGTTATTTAGCCTCTTTCGCGACAAACTAGTATGACATGGTTGGTACCAATGGATTCCTTTGGTTGGGTTTGCTTTAATACTGAGCCCGCTACAACCTCCGACTGCGTTAATGCGTTAAAGAAATTTGTGATATTAAAACGAATTTGCGTTAACACGTTATTATTAACTTATTAACTTTGACAGCCCTAAAATAAATACTTTTACTTTTAATCCTTTAAGTAAATGTTGCTGATAATACTTCTACATCTATGTAATTAAATTATGATAGATTTTTAGTAGCAGTTTTTCCACTGATTCTTGGATCACGGATTGTGCCCTCTTGTGTTTGTTCATCTCTTCTTGAAACCAGTACAGGGCCAATCTTTTAACAAAGCATGATGTGACTGTTTTAAAAAATCAGACTCATATTTCCCATCGTACAGGTAGCTGTCAGTTCCATTCATTCTGTTTAGTATGAAAATTAATGTACAGATATTTGAAGTTGGGCCTCCTTCCTTTACTTCAAAATGTTGGCCTTTTCAGCAGATCATACACAAAAGGTATCTTTCCTGTTCAATATTACAAATTCTCAAACATGCCTTCACTGTAAGGATGCAAGTTGTGTAATAATAATCCAAATCACTGTTACATCATTACTAAACTCATGAATATCAGGACACCTGAAATGATTAAATGCTTTTGTTTATTCTGTATTACTTTTACATAAAGTATAAAACAAAGTACAACAAACCAAAAATAGAAAATAAGTGAGAAAAATGGGAAGGGGTGTACCACCTTGATTTCTCAACTATACGAGTTAAAACACCTCCCTAACATTAAAGACTCATCAGTGGATCACACCCTCATGGAGCAGTTTTAAGAATTCACCAAATAATTAATATACAACATACCAAGAGTGCATACACAAAAAATATTGATAGAACAACTCAAGAGAGATTAATACAGTACACTACTGGTTAGATTTCATCAGTCCTCTGTTCTTAGTTATTAAAAAATGTTTAAGCATCATGTTTATTTCACCAGACTGTGCAAGCTTTGAAATTAAATTGCACGGTCGTTAGGATTGCATAGTGTGTAGGAAATCTGACGGAGAGAAAAAGAGTGGAAACCACAGGAAGCCCTTGTAGACTTCCCAGCGAAGCAGGTAGATGGTAGATGGACACTGGTCGTCAGTAACCCCTCTTTTTGCTCATTAGGTTTGCCTTAATTACAAGATTTGTTTTGACAAACATCTACATTTTATGGGTATTATTCACAGATTGCACCAAGGGACCACCTGGTCCATCCCTGTGTTGTGAGTTTTGTTCCCTGAATAAACAATTTTATACACATATATCTCCTCCACTTGTGCCTCGAGATGAGAAGCTGATTTCTTCTTGTGCTTGGCTGACTCATGCAAACATTCTGCTGCAAACGAAGGATGCAATGTTAAAGCTAACATGAAGTGCTATTAGTTTTTTACTCTTGGTGGACGACATAAAACTGGGCAAAAGCAAATGTCAAGCATTATATATCTAAAATTAGTAACACATTTAATGTAACATGAAATGGGTATAGTTAGTCCACACAGTAGACACCTACTGTAAGTACCACCAGTGCAAAGTGCAGTAATTCAACGGATCATATTCCTGTTTAAATGATTAAACATCTTTCCAATATTGTGTTTGGCATGATTGAATGTTATAAACGGACAATTGCAAAAGTCCAAAAATAACAAAAAAAGCTATTTACATGTTGACATTAAGTGGTCATCACTGAAATACAGTATAATCCAGTACAAGGGACCTATAAATTATGGCAAGGAGCACAAGGAAAGCATGAGATTACAGGAAAACAAATACATTTTGCAAATACATCTTGATGCAAATATATATATATATTTCTTTTTTTACCCTTTTTCATACAATTACTTTACTTGCCAATAAAGGATGTTTCAGTTGTGGCTCAGCTTTGCAACTGCATTCACAAGTGCTTTTAAATCCAGTGACTTGAACACAGAAAATAATCCAGATACATGATGACTTGCCTCTATTGACTACAGACTGAAACAAGAGTCCTGTTGGAATTCAAAGTAAGTCTTTACAAAGTTGCACAAACACAAAACACAGTTTGAATGAACTTTGAATGTGAAGAGGAAAAGGAAACTCTCAGATACTTTGCTCTATTATGCAATACAAAACTGAGAGTATGATGGCATGGATATTAGATGAACAGTTTTGGGCTTATTTTGTTTTTTTTTACGTTTTTACAAAATAACCCAGTAGCCTGAAAATAGTCATGATATTGGTTTTTAACCAATTTATTTTTTTTCTCAATGGCTGACAGGAAAGTTCCCTGGCATTAACAGTGATAGCCCTCCCGGTAAACTCTCAAAGCTCCTCAAGCAAGAATCCTCAGAATAATATATGTCGTTATAATGCCTCATTGTTATAATAAAATAGACATTTTTTGAGAAAGTGCAATGTTTTATCGATCCTGACTAACAATGCTTTAAAGTTAATTATCTTTACCCTTCATTATACAACTAATATTCCATTTCAAAAGTCAAAACTGGTAAATCTTATTTACAATCCTCTCTCTGCTACAATTAACATCCCTCAGCTGGGTATACCATCCATAAACCATCAACTGAGAGAGACGAGTCAAGCTTTTATACATTTATACAATTAAAAATATCTATACAGTAACGTACAGTATCTAAAATACAACAGGCCTTTATAGGTACAGTACAGAATATGGCCTCTTTCCTCTTTATTTTGATCCCTTTGGATGTCTGTCAGGATTTCCACTACTAGTCAAAACCAACGGAGAATAAGCAGCCATTATTAACAGATTCGTTCAAAATTAATAAAGGAATGTGTGGCTGGAGTTTTATAAGGCAGGAAATATATTAGGGCAGGAAAATTGTGAAAATGTATTTGGCTTCATTATCATGGGACAAAATAAGCTTTCTGGCTACTTGTTTAATGGTTTGTTTTCATCTGCCCTCTTTTATTCATCCATGTTAGTGAGAGATGACGAGGGCTCAGCCCACGCGTTTGTTTGAAAGCTGCATGTAAAATATATTTCAAGTTGTTGTTAAATAGCTCTTGAATGTGCGTAGACACAGAAGGGAAAGTGTTTTACGAGGTTTGTGGTGGGTACGGAATAAGACGATGGATTTTCACAAAGACATTAATATATAGTTAATTTCAAAAGTGGTCCTGTTGTATGTGTTGTTTCGCCCTTTCCCTAAAAAAGTGCAACAGGGGGCTTTTTTTCTTTGCCGTATGCAGTGCATGTTGCTTCTGTCCCATTTGCAAAATCTATAAAACACAGTGAAGAACTCCAAACATGGCAGGTCCAATCACAGACATGCAGTGGCCGAGATATGCTGGTGTCACACAGGGCTGGGTGGCAATACACGTGGTTCATGCTTTTCCTTTTTCACCCTCTGCCAAAGCTGGAGCCGAGCGCCGAGAGCCGTAGATGACGGCAGACCACCGCGAACCTCTCACATGTTGTAAGCGACGTAGATGGGATCCAGCTGGTCAGCGAGGAAAGAGTCACGGAGGTGCATGCGTTGCTTCTCTCCCCTGGAGTTGATGGGTATAACCCCGGGGTCCACGATAACCACCACGCCCACGATGAGGTGGTGCTCCTCCAGGACCACGTTGGTAATCAGAGGCACCAGGTCCAGCGCATCCTGCTCTGAACCACAAAGCTCTGACACCACCACCAGCAGGTTGGTCCACGTAAACACAGCACTGTGAGGGATGAGAACACAAAAGCAATGTTAAAGGAATAGGTTGACCATAGAAATAGAATAGGAGTAGAAGGGTCATTAAACTGTTTTCTGTGGTTATTTGAATAGTGCAAAAGAAAATGGTGATTGTTGTTAGTTGTTATGGTGACAACAGAGCACACATCAGTGGGGCCGTAAAAGTGTGAAGAGAGTGGACGCAGCTCCCAGATGATGTGCCAATGTGCTTTCGTACGCTGTTGACACGAGTGTGTGGATGAAGCATTAAACTGTTAAATTGTATTCATTTACTCTGGCTCTCTATGCCTCGTAACGTTATTCACTGCTCCTTTATTTGTTACTGCAAAACCTCACCTCAGTGAGTCCGCGACTTGCCGCAAGTCTGTTTAGTTTATACGGAAGTAAGCCCCGCTACAATGGTCGTTATGGCAACGGTACACATAAAAATAGTCGCCGCACTGACCATCCTGCTACATTGATTTAAATGGGAATGTCAGTTCTACTCCTATTCTAATTCTATGAATTTGACCTTTTGGGGAATACGTGCATTCACTTTCTTCACAGTGTAATTAAATGTATGTATCACAATGTGCTTTCTTTTGCCATTGGAGCAGTTTGCATCTTAGGAGTGGATATTACTGGTCAATATGTAGTTTTCTAAGAACATTGATACAGTGTGTGTCAGGTAGGTACAGTATGTACAGTATATCAAAACCATTCTCACCTCTCAGCTATACTGCGGTGAGCCCGGGACACTGAGGTTTCAATGTCGATCGGGTGGTAGCGCAGCCCTCTAAGCTCCAAGGTCTCATCCAGTGCGCCCACCACAAAGAGAGCGTCATGCCGATCTGAGCACAGAAATACAGACGTAGCAGGAATTGTGTAAGCAGCTAGGATTGTGCTTCCTGTTAAAATAATTGTTAATAATCTACAATCCATCTCCATAATAAACTCACAAGACCGATTTATCTATTTGGTTTTTAAATCTCAGGGTCTGCTTACCCCCGTTTGCCTCCAAAAGCTCAGTCCTCTTCACAAAACCCAAGTATCCCGTCCTGGCCCATAAGGTCTGCGGGTCTCCAAAGCTGAGCTTGGTGTTGAAGTGGTTGGCCTGAAGACTCTCCTCTCCGTAGATGGTGTAGTAGCCGCTGGCATTGTGAGGGCTGTTCACCCAGATCTAAGAGAGAGAAGCACACACAGTTGGTTTCAAGACAGAACGAGGCTTTACCCACCATTTGGTCATGATACTGTCATGTTGTGCAGCGTATAGACATCTCACCTCTCCTAGATGAGAATCACCAAGTGGACCTCTGGTCTCTGGATTTACGATTATCACCCGAACGCCTGGCAGTATCTGTAGATGAAAGAAATGAGTCATACACTGTCAAACATGCACCACATTTAATTTAATAATTCAATGACTGTATGTGTATCGTGGGTTTACATGTCTAACATCTCACCTTGCCAGACTCCATTAGAGGAAGACTCTGAGGTGCTCCTCTCTCCACCAGCCTCACTCTGAAAAAGTCACATACATAAGCAGACATATACAATCAGTCTACGACCCACACTCGCTCTCTGAAACATCAGCTAAGACCTAAACTCCACATACTTTACACAGTAGGCCTGACGTACTGTTTAAATTTACAAAGCTCAGTTTAGGACACAAAAGACTTTTGTTTGTTTCAACATGTCACCCTGGTTGAAATGATCCATGTGTTCTCACCTGTCATGTCGGAGGGACTTCATGTCCACATAAACCGTACAGGGATCCGGTCCAGTGGTGCCCTGTAACACACAAAGAGCAGGTACATTCAGGTACCACTGGTTCCCATCTAGGTATAATTCAAAGTGTACCAGTGTTGTAGTACTCAAGGTCGGTCTTGTTCTCAAAACCACTTTTTAAAGGTCTCGATCTCGTCTCAGAATCAACCACATTTTTATTCGGTATTGTCTCGGTCTCAGACAAAGAGGACTCAGGATTATATATCCAGACCGGTCAAGACCACATTGTCTGATTTATTTGTTAACATCATTACTTTGATTGCTCATAGAAAACAAGGAAATTTACCACAGATTAAAATTCACCTATACAATGCCTTTTGATTATTTTATCAATCTCATGGTACACTTATACATGGCGACAAAAGAGGTGAAGGAAGAGGAATCTCTTTCTGTTGTCTGTAGGTGTTTTTATGGGAATGTGGATCTTTCAGATCAGTTTGAGGAGTGCCTATGGCTTGCATGTGTCATGCAGTGTGGGACTCCCACTGGTCTGGTCTTGACTTGGCCTCAACCCCTCAAAGTCTTGGACTTGTCTCGGTCTTGATACACTTTAGTCTAGGTCATGACTTGGTCTTGGTTTAGGTGGTCTTGACTGCAACACTGAAGTGTACTTCAATGTGACGCCAGGTTAGGTTGGTTGGTGTACCTGCAAGCAGACGGCCAGGTTAACCCTGGAACCAAAAGCGGTGCTGACAGCTCTGGTCGACAGCCCGATGTCCTTGAACAGCTTGGAGAAGGAGTTTGAGAGGGAGAGTCGAGGGCGCTCCTCTGCTATTACCACGCAGCTCCGCACACACGACAGGCTCACACCACGAGCCTGAAACACACCCACACAAAATGATCAAATCCTTCACAAATATGACATGTCTGTCATTCATGACTGTCTCTCTCTATTCTATATATAAACAGTATGTAGAACTCACCTTGAGTAAATCAGTCTGAGTTCCCAGCCCTTTAGTGCAGAGCTCCATGACGGAGTAGGAGCAGAAGGTGTCTCTGATGCGGTACTGACTGAGCGTGCTCAGCCACAAAGACAAGCAGGTCTCCAGCTCGAAGGGAGGAATCAGGACGGATTGGTGACCTGAGTAAACACTACAAGACAAGACACAAGGGAGAAAAAGTGGGTGAGTGGAGGAGGAACAACCATGCTACATAGCATGTATGTATTGTAGGTTTACTGCACCTTGCGAGGCACCACAAGACGAAGCCCAGGCCACAGTAAGGATCCAGGCAGATGGCTATTTGGCGAGAGGAGTACAGTTCACACTGCAGTTTTATAGAGCGGCAAATTGCACTGACAGCTGCATGAGAGACCTGCAACAAACAAGAATACATATTAGAAACTCAAAAGGAAAATGTCACACTGACATGCCGATTAAAGCCACTTTGTACAGAAAGACATGAAGGAGCTCAGCAGCTGTATACATAATAGCATGTGTGTATTGGATTGGGATCAAGAGCAAACACTGACGTATTTGAAAGCGAAGCTCATCTGTCTCACCTTGACCCCAGTGAGCATGCCTGTAGTGGACACACTGAAGTCCAGATAAGCAATCATCTCGGCCGTGGGCGGCTTGTAGACCTGTGGAGGCCGGCGGCGAGGAAGGTCATCTGCAAAAAACAACAGTGCATGTGTTACAGAGAACAAAATAAATGTTAATAATGACCCAACAAAAATTAACCACAACCAGATTATACTCTGAATTATTGCTCTCAGATACTAGAATCAGATATCAACTCATTCAAATTCAAATGTTGTTAGGAAGAGCTTGACAGAACATAATACCCACAAACAAAAAGGAAAACAAAGTAGAGATAAAGTATGCACCAAGCATGTATCTACCCGCAAGTTTGTCTACCCACTGAGCAATTTTTGTAATAACTGGAGAAGGCACTGCAGAGAAATGTCCCACTTCCTGTTTGTGTTAATGCTGCAAACGGTCCACAATAACTGACACGAGCGTTTGTGACAGAGCTGTGCACTTTATACACGACTAGCTTTACACTCACTATGACGACAAACTGCCCACAACTAATCTACTCTCTTGAATTTGACTCATGAGAGGCTCAACTACTGTAAACATGTATTCTGAATTCAGGAGTACAATCATTTCTTGTTGCAAATACTTGGCAAAAATAGTTCATAAAACATCTGTCATGAAACTCTGCACAGCTCATGTGGATTTAGGGTTAAAGTTGAGTTTTGGACTGATGGTGGCGCCAGAGGAATTGTGTTTTCTTTTTGTTTTATTTTCAAATTAATTTCAATTCTTTTTCATTTCATGCTGTGAATAAAAGGCCTATCTGTTGGTATCTTACCTGTGTCAATGATCGTTGGCCACGTTTTGATGTTTACAGAAGCAGCAGCCTCTTTGGAGCGCAGAGTCCTCATGAGACTTTGAGTGGTGAGGATACATGCAGCTTTACTGACCTGGAAAACAAAACACAAGCATGATTCATTTGAACTGCAGAAGCTGCTAAAAATAGTCAAAAATTAAATGAGTGGCAAAAACAGCCAAAAGCACACATAAACAAATGCACACAACATGATCCATCTTCCTATAGCCCAACTGATTAGGGCTGCAACTAACGATTATTTTCATTGTCAATTAATCTGTGGATCATTTTCTCGATTGATGGATTAATTGTTTGGTCTATAAAATAGTGAAAAATGTCGATCAGTGTTTCCCAAAGCCCAAGATGACGTCCTCAAATGTCTTGTTTTGAATTCAATAATAATGCATCGGCTGATTTCTTTTAATATCTACATATAGGCCACAACAAAAAAAAAAAACTGATATCAGGATTAAATGAATGAACACACATGTATGTACACACAAACCCATGAGCATGCAATAAGAGCACACACACTTACATCAATAATCATGCGGACAGTAGGCAGCGTGGCCGCCAAGTTCTGAGGGTGCGGAGGCCTGACGTTTACGGGAACACATCCAGCGTAGAGACAGCCGTAGAAAGCGGCTATCAAATCAATACCTGAGAGGAAGATGGAGGACAAAGGTGGAGTAAAAAAAAAAAATCAATCTGAATGGGAGTAATACGTAGACGGCGACAGGAAGCCAGACGCCGAACCCACCAGGAGGATAAAGCAGCACTACGTTCTCTCCGGTGTTGATGCTGCCTTTCTCAGTGAGCGCCGCGCCGATCTTCTCCGCTCGCTTGTGAAGCTGGACGCAGGTCGCCGTGCTCACCGCTACACCCTGTAGGACAGGAGTAACGCACAGATGAAGAGATACAGCAATATCCTTAATCTTGTGCATCACAGTCAACATATACTGTACATGCTGTTTTATGAACAGATCAGTGTGATACCTTGGCATTAAGAAGAACAAAGAGGACGTGGTCTGCGTCTGTCTGTGCCCTCCACTGAAGAGCCTCTGTCAAATACTGATGCTGAAATAACAAGAAAACATAATTAGATGTATGTACGGTATATATCTGAGGGCTTTAATAGTCTTTATACATTATTACAAACACAACCACGGAGGGTTATACAGAGGGGAGCGTTGTGCTGATGGAAGAACTTAATTTAATACACCTAAATAAAACAAAAGCTCAGAGACCTCAGTACATCGCTGTCTGGCATAAATTATCTCTGGGGAACGTGCAAAGAGTTTACACCACATCCTCTGAGCCAATCCGGCTCTTAAAATAATGAACAATCACTTAGGATGTGAAAGGAGCCTGTGCAGTAAAACAAGGGGAAGCTACAGAAGGTGCATATCTTGTAACACATAAAAAAAAAAACATGCAAAGTTTTGCTCATGTCACATTTTAACACAAGCACACAAAATAAATACAACAACAATACCACAATAGAATATAGATTAGAGCATGACAAGAATAAACAAAGGTGTTGGGAAGATGCCAGAAGGGGGCCGTAGTTCTTACCATCACAGTGGGCCACATACAGAGCTACATCCAGAGAGAGACGAGAGCAGAAAGAGAGAAGAGTCCAGGTTTTTTCTTACATCTATAAACCTGAGCTGTGGCTGAGCCTGGAGCATTGTTACACTGGCTGTGGAAAGTCTTCAAACCTAACTATGTAGCATTATAACACAGTAGGAGCATCGGTACTGATCATGTGTTTCCTGCTGAATCTGAAGGACATGCATGTGGCTCTATTGATAGTGGAAATGATAGAAAGTTATCAGATACATAGTTTGTGGGTGGTTGAAAGTGGGAGCAACAGTGCTCATGGTCATAATACCTTCCGGACAAGATCCTGATCTTCGATCATGCCGAGGTCCCTGCCTGTAGCCTGGGCGATCCTCTTCCCTGCCACCAGGTTGCCGACCATCACAGACGCAGGACCCACGCCAACTACAAGAGAGACAGGAAATATAGGAGGAAAGAAGCAACAGATTAAGTGAGAGAGAGAGAGGTAAAACAAAATTGTCATTACTAAATTATGTTAGGTTAGTTTTCTTTCTTTTTTTTCCACTTTTTTGTTATTATTCGTTTTTCTCCTTAAATTGAAGAGAGGTACGTTGTATAAGCCGGTGGCTTCTTGACCTCTCCTGACACATTTCTTATTTTTTCATTAACTGGATTTTATGCAGTCTAATGTGTGTGCAAATAAATAAATAAATACTTGACAACTCTCCCTTTAAGGTACATTTTAAACAGATAAAAATTGTGTGATTAATCGCGATTAACTATAGATTATCATGCGATTTATCACGATTAAATATTTTAATCGATTGACAGCCCTAATTATAATATAAATAAATTAATCTGTGCAATATTTTTGGTGTAGGGCATCATGCATTATTCTGGGGTGTATGTTCTCTGGGTATATGGATCTGTGTGTGTGCTATTCAATGCTAACTGTTATTTGATTGTACATGTTAGATATATTGTGTGTATATGGAGAGGCTGTGTGCTGCTATGTTACCGGTGTTCTCTTGAATGCCCAAGACAAATTTCTCCTAAGGGAGACAATAAAGGCTAATCTAATCTAATCTTATCTAATCTTATCTAATCTAAAGATAATTGGAAGAGAGAAATATTTGTAATATAGGACATTTCACAATAAAGCACCCAAGGAAACCTTAATACTTGTCACCTTAATCCTGTCAGAATCAAATATAGCTTTAATTTTTACTTAACTGGAAATTAACCATTCTAAACTGCATTACTGTTTAGGGAAACACAGATAAATGGTGGCTGTGCTCAAGTGTCCCGATTGCGTGACATTTGCTGAACTTTGCCACAGCCAGGGGGCCAACGTGGCAGAAACACTGCGTTCCTAAATTCAGAAACTGTTATGTAACGCTACTGACCATGCTCTTATTTTACACTTTATAAGCCCGACTGACTCTCGCATGCAGGACGATCAACAATTTCTCGCATCTTTAAGGAAACTGTCTGCAGATGAGCGTCGCCTACCGGGCTGTTTCTGGCGGGGCTTGGGCAGGTTGGTGACGCACGTGTGGGGACACATTAGGATGTTGCAGGGGTGCAGGTTGCCGTCTAAGAAGAACTGCTTGGCGTCAGAGATGTGGATGCCACCCAGGGGTGTTTTAGGTAAGGTGTTGGCCGGGACCAGAGCCAGACAGTAGAGGCCCACCTGGTGAATGCTGTCGATAGCCTGCAGAGGAAACAACAAAATAACTAATTACACAGCATTTGTTTTTAAAAGACTGAAGGGGACTCAAGAACTTGGTTGACAGAATGGTGCTTTTGTCTCTAAATTACAGACACACTGGAGGTAATAATTAGATAATAATACTATCACTTATAACAAGTGATTTACTGTGCATGAAAATGTCGGCTTGTTTTCATGTTTATATACAAAAGTAGATACGTGTTCTGTTTCCTGTTACTGCTGCGTCACAATAAAAGCATTTGGAGGGAGGCGATGGGGTGATTTACCTGAAGCACTCGGCTCATCCATTGGAAGCTGTCCTCTTCGCTGGCGTCTGGCCTCTGCTCCGCCACAATCACTACCCTCTCATCGTAAAACACTGTGATTGAAAACACAGCGATCCTAAAACACACACAAACACAGAAAAACACACACAACTTTATTATTCAGAAGGTGTGGAAGTCAGACAACTTTACACAACGCCAGTCATGCCCTGTTTTGAGGCTGCTGTGCTTCTTTTGTACCACCAGATGTCAGTGGTGATGAATTAGGATTCATTTTATTACTTTATAGGAGCTCACCATCTTTCTACACACACTCTGGATAAAGAAGAATTTTAGTGGTCTCCTCACCTCCCACGGTACACAGTCTTGACCGGCTCCACGGCTAGAGCGGTGGCCACCAGGTCGTCAGCGTTGTGTCTCCGCCCGCTCACCATCAGCAGACCCTCGATCTTCCCCACCACAAAGATCAGACTGCCCTGCACGGAGCGGGAGGACACACAGCGGGGTCATTATACTGGAAGTATACAGACCCATTCAGAGATGGATGGTTTCCAGGATGGCTCAAGTTACCACGGATGTTGTACTCTAATGAAACGGTCCTACTTACTGGGCCGACGAACCCCAGGAGTCCTGACCGCACAAATGGAATCTCTCCAATGGGAACTCCATTAGCGTTAACTGGTATCACCTGAACACAACCACACAGGAAGATGGAAATACACCACAGAAAGAAACTACTTAACTGTTTGACTGGATCAGCACAGGCGGGTTGTGGGTGTAATTCCACTTTCATACCTCAAAAGTGTTCTTGGTGACTCCAGGCAGGCCGTAGTACATGTTTCCTCCAGCGCGGGAGTTGATTATTATCTCACCAATCTCATCTGTTTTACACAACTGAGGAGGCCCGTCTGGTCTAACAATGCACATCAGAGCTGGAGACACACAAAGGCAACATTCAGTCAACTATAGACTTCATAAATTGAAGGAATTAAACGATGACATTTCACATTTCAACCCAGTTTTTTTGAACACATGACTTTTTCCTTCTGGATGATAAAGTTTATGTTAACATCACGCTTTTCCTAGAAGCCAAACATTTTTAGTTGCACATTTAGAAACTGGTATTCTTCCTCTAGCTATTGATGTTGGCAGACTAAAATATTCAGGAGAGCTGTGTAACTTTGAAGAGGTGGAAAGTGAGTCTCATTTTCTTCTGTATTTTATATACGTACTACAATTATTTAAAAGTGTCAATATTTCATGAAATGGTTTGCATAACACAGTAATAAACACAGTACTACAAAAACGTTATCACCATCAGAAAATCTTGTTAATTTGACATTCATTTTGAATATTTGACAAAGCAGATCATATTTTTTCCTGCTACATTGCAATTGGTTAACATCCATATCAGTATGAAATGAAATTCAAACTCAGGAGATTTGAATTTTGCTTGAGATACTGTAAATAATGATCACAGGGAACATTTATTGTTTATCTTTTTGCCAAAGTTCATCATCTTGTGATAATGCTTTTGAGAGCATTTTCTTGTCGGTGTGTTCGGGTGCTGGAGGAAAAGTCCAACATCCAAGATTTGAGTGTTGGCTCTCAACACGCCACTCTTTCTCGTGCAAGAACCAACACATTTCAAATAAATCTTTTCCATAAAATTCATTTTTGCTTATTGGGCTTAAATTTCTGATATATTGGACAGAGTTCCCACTCTTTTCTAGAGATTATTTTCCAGGACAGTTTCTATGATGGTCTAGCTCAGGGATATTTAACTTGCTTTTCCCGGGGGCCACTTTTGCAAAATGACGGGAGGCCAGGGGCCAGTTAATAAACAGACATTAAAAATATTTATGATATGAAATAAAAAAAACATTAAAAGGCTCATTACTCATCTCTTTCTAGGATTTGAAGATATTCGGGGCTTAGCCCAGACCTCTGTCAGGGGGTTGATAAACAAGCTCTATTAGTCTATTTTGGAAATTGAAAATTGGTCAACTGTTTTCCAGGTTTTCCAGGAGGTGTGAGAACCCTGCTGGAGCTCATGAATGCTTTTTTTATCAGCTCTTTCCAAAAGCACTTATCTGTCATTTGTGTTTCATGCTTTCCTTTTGACTCATCTATCTTTCCTCCCATCCTCACCTCCAGGCATGACGTGCCCCACATCTTGTACAGTCAGGGCGGAGTTCTTGTCCTCTGTGTTGACCCTGATGACACCGTGGCTCAGGCCGCCCATGGAAAGAATGGCGCGGGCAGGGAGGGGTGTGCCCGGTACTCCCGGTCTACACAGGAGAGAGTTCGATCAAACGTGAGCATTTCTATCCATCCCATCTGTTCTTACCGTTAGCCATCTGTCCACCCACTCGTGTACACCGCCACATACAACAGACCATGTCTTCATCCGACCTGCTAGACTAGTATATCAACCTTGAGTGAAGCAGTGTGTCATGCTTGTTCTTTGTCTTTCATTAATCATAATGTCCTTACATGGGCCTTAGATTTTAATGCAGGGCGTGAGGGTGGGAAGAAGGAAGAAATGGGAGGTAGTTGGGACTATCACTTAGAAGAAGGAATCTTCTTTTGTGTTTGTATTTTTCCTCTTATATAATGCTAAAACAATCCAACACAGAAAGGAAATATGGGTCAGTGACCAGCCCTGTCTCCTAAAAATGATGTTCCCATATAACTAAATTGCATTCTCAATTACATTTGGAAGGAAAAATATTTTGTTGCGGATTACGTTTGTCTTTTACGTATCACAAATACCTTTGAAAGTCTGCGGCTGCCAGAAATTTTAATCCAAACCATGATGTTTTTTTTACTAAACCTAACTAAATAGTTTTGTTGTGATTTTATTTTGTTTCCATTTACAACATTAATCACATATTTAAAACTGTTTAAAACTGCGACCATGATCTGGAAGAAAATATGTTTCCCTCAAAACATATTTTGGTTATGCAGTATAGTTGTAGGTGAACGTAACTTTGTGGGAGACAGGGTTGCATACCTGCGTATAGCTACTGTCATAGCCTCAGGGGAGGTGGCACAGGGACAGATGACCTCAGGTTTCAGCCCGTGGGACTGAAACACGTTCAGGAAGGCATCGCAGGAAGACACCGACCCTTGACAGCAAGAGATTCAACACATTACATCTAATTTGTGTCCTTTGAAAAGAGCTAGTTTGACAAAGCTGGGGGTCACGGCGTACTCACAGGGGTTAGCACCATCAGCAACAATCAGCATGCGTAATGAAGCCAGACTGGTGTCCCTTTGTTCCCGATGAGCCATCATGGCCCAGTGTAGATCACGGCACTTCACCAGAGCTATACGAGCTGCACGAGGAGCATAACAGTGGCATGACATGTTAAGTTCAACATTTATTATATTATACTCTTATATGGCGTTACTCCAGCTGAGAGACCAGTGTTACCTTTGTGGAAGTGGACCCTCTGTACCCAGGAGAGAGGACAAGCCTTCATTACTGCATAGGGAACACTGATAGTGTGTATCCTGTTCATCACAGCCTGGAAACACACAAAACCTGATTAAGCAGCTAATACGGTAAAATACTTATTTTTCTCATCATAACAAAAACCCCACGTTCTACTAAATTTTGTTCTTACATTACAGAAAATGTAAAAAACACACACACACACTTACCGTGAGAACTCCATGCCACAGGCCTATATCCTTCTTGAAGTCCAGGACATTCACTAAAGTTTCCCCTTAAAGTGAAGAAAGACACAAGTGACTTCAGACTCATAACAACTGTGTTGTTGAAGAAACCTTCAGATGGTGGACCATTACGACACGCTGCGTCTTTACTCACCCTCGCAGTAGTTGCAGGCCTGGGTCAGTGCTTGGCAGTGGGTCAACATGGCTACTTTAGACACAGCCACACCTACCACGGTGCCATCTTTACTCGCCTTGTACTACACAGACAGGAAACATGAGAGGAACATGTGAATAATTATGCAAACCCACTAAAACGTTATTTTTTCATATTACCTTTATCATGATGCAGGTCAGTCAGTTATACAATATAAGCCCTGTTTTGACCGCAGGAACTTTCCCCCAGAACTAGGAACCTTTTGAGGAACTCATTGCGTTTCGACAGCAGGGACCAGGTTCTAAATTAAGTTCTTGGGACATTTTACGGGCCCTTTTTAACCCCCAAAAAGGGCCCTGGTCGAGTGGTAGTATTTTCTGGAAATACAGGATCTTTCTGGGTGGAGTTTATAAGGATGGTGAAACACAGACAAAGCGCAGCTGCTTCAACTCGTGTACCGCTTCATTCATAAAACAAGGAAGTACTCTAGTATTGATTTAGGACCATTTTAGAACAAGGGGAGAGCCTTTCCTCTTGTTTGATAACATTAAAATTAAAGTTAGGCTCTGCTGTCGGCCTCCCAACTAATTTAAAAATAGATCGAGAAAAAGAGAGACGTGTTTCAACGTGTTTTTTAGATGAAACGGGCCAACTGAACTGCAGGCTGCAGAGTGTGTTTACCGCTGCGACCACCAGCAGCCCTCGTCCCATGGCATGTCGCTTTTTAATACGTCATCGGACTAATTTGCCTAATTTTCGCAGGACTTTAGACCGCGGCGGAAACTCTGACAGCAATGGGCTGAAGGAACCTTTTAGTTCCTTGAAAAGTAGTTACTTAAAGTAAGTAAATTACCAGGAACTTCTTGGGGGGAAACGGTACTATAGTCTCCCTAAAAGCAGTAACTGCTTAATGCAGTCAGCTGACACACCAGTAAGCAGCTCTGTTACCTCTATATATGCAGGGTCAGTGTTGGCAGTGGGGATGTGCGGCTGCCAGTCTTTGGAAGGCTTGGTCAGGTATTTTGAATCTGTCACCACCCACTTTAGTCGAGGCCAGCCTATCAGAGAGAGACATCAGTAAAGTCAAGTAAAAGCGCGGGGGCTTACATTTTAATTCAGAATATAAAAAAGGGATTCATTTTGAAACGTTATTCAACCATTTTAAGAACATTGATGACTGAAATTCATCATCACTTCTTCATTAAAACAGAGTACATTGTATTCCAAAACAGTCTGAAGGTGACCTGAGATTTAGCCGTTATACGTTTTACAGCAACATTTCATAAAACATGTCTAATTATTTAATAAAGTTCAATAATCTCAGAGAGAATTTACTGACCTTTAAACTGCATTATTTCCCCAGTGGGCGTTTTGGGTAAACCCTTCAGACAGATCTCGCTGGTCAGAGCCAGACCAACTCCACAGCTACCGAGCAGAAACCCCACCTGGCTGATACCTGCATCCTAAAAATGCCACATACACACAAACACATTCATACTTAAACAGAAAAAAAACTATTTCTGTACTCACAGAATGAACATGTTTGATGGTTCTCTTACTTTGCGAGACAGCGGTACTTCAATGGGTACGGGTATAACTTCGGCTAGGAGGCAGCCGTAGAAGGCCACCCAGAACATACCAGGGTCACTGTTGGGGTACACCAGCGCCACCTACCAACACATTAAACTTCATCTTCAGCACCTTGTTGCTGCAAATACTGCAAAACGTTGTATTTCCTGTGCTGAATGAATTTCTCCGGATGACACTCCCTTTGTTATACGTTTGTTGTGTGTATTGTGTGTCAGCTCTCTCACCCTGTCGCCAGGTTTGAGGATTTGCTCGTTCTTGGTGCCCAGCTTGTTCAGGAGGGTGTACGCCAGCTTCACACTGCGACTCCACAGCTTCCCTAACGGACAGAAGGTAGAGTGGGGGGGAGGTTAGGTAGGAAGGTAGGTTACATGTCTTACTACTGCCAAAACAAATCTCCTCTCACAGAGTACACACATGTCTCTATTATCTAAATTAACTCTTCACAGGAATTCATTAGAAATAGCTCTGAACATAGCATAGTACATTAGTATATTCATGCACGGATTATGAAACCATGGGCCCCTGGGCACAGACACGTAAAGGGCCATACATAAGAAGAAGAGCCACAGATTCAAAGAGAAAATTCTTTGGACATTTTGCATCTCTTTGTTGTCATTTTGCATCTCTTTATGGTTGGTTTGTGTCTCTTTGTGGTCGTTTTTTGTCTCTTTTTGGTAGTTTTGCGTCTCTTGGTCGCTTCCCAACAAGAAACGTTAGCAGTAACTTCAAACAGAAGCTCTGGCCCAAGGGGTCCCCTAACCTGTTGGGCCCCTGGGCCTGTGCCCAGTAGGCCCGTTCTGAGCCCGGCTGTGGTAGTAGAGCGGGTCGCACATCAATCGGAAGATCGGCGGTTCGATCCCCAGCTCCTCCAGTCCACATGTCGAAGTGTCCCTGAGCAAGAAACTTAACCCCAAATTGCTCCTGAAGGCCGTGCCATCGGTGTGTGAATGAGTATTTAGATTAGATCCTGATGGGCAGGTTGGCACCTTGCATGACAGCCTCTGCCATCAGTGTATGAATGTGTGTGTGAATGGATGCTGACATGTAGTGTAAAGCGCTTTGAGTGGTCAGAAAACTAGAAAGGCGCTATATAAATGCAAGTCCATTTACCATTTACAATTTAATCCATCCATGAGTATATTAATAGTCTTGTCTTGTGTCTCACCATAAGTCAGTGTATAGAGCGGTTTTCCCGTGATGTCGAGAGCAGTGAGGGCGGGGCTCTTCCCCTGAGTGGACCCCCAACGAGCTAACGCTGCCTGCAGGGCTGGGGGCCAGTTACTGACCACTCCCAAAGGCTCCCCTTTCACCGGGATGATCTGACGGCCCTCCGGCTTAGGTGTGTTGGGGTCTGGCTCTGGCACTGTGAGAGAGACAACACAACACTTTTGGGTATGTTACAGATTAATGAGCTTCATTATGGAGGTCATACGTCATTGCTGGACTATACTGTACGTAGGTTACTGATTCAGCCAATTTCAACCAATTTCAAATGAAAAGGATAAACACAGGCCAAAGGGATGTTTCACAAACTGGCAACCAAAAGCTGCACTTATTAATGGTTTATACTTTATTCGTCAAGCAATAGTAAATTATTTAATAACCATTAATAAACCCATTAGTTACAATTTATGAACATTTACTAAATGGTGACTTATCAGTATATATCAGTACCAATATGTATTTTTTTAAATATAGAGAAATGTATTAAGTCTGCACAAGTCATTCAAACTCAGATTGTAATACTGTATATGATGTGGTACAGCCATAGTACGTAGTACGTACCTTCTACGATCTCTTCTGAGTCGTCGGTGAAGAACTCGCTGAGCGGCGGCCTCTTGGGCCTCTTCAGGGTGTTGAGCAGCTGCTGGATCTTAGTGGACACTCGGCTGTTCACAGGAACTCCTACAAGGTGGATGAAGGTGGAGAAGGGCCGTGGCAGGACAAACACATTGTCACACACATAGTCACACACATAGTCACACACACAGTGGCTTGAACATCCAGTGACAAAACACTACATATCTAAACTTCTTACTATCTCATAGTTTGCTGCTCTTCATCCCATAACACAAGAGACTGTATTCTTTAGTTGATAATTTCATTGATAATAACATTTGTTCATATCTTTTGGGAATGAAAAGCAGCATACGTAGGTGTTAACATGAGGAGAACACAGTGAAGGTAAGGTTGTTGTTTTTTTGGTTTGGGATCACACGTGAGGATTAATTCTGTGCGTGGATGTTGTTTTTGTGGTTAAGGGTACAACAGCAAACACAGAAGGCTACGGACATTATACATTAAGGAGTTTCCTTACTCTGGATATTACCTCTCGCTATCAGCCAGTCAAATAAACATGTGACAGGGTAGAGAAAGATCAAGAAGAAAAGAAAGCAGTAAAGTCGGATTAATGATATGTTATGGTTGGAAGAAAGAAGAGATTTGTGAGTGGAGTTTGAAGCTTCCGCAAAGACACACAGACAAATACAAATGTTGTGATGTGTAGTCGTTACCGTCCGCAGTCTCCATCATGCTTGAGCGGCTCTGCCCGCGGCTCATCCCTCGCACCGCGGCGTTGTTGGGCCGGTCGACCTGCGGGCCTCTGGATGGAGGGGCCACAGCTGTCACATCTGGAGGGGGGGCGCTGTTCCCTGAGTGGGCTGCAGGTGAAGCGAGGGAGGACAGTCTTAACGAAGCCATCCTAAAGTTTCAGATTGCTTCATAATTACAATATCAGGCTCTGGATATTAACAAGCTATTTCACGCATGCTTGCTTGCTTTTAATAATAAATAACAGTTACATTTATATCTAAGTATTGGTTTGTTTACATTTTGTTTTACAGAGTTAGGAAAGCAATGTTTAAGTCAAGCCTGATGTTGCCTTACAAATAAAAGAATAAGCCAAGTCACTTCTTTTTTTAGCTGTTCCACAAAGCAGAACAAACAGGACGCGGGAACAGCCTTCCAGGTAAACTAAAAACCCATCTATTTAGTCTGGCTTTAATGTAGTGTTTTATAATTGTTGTGGTTTTATTGTTTGTACTATTTTGTACTATTCTTATATCTATTTTACTCATATTTTGTTTTATCAACATTTTACTACGTTGAGTAACTGCTGATCACTATGACGTTTGTCAATTTATTTGTCAATCGCTTGTAAAACACTTTGAGGTGCATTTGATTTGTTTGAAAGGTGCTATATAAATACAGTTTGATTGATTCCACACAGTGAGGCATGCAGCTTATTAATTAGACACTGGTATTGGATCGGTACTCTTGTGAACACATATGCTTGGCTTTCAAGTGGTTAAGTCGTGAGAACGCTGCTGCTAAGCAACGGTTATATTGACGTTACTGTCGGCATCTAGAAGCCACAGCGGCTAACAATTTAGCAAGCTGGCAAGTGGGTAACATAATGCAGGAAATGCAAATGAATATCAACATTTTCCTCAAACATATTATAAAATTGTGAAGAAAAACAATATACGACATTAACTTATTATGCACCGAAAAATTAACTTCCATGGCTCTGCCATTTCTGCCATTTCTGTCACAACTCGTGAACTTGGAGCTTTCAGAAACTTTCCACTTACGGGGTCGTGAATACCACGAGAAGGGGGCGTTCATATGGACTCTTTTTGTGAACGCTGACTCGACCCCATTTGAAGGCATCATAATACTAAGCAAAATTGATAAAAGATTCAGTCGTTTTAAATTTAAAATTTAAAGATATTGTTCTTTTGGATCTAAATCCTTTCAGTGGAACATCCGCTACATGTGTTATCAACTAATACTAATAACAGTAGTGGTGCCCATGAATATTTTAGTCAGAAATCAGCCGAGTGTCTCACCAATGCGACTGTGAGCCAGCATGTCCGCCACTAAAGCGTGGGCTGCATTGTGGGCTGCAGTGTGGGCTGAGGGCTGAGGCTGAGGCTGAGGCTGAGGCTGAGGCTGAGGCTGAGGCTGAGGCTGAGGCTGAGGCTGAGGCTGAGGCTGCTGCTGCTGCTGCGGCTGGTAATGAGGCTGATACAGAGGCTGGTACTGCGGCTTGTACTGGGGCTGAGGCTGAGGCTTAGGCTGGCTCTGAGGCTGCGGCTTGGCCTCTCCGTGGGACAAGGTGGAGGAGGCCGAGGAGGAGGTGGAGGAGCCCTGGACGGTGCGGTTGATCCAAGCGTCCGGGCTCTGCAGGTTGGGATGGACCACAGGCGGAGGAGCGATCACTGATGACTGCCTGCGCACAGACGTCTCATCTTCAGAACCTGATGAGGAGTCTGAGAGAGCACCAAGTATGAACATCCAGCATCATATCGTCCTCGCTAAAGATCGATTATTATTATTATGACAGAGCAGGAGTATTGTCCTTCTTCCTGTCCTACCTGGTGGTGTGCGTGTTTCGATGGGAGACTGTACATAAGTGGAGCGTCGTTTCGTTGGCATGGGCAGCGCCATCTTCTCCTCCTTGTGTTTAGCCAAGGCAGCTTGTACTGCCTCAGTATGGATATCTGCACAGACAGAAAACAATACACACTTTGAGTTAAGAATGGCAGCTTTGGATCTGATTCAAAGCAAGGAAACAATGGCAGGAAACAATGAAAACAGCTTTTAAAACTGACTCATCAAGTTTTCCCACGACACACGTCATACTCTGTTTTCCTTACTGAGCCTTTTCCTTCTTTGTATATTTGCTAATAAAGTGACTTTAAAACTGCATGATTTCCCTAAGTGCTGCTTGAATAGTGTTATCATCTCATTTTAATTGTGCTGTGAGTCCTCTAGATCTAGTGGGTCCCAACCAAGGGGATCTGCCACCCCGAAAAGCCTCTGCTCCAAAATAAGGTAGGGACCTAAACCACGGCCTGGGGACTAACGCTGGGTTCACACTGGACGCGGAGGCACCACGAAGCACTGCACTATGTCAATATATGAGGCTATTTCTTATAAATATAGTGGATGGATTTTGAAATTTGACTGGGGGAGAGGGACTGTGAGGGAATCGGGGGAATTGAAACTCCGGGAGAACAGCAGGAAGAGAGGGGAGGGAAGTCAAAAGCGTGCGTGGGATGCATATTTGATCATTTATCAGAATCAGATCATTTATATCGTATATAATATATCATTTATATCGATTACAGTAGATTATCAGTGTGTTTTCTTGCCAGATTCGCTCGTGGCACACAGCGATATTAGACCAGACGCCGAAACTATCGCTGAAGATCACGAGCTGGCGTGGAGCTGGCGTGGAGCTCCATGGCGCGGCGCATCCTGTGTGAACCCGGCGTAAGTTTAGATCCTGGTTCCTCGAGTTTAAAGAAAGGTAACGAATTCTTACAAACGTTCTGGGGTTCTTGGAGAAGTTCCTACTATCAAAAAAGGTAAAAAAAAAAAAAAAAAAGGTGCCAACAATTATTTTATAGAAAAAAAATCTGATATGTTGTGAGAAAAAAGAAAAACAAATATCCGCTGAACAAAATTGTTCATTTTTGCTGAAAGAAATATTAAAATTAAGCAATCTGAGAAGGGAAAAATCACTGGGTACTCTGCTCTCAGCACATATCCAACCTGCGACGAGTGGAAGGGAAACATCACTCTGTTTTAAATGATCACAAGATAAAAAGAGTGGTCACCACTGCTTCATTCCTTTCCAGTCATTATAGACAGCAATATTTCAGGTTTGTGTCAGTGAGGCTTTGTTGACGAATAAAACGGCTAATTAGAAGAAAATCCTAAGAGGACGACTGTGTTTTCCCACTGAAACAGGAAGCACGACGGGAGGAGAGAGCGAAGCTGTGTATTAGCCCACACACTTGCCTACACACGGTAATAAATGCGGAGATACTTTCACTTGATGACACCCACAGGCACATTAAAAAGGACTACGTGAACAGACACACATTCAGACTACGTAACAAAACGTGCAACAAAAGCCCACTCACTGACAAATCACACACATCATTAACTCAGGGGAGGGACACAGTTTCCATTCAACACATTGAAATAAATCATCAAGCAGAGCTCGTCACACAGCAGCAGCAGCAGCGGGGACCATTATTACATAACTGGCATTCTGCTGAACAGATTGCTCGGGACTAAATCATCTTCATAATGTGCCATCGTCCACCCTCACACGGGGGGGTGTCAGGAGAGGCTGACTCCTTACACATGTCTGGGAGGTTGAGGGCTGTCTCCGTGGCGATGAGCACGGTGGGGGTGTTTTTACACCAGCACCTGATGTATGGGCACCTGAAGGCCTTAATCTGGTTTTATCTTTCATACGTTCCTCTTTTGGTTTACTATTACACATTTGAATTATTAGTGGAATCATTTGCATACATGTGTAACTGTAGAGGCGGCAGACTCAAACCAAAGTCAGTATTGTGTTTTGGTGAACGCAGCACTGACACTGTTGTTTAAGAGGAGTAATAACTGGAGGAAGCCAGAGGAGATGAGAGGTAATTAAATTAAGGTTGTTAAACTTTCTCTGCAGCCCATTAAATGATGAGTGCTTTAATCTCTTCAGTTTCTCATTCGCTGCAGTGTTTTGTCATTTCTTATAATTATTTGTTTATGCTGGGTCTCTTCTAAAACGTTCAATTTTTTAGCCATGCTAGAACCAGGCTGAAATATCTCATCAACTATTTTTCAGCCATGACATTTTGTACAAACATTTATAGTTCCCAGATGATGAATCTTACAGACTTTGGTGTCCCCCTGACCTTTCCTCCAGCGCCACCATCAGGTCAAGTTTTTAATTTGTTTCATTTCATGTTTATTTGATAGGGATAAATACATTGACATAGAGAAATGCAGAGCAATTTTCCGATGCAATGTATCACAGCATTTGTAGCTACTGCTAATTCCTAATGCCCGTCCCTTGAAGGGCCTTTGAAATAACAATTAAATTATTATTATTATCAAATAACAATGCCCCCCAAACACACACCCCACCCCCTCCTGCCCCTACACATGACTACATGATTGTTTGGCTTTTAAAAATTACTTAAAATGTTGACAATTTTGGTCGTTTTTGGACAATCCAAAGGCCTGTAATGGTTGCACCATGTCGCAGAAAGCCTGAGGAGCCTGGCCATGTAAACATTTGCAGATAAGATTGGCATTTGCAAATGCAATGTAGTCAAAACTTAGCATATTCAGGTCTTCCAGGATGCGACAGTGTTGGATCTTATTGGCCTTTTGTCCAATCATTTATTGGAGCTGGAGAGTTTTTAGTGTTGTAGCCTGCTGGTTTATACCAGCTGGGCACTTACAGTATGAGTGGTGGTTTTAACTGCCAGCTGACCCTGGCTCTGTCCAAAATCAGTCCCTATTGGCAAGCTAGTGCACTACTTTCTGCCATTTCATTTCAGCATCTTGCTTGTTTATTAGATACACCTAGCTAAAGCTAACAGTCCTGCAATTAAAAACCTACTTTGATGAGGATTATAATGTTTTAGAGAAGTGTTGATTCAACCTTATGATTTGGAGGATGTAGTTTGTGGTGCTGTTGAACTGTATTGCTGTTATGCTGACAGGTGTTTTTTTCCCCACCACATTTATATCAATTAGGGTTGGCTGATTAATAGAAATATTAAATATGAATATTAAATATATTTACTGAGTGTAAATATCAGTGTAAAAATTATGCACTTCAAAAAGCAAAGAAATTTAGCGTTCATGACATATATATCTACTTTCTGATAACAAATACCACAACGAAATCCATCACCTTTGAAAGAAGTGAAAAAATACAGGTATGCAGCCCTACTCAGCGGGCGGCTCTGGTTCAGGAGGTAGAGCTGCATGAATTCAGTCCATTTACTAGACTTGTAAGTGATGCAGCAACATGATGATTATTCATGTGTGTCTAAAA
This sequence comes from Sebastes fasciatus, assembly GCF_043250625.1. Taxonomy (NCBI): domain Eukaryota; kingdom Metazoa; phylum Chordata; class Actinopteri; order Perciformes; family Sebastidae; genus Sebastes; species Sebastes fasciatus. Next base: position 16,257,083 of record NC_133795.1, read on the forward strand.
TCTCAATTTACACACTACAGAGTAAACTATTGATTGTATTAAGTGAGTAGTGAATGAATGAGTGATGGAAGACGGACCTTCCTGCTTCCTTTGAAAGCAGCCTAGTTGAAATGGTGCTGTATCAGAGCACTTCTACTGCACTTGAAACTGCACTACACTGTGAACAGAGTAAAACGGACGGCTCATTATATGGCAAAAAGGCTCATCATCCCTCTCGTCCTTGGTCTGTGTTCTTCTCCTCCAGGCCGTCTCTTTCAACCCGTCAGTCCTACAAAACGTTACTTCTACTGCTGCACTTTTAAAGCCCAAGATGATGCTGCACTACTTTCCCCTCAGTCTCAGTCTTGATGTATTGCACCAGTCTCTTATCCTCTCGGTGTTGAGTCCTCCCTCCTCAATCTCCTTCTGAATCCTTCAATCAGATGAAAGATATTCTTTTATTGCTGGTCAGATTTTCTATGGCAATGAAGCATCCACCAAACTCCAGCCTTTGTCAGCCTGGTATTTAGCATGCTGGAGTGTGTGAGGGTGTTTCACATGAGAGGGCAAGCAGGAAAGAAACAGCAGGGTACGGGCCTGTAGGGAGGATGCTTTTTACTGTCTGAAACTCAGCTAACAGACACTCTAACATCGTCCTCACATGCTCTTTCACTTCTACTCTACTGCTCTGTTTTCCTTTGTTCTCATCAGCGTCAGGTTTTCCCTTCCAGATCAGTATCCCCCCTGTTCTCCTCACACATAGCCAGGCAGTGACATCACTCTGCTCTCACAGACTGAGGGTCCTCACTGAGGGGCTTCCCAGCTGCAGGGCTGCACTGCCGTCTGTCTCACACACACACACACACACACACACACACACACACACACACACACACACTTCTTTAATTGGTCCCTTTGAAACAGCCCAGCGTCTGAGCTTAAAAGCAGGCTGGCTCAACAAGTGAAGCGGATGTAGGCTAATCAGAGGGAGCTACTGTATATGTCCTCAGTGGATCAGAGGTGTCGTACATTTGGGGGAAAAAGTGAAGCTGAATGTCGTTTTTTTAATGTTGGAGTTCTGACCTGATCTGTAGCGGTCATCCCTGGTTCCTCCACTGCGATGGGACCTGCGGGAGCGTCGTTCTCGGTAACGGGACGAGCTGGAGGGGGGATGGGCGTGGCTGGAGGAGGAGCTGGGAGCAGGAGGCTGCCTGTCATTCTGACGGGGCGGCTCCACTGTCAAATAAACACAACAAACATGTATTTATCAATATTAGTATTATTAACACATGAGAATCTTCTTTATTCAATTCAATTCAATTCAATTTATTTTTGTATAGCGTCAAATCACAACAGAAGTTATCTCAAGACGCTTTATATATAGAGCAGGTCTATGACCGTACACCGTAGTTTAGAGACCCAATAGTATTATTGTCTTGTTTCTCCGATGATGTCAGCTGTAAACTGTAATTAACTTTCGATGGATAGCTTGTTCACAGACAAAATAAAGAAGAAAGCTGTGGAGTTCCCCTGTCACTAAAATGGAGGACTTGTGAAAAGTTTTGCAGAATTTCTGCAATTTTCTGGAGAACAACAATGTACTTAACTTTTACAGGATATCTGACATGGTACAGGGAAGTGGATAATGCTTTGATTTTAATTATCATGCCATTAGATTAACTTTTGATTTTAATTTAGGGATGTGCTGCACATTTTCCTGTTCTTGTGTTTCTTATTATTAATATTTTTTTAATCATAGTTTTATATATATTTTCTTTTATTTGTCTTTCCCATATTTATCTCAAGAACCAAGGAGTGATTTTTTTTTTCTTTTTTTTTTTTTAAAGGAAGGCAATGAAGATGATTATATACTATATATATATCTTAGTATAATATCATATTAATATCAGGGATGCACCAATATCAGATATCAGATATCAGATATCAGATACTGACTCAAATAGCTGGATCATACATTATATACTTTACCAAGTTGCTGGTGCACGATTTATTATTTTAACGATAAATAACCATTCAGTAAATGTATATCTATGTATTTATTTGTTACATTTTGTTTTACGAAGTTAGGAAAGCGATGTTTAAGTCAAGCTTTACACATAAAAGAATGATCCCAGTTACTTCCACATAGTGAGGCATACAGCTTATTAAATAAGCCCTGGTATCGGATCGGTACTCGGTATCGGCCGATACCCAAAGCCCAGGTATTGCTATCGGGACTGAAAAAGTCGGATCGGTGCATCCCTAAGTAATATAACACATAATAGGCCTGCATACAGGATGAAAACCTGCTACATCAGGTCACAGGGAGATGCAAACCAATCCCAATAAACAATACATTATAAATACATTAATCACAAGAACACTGTAACATTCAGATTACTTAATGAAGTAGCTTAATGATCAGCCAGATTTTTAGCTACCTGGTTAAGCATCCATTTGATTCTTCAAGTAGAGATGGAGCCTCCAGTAGGTAAACACATTTTCATACAACTAACAATTTATCATCATATGTGATGCACCATCAGAGGGATGAGGGGAGATTAGCAGAGAGATGGTACCACTAGGAGGCAGCAGTGAGCATTATCCTGTCTTAATGTACAATACCAGTGTCATTACAGTATAGAAACAGCCATTTACATAACATTTACTGCAATCTACATCTAAAAATGATTCTGCAATGCACTGATATATCAAATACAACATTTACAGAGGTTGAAATAACCGGTTATAAAAAGACATGCATGTTAAAATAAAATGTGTAGTGACATTAAGCAGAGCATGGATTTTGAATAACTGATTGTGCGTTCCAATACCCATACTACCATACTATTTAATATGCCAGAAAAAGATTTAGGTTGCGTCCGAAATTCCATACTAACGTGCTATTTAATACCCTAAAACAGTATGTCAGATATTTTAGTATGTCCGAAACCTTAGTATGGAACCAAGAATATGCAAATTGCATATTAAATATTACAGTATGCAACGCTGGACACTACAGCAGCATAAATATCCCACAATGCAATGTGGTAGTGACGACAACATTCATAACAGACGCTGGTGGACAGCTCTGTATCAATAACGCTTCAATTTAACTGTAGTTATAAGATTTCACTTTGCTAGGCGTAATATAGATTTTAAATGAATTCAGACTTTGATTCTCACAAATCGTCATTTTTGTTACATGACCTAAATTGCTGCTCAGTGCGTCCGAAGAGATACATACTGCTGTTTATTCACACAAAAGTATGTTGAACGATAGTACACCTGAGTATGTAGTGCATAGTATGCGATTTCAAACGCAGCCTTAGTATGTCCTAGTACATAGTATGTCAAATGCAGTATGCCAAAAATACCAGGATGTTCTACTACATCTGGTCACATTTTGCAGTATACAAGCCAGCATGCTTTTCTATTTATTCAGACCCACAGTCCTCTTCGCAGCGGATATACAGTATGAGCAAGAGGGTCAAAGTTCAAGGCGCAATGTTATGATGAAGTAGTATGTCCCAATTGTGTGCATACTGCATACTGTACTTTGCAAGGGCAGCTGCAGTACGTACTAAAAGTAAAAAGAAAAAGTATGTGATTTGAAACGCAGCGTGAGTAATGGCAATAAGACACTGAAAATCAATTCAAATCAGAGTCATACTAGATAAAAACTGATCACATTTCTTTCTTTGGTAAGTTTAAGCGTGACATATGACACATATTATTTTGTGTATAACCAGAGAAGAAAATGAAAGAGAGATAGGGGGATACACCGTTATTTACCTGGAGTATGGATGAAGTAGGGAGCCAGAAGTTTGGTCTTTTTCTTCTCATAGCCCTTCTGTGTAATATCACCTGTAAAAGACCACAGAGAAGAAGAGTGACTTCACTGACAGACTGGGCAAGTCAACTTATATTTAATAGGATTAGAATAAACATCAGTTCACTTGCATTGTCAACAGAAACTAACATTCAACGTTTTAGTAGCAGTCTTTTTTCCATTCTGGAAAAACAGATATTTCTATATGCTTGAAAAAATGTGTAATTTTATGAGTAAAAAAAGACCCTAAAAATGACTAATGCTTTGGTAAGGACCAGGTGACATCATTTTATAGTTTGTTAATACACTGAACACTTCTGGACTGATCTACGGTCTCTGATGTGTCTGAATGTGGTCCATCACCACATCGTCAAACACAACAGTGGTGATAGAGCAACAGACAGGTAAAATAAAAACAAAACTTTGTAAAGGAGAAGGTGGAAAACACAGATGGATGCACACAGTTGTTGCAGTAATCTCCAGAGATGGCTGAGGGCGTCAAAGCTGTGGCTCTGTTCCAGCCTCAAGCACGACACTCGATGGGAAAAACAAAACAGGGCTAAATTTGGAAACGTACGGAAGCGTGGGCAAGAGATGGGATGATTCAGAGACGCAGAGTGAAAACAGAGAGGCATTAAGCTGAAGATGAGAAAGGTGGGAGACACACAGAGATAAAACGGGAAAACGATGAGTGCACGGAGGAGGAAGTGAGAGAGGTGGTGAGTGAGGGTGCTTCCATAGGACAGAAGAGGAGGAATCTCCAGTAGAAGAGCGAGATGTCCCTACTCCCCCCCCCCCCCCCCCCCCCCCCCCCCCGCCGACAGCCCATCTGCATCTTCCTCCACCCCACCAGACTAAACACAGGCCAACTGAGTTTCTCCGCTGGCCCTGCAGTGATGCAGCGACTCTGCCAAATTCCTCTGTGGGCAAAGCTGACAGATTCTCAGACACGTACTAAAAATCAATCTGGAGAGCCTGCACTCATTTTTCTAGTAACTGTTTTTGAGCAGTGATGATTCATTCAGTATGGCTGCCCTCGGACGCTCTCAAACCTCCTCTTCATCATGAAGACTGACTCGATAACACAGCGACTTATAGAATGTGTAAGAATGAGAAAGTCCTGTTTAAAAAAGTCAAAATAGAAAACTAAATAAGCCTTCCGCTGTCTGTGTTAGTGCTGTCCTCGACCAAAGAAATTCTTTGTCGATTAACACTCATACGATTTTGTCGACTGATCGATTGGTGGAATTAATCGACAGATCTGCAAAACTGAGTTTCTCAACAAAGAATCACACAAAAGCACCACTTTAAACCTTGTGTTTACCAGAGATGTGCTCATAAGTTTCTTAAAAATAAGACATTCAGCATGAAAAAAGCCTGAAAGAAAGACTAATCGACTGAAGAAATCTTAGTCGACCAAGACCAAATGACAGATTAGTGGACTAATCAACTAAGAGAGGACAGCCCTTGTCTGTGTAATAACCCTGGGTTGTTTCCACTCTGTATGATATTGGCCAGTCTGGCAGGTGATCCCATTTTGTGACCAGCATTGACTCTTCTGTAGTTGTATCATCTCTTGGAGCTCCGAGAGTTAATCCCTGATTAAAAAATTAGGCTGCTGAGACGCACAGTGATGAAAGGTTGAAGCTGTCTGCCACGGATGTTTTTTTCAGAAAACATGAGCCGTCACACTATCAAACAGTTTAGACAAGAATGAACTCTCAATTTCAAATTTTAAACAAACATTAATGTCCTTAAAGCTGAAGTAGGTGAGATTGGAGCAAATATGATTTTAAAAAGTTATTCTTATAAAACGGTCGCTATATCGTGACAGTAGTACATGAAACAGGTAACCTGAAAAAAATCATGTGCCTCTGTGTCCTCCGGTGCTCCTAACAGCATCTGCAAGATTTCACATACCGGAGGAAAATATGCAATAAGAGCTGATCTGAGGTCTGCTGTCCAGCTGCTGTCTATGAGAGCCGGCTGTCAATCACTCACGAACTCCGAACAAACGGTCAAACTAGGCCGCGCTGATCAAATATGAATCAATATTCTGTTACTGTAATGCCTATTTCTCGCCTCAAATGTTTTCAGAATCATCTTGTAGTGCATGGTTTAGCTGTAAAATTAGAAAGTTTTTGACGCCGCCGCCATTGTGAAATCTGTTGAAGGAACGCCAAGTTCCGGTCACATGACCGAAGGACAGCCAATAGGAACGCTCTCTCAATGAAATGACCTGTGATTGGTCAAAGTCTCCCGTCACAGGCTAGATTTTCTAAAGCCTGAAAACAGAGCCATGAGGAGGTGCAGAAGTCTAGTTATCTCTCAGAACACTTGAATTACAATATGCTGAAAGGTTAATATGGATTTTTTGACAAATGATGCCAAAAATATTCTACCTACTGCAGGTTTAAAGTGCTAAAAAAAAGAAAAATTTGTACAATGTACCACAACAACTGGCAAACTCCATCTGCAGAGGAAGATCATGTGATCCAGAAATATTTCAGCAAATTGCACATCTCCTCAGTTAAACCACCACACTGCTGACACACGAAAGGAGAAGCTGACACAAAATGAGAGTGCTCATGTTTGGAGGACATCGCCTGAGAGCCCACTCCAACACTATATCTACTCTGGGACGCTTTTTTCAGAAAAGGGAAGAAAAGCAAACACTTCCATAAGTAATGCATGAACGGTACAGTTGGCCTCGCTCAGTCACATGATTTATTTTTAGCTCATGTGAACAGGCAGTTTCTCTGCAGAAAGAGAAAAAGAGGAAGGGAGAGAGAGGGAGAGGGAGAGAGGGAGGGGGGGGGTGGAGTTGGTGATGGGGGAGGGGCTGGTGTGGCAGTAAATGAATCTCAAAGTAATCACTCTTCCATCTGGATGATTTGAAATTCATCTGTTTTTTATGGTTGCATCATCAGATCCAGGCTCCAGCAGAGGAAGCTGAAGAGTTAAAGAAGTGCATCTGATCAGTGAACTGCAGGTGAACAGAGCTGCATAATATCAGACAGGAAATGAAAATGTGGCCAAACTGGCAACTGGAATATGAGAAAAATGAGAGAAGCCTTTATAACTGAGATCGGAGCCGATAGGACATTTTACAAACTAACGTTATCGGTGGAACTGGGCTCTGATAGTGACCGGTCACACTGCGACGTACAGTACATCACCGTTTTACATGGAGGATCCATACACAAAGTCAAGGTAGAGGGAGAGAGAAAAGTTATCTCTCGAAAATATAGCGCAACACTATCAGCTCTTTGTCCAGGATACAAGACAGGCAGACAGGGAGGAAAATAAATCATTCACTGTCACTTTAACTTGTTGACCAATTTCACGTTATCTCTTTCAAATAATCCAGCCACGTAATCATCCATTCATGAAATGAAATTGCACACTATAGGATCCTCCGTACCCCGACAATTAGGGCTGGGCAATAATTTGATATATATCGTCAAAGCGATATAAAATCCCTTTTTTCCGGGAGGAAATCGTGAGGGTTGACAAGTATGTATATAAGCCTTTAAAAATCCACAATTGGTCGACCTCTACTTTATTATATCTCCTACTTTTATTTAATGCTGTATCTTATGTATGAAAAGTGCTTTATTATTATTATTATTATCATTTAAAACCTAAGACGAGAATCTGCTCCTGTCTGCTCACAATTTACACTCAAACAGTCAAAGAGATCTGCTTATGAGGCAATGCATGGCTCCGCCGAGGTGACGAAGGCCTCACTCGTTAACCCACTTCCTCACAGTGACCCAGTCACGTCTGTCCTGATGGTGGAGGTCACAATCAAACCATTTCAGTGACAGTCGGGCTTTGCACGAAGTCGCCGCAGCTCTCCTCTTTCGTCTCGGTTTGACAAATGCATCGGTGAAGAAGATTCTTTCAGCTCGGAGCGTGTGTTTTATTTTTCCACAATGTGTAGAGAGAGAGAGAGACATCAAAGCTGTGCCTTCTCCCGGCTCTCACACTCGCTAGCCTCGGATTATTTGAATAGCAGCGAGACTGCTCTCTCCGTCTACCCCACAGGCACTCCGTCTGAATAGTAATTAGCTACCGACCTCTATTCTCTTTCCCTGCTTTTTCCTTCTCCCTCATCGCATCTCACTCAGCTGTTTTCTCAGGATAACAGATTAAACACATGTCGACACCTGCTCGCCGAAAATGATCCATGCATGTTCAAATATTACGGGGGAAACAGGGACTTCCAGCTGTTATCTCACAGAAAACAGACCATTTCTACAAGGATTGAAGATGCCACACAACACCACTTCCAAGTCAGATGTATTAAGTCAGTTAAAATCTGGACTTTGGTTATGTGACAAGAGGCTAACATACAAAGTACCAAAACAAAGAATGAAATGTGGGTCCCCTCTGTTTGGTACTGTGCCATCTTTGTATTTGTTGATCAAGTGTGTTATTTTCATGAAGCCCAAAGATCTGGTTCATTTGTATCTGTGAACAAACACCCCACTGAAACCTCCCAGCTGCCTCCTCTTACCAGCAGGCCGAGCATCTCCCTCAGCCAAAGATCACCCACTCACTGTGACCACACACACCAGCCTGACCACAACTACACGACACACAACAAACACCTGAACATGTCTGACATAATTTACTGTTAAACATAATGCTGGATGTGCATATCATCGCTCTCTCTTTCAGACACACATACGTGTTTCCTGTGAGGATGATGTCACGTTCTCCAGTATTCAATCTTACGTCCTTCGATAGAGTTTTCCTGCTGAGCTGGCAAAAGTAAATCCAGCTATATTTTTTGTTTTGGTAGGAAAATAAGAGAGTAAACCACCACATAACAAACGGTGCTCTCAATTAAGGTCATTGTGTAGAATATAGTCAAAATGAAGAGTGGTTTGACTACATTTAGGAACTAATCATCTACGTATGTGGCATGACAGGTGTGTGTCTATGCATGTGTATACTTGCTGTCTGCTTGTGAAGCAGTGTGCATGTTGATACAGGACTGCAAGCATGTCAACAAGAACAGGCAGGTAAATGTTTGACTGACTTTTAGGGTGATAGTGTAGACCACACCGAAAACTTTATTAAGCCCCTGAGCACCCTGAATACCAGCATCCCACAGTGCTGTGTGCTGAGTCCTCTCCTCTACTCTCTCTTCACCTACAGCTGCACGCCTGTACATGGTTCCAACACCATTATCAGACAACACAACGGTGGTTGACTTCATCAACAACAACGATGAGCCCGCCTACAGGGAGCAGGTCCATCACCTGTCAGCCTGACAAAAACCTGGCCAACACCAAGAAGACTAAAGAGCTCATTGCTCAACACTTCAAACCCTGGTCAAGAAGGCTCACCAGCATCTCCTCTTCCTAGGAATACTGAAGAAGGTCCATCTGTTTCCATCTGATTCTGGTGAACTTCTAACGCTGCACCATCGAGAGCATCCTCACCAACTGCATCACAGACAAAGCCCCCATGCCGTGAAGCAAATTTTCATAGTGGCCAAACGGCGGTACTACAACTTCGGTGTCCAGCACGTGATGCCATTGGGCCCAAAAAGACTTCTTCCCATAGACTTACATCGGGAAAGGGACATCAGTAAATCTGCGGATAATTCTTTTTGAGGTAAATCAACTTCCCATTATGAACACTTGAACAGCCCTTATTTAAATCATTAGGTCTTAAAAGTTGTAAAATGCACTAATAGCTGAATCCAGAGTTATTTTCCTTCCTCCGTTCATGTGAATGAGAACCAGACCGAGGCTGGGAGGCAGACTTAAAGGAAATGCTACTGCGCCTGCTCTATGGGCCCAATGGATGCGGAAGATCGCCAGATGATCCGGGTACTTTATCTGTTGGCAGTCGAGCCATTTTGGCTTCATGCACCACTGAGCAACTCTCATAGGAATGAACGGGAGCCCGCCTCCAACGCTGTATCCAGTTCTCTTTATACATCCATGATCACAGTATGTTATGGCGACTGCTCTGTCTCGGACCAGAAAGCACTGCAGAGGGGTGGTGAAAACTGCCCAACGCATCACCGGTTCTCCACTTCCTGCCATCGAGGCTGTCCAGTGCAAGCGGTGTCTGCAGCATCGTCATGGACACCTTTCACCCCACCCGCAGACTGTTTGCCCTCCTCCAGTGTATTCATATCCACCCCTTACTGTCTATTATATTTATTATGTTAATTACCTCTAAACATTATGTACTATACACTATATATGTATAATACACTAAACTGCATTTTGCTGTCTTAGTACCCGTTCTCTGTGCAATGACAAGTTGAATCTAATCTAGTTATTCTTTCACCATCATTATTAGCGCTAAGACGATTCACCTATCTCCCAATTCTATACAATCCCGATACTTGGGTGCTGATTTGATATGTATTGCGATTTTTAGGTATTGCCGTTCTACAAGTATTGTGATTCGATATTATGATTTATTGCGATTTTTGTTAACTTTTTTAACATTAGACCGTGGGAAAAAGTTGAATCATACACTTCTAGGGACTTTTACTTTGGAAAATATCTAGACTGATACAGTAAAAATGTTTGATTTTCAGCATGTATGTAGTCAGAGATGTCCTGAAGTCAAATATATCAGTCATAGTCAGGCAATATTTTTTTTTTTTTTTTAATACCCAAAATCAAAGAATAAAGACATTTCCCTCGAAAAATATAGTTCGTAAGGAGAAGACATACATGAACATATATTGACTCAGACAATAAAACTGGTATTACCGGCATCAGTGAGTGAAATAACTGCTTTAAAAAAGCCTAAAGCCCTAACACACACAAACAGACACACACACACACGCACGCACGCACGCACACACACACACACGCACACGCACACACATTTTCTCTGCAGGTCTAAAGTGGTTTTCTCCCTCTGGAGTAGCAGGCAGGGTGCGGCTAACTCAGGTAACAGAGTGATTCATGTTTCACTCCACACACTCCTTAAACTCAACTCTGACAGGGAGTGACGACATCACACACACACACACATACACACAGACACACTGGCCTTAAGGGCCAGTAGAAGTAATAACAGGGGCGACACAGCAGAAGAGCAAAGTAGTGCAGCGAGTTAACTGAAAAGAAGAAGTGACTCAGCCAGTCCCTCCCTTCCACCTCCGGTTTTCCGATGTTTCTCCTCTGGCTGAATGAAAGAGGAAGGCGTGGCTCACACACCTGACACACTACACTTCCCACACACGTCAACACTTAGTGACAAAGCTGTTACAAATTGTAACATAACACCTACAAGAGCATATATTCCTGTGGGATTTACACACTGGTAGGAAACACTGTGAGTAGGAGGTCATAGCAACTATGTAAAACAAGTGATGGATGTCTCTGAAGCAGAGGAACATTCTGTGATGTTTTTTGTTTTTTTCCATTACTATCAACTTAAAGTACTAGATGATAGCTTAGTGTATGGGAGAAAATGTGTAAATTGCTGCCTGTAAAGTTCAAGAGACTTTTATTCTTTGTCGCTGACACTGGAGGTGATCTGGTGAGCAGATGCTGCAGTCAAGTCAAGTCAAGTCAAGTCTATTTGTACAACCCACTTCCACATTCAATGTCTCAATGTGCTGCTTTACGGGCCCACAATAGCAATGGTTCCTGCCCAAACAATCTATAAAGACAAGAGATAAACAACTTCACAAACACCACAGCACATAAGGACATACAAACGGGAGAAACATCAATAGAGGAAATTTAAAGAGGAGAATAAAACTGGGTGAACTAACCACAACAAGAGCTATAGGTGGAGGAAAAGGCATTCATAAAGTATGAATGGAAAGTTTTTACAAAATACAAAACCTGGATTATAATTCAACAAGAGACTTATAATGCAGTATATCCAATATAGGTCCAATAAAATAAATCCAGTGGGCTGCACGATTTTTAAAAAATATCTAATTGAGACTGATTGCAATATGATTTGTGATATTAAAGGGAATGATAATTTTACATCATTATTCTCATTTTCATTGAAAAACATATTAAAATGATTATGGTGTGATTTTTGCAGGGATCTGTACCAAACAAAGAGGTTTGCTTAAGTCTGTAGAATATGATGTCGGCCAGGAATTCTCTGCAGCACCACAATATTAAATTTTAAATGTTAAATGTAAGGCTGTCGATCAATTAAAATAGTTAATCGTGATTAATTGCAAATTAATGACATTTGTTATCGGTTCAAAATGTACCTCAAAGGGAGATTTGTCAAGTATTGAATACTCTTATCAAGATGGGAGTGGGCAAATATGCAAATGTATGTATGTATTTATATTTTAAATCAATTAACAACACAAAACAATCAAAAATATTGTCCAGAAACCCTCACAGGTACTGCATTTAGCATAAAAAATATGCTCAAATCATAACATGGCAAACTCAAGCCCAACAGGCAACAACAGCTGTCAGTGCGTCAGTGTGCTGACTTGTCTATGACTTGCCCTAAACTGCATGTGATTATCATAAAGTGGGCATGTCTGTAAAGGGGAGACTTGTGGGTACCCATAGAACCCATTTTCATTCACATATCTTGAGGTCAGAGCCATGTCAGTTTTTCCTCGCCAAAATTTTGCATAAGTTTGTAGCGTTATTTAGCCTTCTTCATGAAAAGCTAGTATGACATGGTTGGTACCAATGGGTTCCTTAGGTTTTTTTCTAGTTTCATATGATTCCCATGATCTTCACTCTAGCTTTAAAACAGAGCCCGCTACAACCTAAAAATCACAAGTTGCGTCAATGCATTCCAAAAATTAGTGGCGTTAAAATTGTGATTTGAAAATTGCAGTAGGCCATATTGCGACTTTTAATACAATTTTGATTAAAAGTGCAGCCTTAAAGTCCAGTAGAAAAAGTACTTGATATTAATATCAGTTCTTGTTCCAGGTCAGAGGTGTCAGGTAGGGTGGGCCGGGGTTATGGTCTGTGGATGGGGCACCGTCAAAATTACCGTTGGTCCACCTCATCAACTCATCATAGGACGTCAGTGAGTTTTATTATGACAATATTATTATGTTCAATTAATGACTACCTGAGCTGAGATACCAAGAAAATACAACAGGGTCACATATTGTCTGACTTCATGGGTTGATAAGGATCGCCTGGATGCCTTGACCTGCATGCTATGCTTTATGGGATACTGGGGGCTGAAAAGGATACACAATGTTGTATTTTCCTCCAAATTCAGGCAAGAGACAGCTACATATCTCCACCACATTTGGAGCAGCTTTTGGCGAAGCACAGCTTGAGTTATGACAGGGGGGCAGAAACCTCATGTTTCCTCTGTAATGGTTTTAACAGCTTAGCAGAGCATTCAATTGTGTTACTGTACGTACGAGCGGCTCCGACATATGGCCGTTCTAATCTGGAAAGGCTTTATGGAGAAATTCACAAAGTAAAAGTGTGTGTGTGTAAGCGGAGGGTTGGGAGCAGGGCGTGGGGGCACCACATGGGCCGTGTCCATAGCAACCAGGTCCATGTGGTGCTACATGAGGGAACATGAGGTGTAAAACCATGGTGATGATACAGGCCGGCACCATGTGATGATCACATGAAATGCATTATGAAGCAACTAAGAAATGAGGATTGAGATTAAATATAATTACAGAAGGAAGCTGTTTATCAATCAATTTACAGTAATCAACAACAAATCAATGAAGTCATTGAAGTCAGTTCTTTTGTCATTGTTAAATGAATATATTTGGGTTTTGGACCGTTGGTCGGATAAAACAAGCAATAGGAAGATGTCACCTTGGGCTGCAGGAACTTTTGATAACTTCAACAAACAATTATATTTTTATCATTGATTAATCATTTATTTGAGTAATCAAATCAGACAATAGTGGAAGATGTCCCTCACAAGTTCCCAGAGCACACAAGGTGACGTCTTCAAATATATGGTTTAAAGAGGACCTATTATGATTTTGTGCTTTTTCCCTTTCCTTTAGTGTGTTATGTAGTTTTTTTGTGCAAAGTTACAAAGCCCAAAGCCCACGCCAAAGGGAGTTACTGTCCCCCAGAGAAACACTGCTCCTGAACTGCCTGAAACACCTTGCTTGAAGTCCCGCCTTCTCTTCCGTAACATGGTGATGTCACCAAGTAACACATTTGCATAATACCTGCCTAGCGGATAGTTTGGCACGTCCTCAAACAAAGATAGTTAGCGAGGAGCTGGAGCGTAGCCCGAAGAGTTTGATTCGGTTGACCAATCACAACAGACTGGGCAAGCTGACCAATCAGAGCAGATAGGGCTTTTCTGGGGTTTTTTAACATTAAAACATGTAAACATGTTCTAGTAGAAACCCAAAATACAAGTATGCACCTGAAAATAAACATAATAGGTCCTCTATAAAACAGAAGAAAGCAGAAAATCCTAAACTTGGAGAAGCTGGAGCCAGAGAATGTTTGACATTTTTACTTGATAAAAGGATTTAAACGTTTATCAAAATAGTTGGCGATTTATTTTTTGTCCGTTTCGCTTCAGCCCGATTATATGACCGGTATTAGCGCACTGACAATCAAAATAATAATTTCTTGTGACCCTTGTTCATTTGCACAACTCACAAATAACAGTAGAAGTGAGCTCGGTATGTTGACAGAAAGTAGAAAGTAACATATCTGCTAGAAATAAACTTGGATTAAATAGCAATGGACTCTCTGGTTTGCAGAGTCTGAAGCACGTGCTGACTGCAGCTACTTCCACTTGGCATTATTAAATAATTCAGTGAACAGCACAGTGACCTGACCACTACTCACTCCTCTCCCTCCACCACTGTCATCTCTTTGCGCTTTTAGCTACAAGCTGAAAAAGTAAGAGAACAAACAGATCAGAGGAAAGTTGATTTGAATTGCTAGAAGGTTTAGTGAAGCACAGCTTTAAAGCCAGAAGAGGTTGAAAGCCCACCTGCAGTTCACCGTGGACTTGAAAGTGAGGTGGTTCAGCTACCCAGCTAACAGTGCGTGTCTGTGCAGAGATGTCCGCTCAAGTCTCATCTAAATTATTCAGTCTTTTTTGTACACAAGGCTTGTGTGTTTTGGTCTGTGTGCGCTGTGAAATTAGACACATAAGGTGTTATATAATACTCAAAACATAAAAAAAATCCTGTTGTGTTTCTGTGCGACATGGGTGGCAGAAGAGTCCATCTTTTCTGTGGTGTAAAACCAAGTCTGTGGCCTTGAGCGCTGGCTGGAGATCAGAGTGCATCTCCTCTATAACAGTTAATGAGCTTTTAAATAGATCCTTCCTGTCCTGTCAGTGCTGCGTGTAAACACACATGCATGAATAACTGCTTGCATAAGTGTGGCAACACATATGTGTGCACACACACAGGCAGTGTTTTCCAGCCCATCAGCCCTACAGGATACATTTGGATACAATTTAATTTTTGATCAAAACCAGCAATGAAATGATCCTATCAACAGATCCAGAGGACTGAAAAAGCTTATTCCTCTTATCCATCATTATTAACCCACTACACAACAGCTTTTCTGCAACTTCCCGTTTCCCTCCATATGTGACAGCACATTTCTTTCACCCAAAAGGGGGCGCGGCCTTAGCGATGATGCAATGCCGGTCTGGTCAACAGGTTTTTTGAATGGGTTTTTGGTTAGATGCCTGAAATAAGGTCTGTGGTTAACAGAAATGTAAAAGATTTTAAAGTTTTGTTCTACGACATAAAATACATCAATAAATACGCCACTCATGAATTTTGAAGATTTTACATGTTTTAAAAAAGACAGTTTCTAACAAGTGGCTAAATGAGACTATTTAACGTCATCACGTTGAGCACTTTTTACTAGCTACCCAATGGCTTCTTGTTCAAGGGAACCGGTGTGATGCTAACTTCTAGGTTGGCCTACAAAAATACGTCATACCTGTAACACTCTGTTCAGTTCACTATGACAGTGAAAAGCATCAAATCCTCACACTTCAGAAGCGGAAACCATGGATGTATAAAGAGAACTGGATACAGCGTTGTAGGCGGGCTCCCGTTCATTCCTATGAGAGTTGCTCAGTGGCACCATGAAGCCAAAATGGCTCTACTGCCGAGTGATAAAGTACCCGGATCATCCTGCAATCTTCCGCATCCATTGGGCCCATAGAGCAGGCGCAGTAGCAGTTCCTTTAACTCCGCCTCCCAGCCCTCGCTCCGGCCCGCGGTCTGGGGCTCATTCACATGAACGGAAAAGGAGAAATAACTCTGGATTTGGCTATGAGTGCATTTTACAACTTTTAGGACCTAATTATTTAAATAAGGACTATTCAAGTGTTCGTACTGGGAAGTTGATTTACCTCAAAGAAAGAAATTATCCGCCAATTTACAGATGTCTCTTTCCCAATGTAAGTCTATGGGAAAAAGTCTTTTTGGGCCCAATGGCATCACATGACGGACACAGAAGTTGTAGTACCATCGCTGGGTCACTACAAAAATTTGCTTCACAGCCCAGCGCACTTCCTGGGGGCTTGGCGGAAACTGGCGAATGTTTGGCAATTTGCTAAGAAAATGACAACAACAAATTGATCAAATTGGTTTCTGATTTGACTTTCAGCTCTAGATCCTACATACATCATCCAGCTTCCATAAATACTCACTAGTGCACTAACTGTATATTAATCCACAGCTGAAAAATCCCTAACAAATGCACTATTAACTCTTCTTTGAGTAATGTTTGGTAGAAACTTCAGTGCCCAGCTGTTTTAGGAAATACATTTTTTTTTTTTTTTTTTAAATGAACTTTTTAGGAATAAATAGGCTTGAGGCTGAGTGCCACAGATGAGGTTGTGAAGCTGAAATGCACTGAAAGACGGACAAATGCATTGTTGTTTTTGGTCTTTTCATTGATTGTTGTCAATAAGTAAATCATTGACTAACAGCAGCCTGACAGATAGAGAGAAGGCAGTGGTGGTGTCAGGGTGGGTGGGAGAGAGAGAGATCCCCAGCAGCAGTACTGGCCCAGTGTGACTCACAGGCTAAATGAGCCAGGCGTATTGCCCCCTGATGCTCTGTGACCTAGATTGAGAGACGCAGGCAGGACCGTAATCTCTCATTTCTCTCTCTCTCTCTCAGTATGGAGCAGGCTGCCGAGATGAAAACCTGCCTCTCCGCAGCAGCAGCAGCAGCAGCATCAGCATCGCAGACTTGCAGCGAGATGGACGCTAGTCACTAGAAAATCCACACATCCACTTATCAGCCCGGGCAGTTACAGCAGAGAACGAGACGGCAATCAAATTAAGGAGGACAGAAAATAACTAGATGTAGCTGGTCGGCTTTACTGGACCCATTTATAATCATTTATGGCGACTGTGCAGATGGCATGCATCATAGGTTTTGAGTATGTAGGCTGTGAATCATTTGAAATGTATCGATAGTAATGCCGATATGACATCTGAGATTCAACACCAATATGTTTTAGCCACGCATGGCTCTAGGGATGAGGATGTCTGTCTGTCGACTGTTATGGGATGGATTGCCATGGAATTAGGTTCAGACATTCATGTTCCCATCGAAATGAACGGTAATAACTGTGGTGATCCTCTGACTCGCTCTCTAGCGCCACCATCAGGTCAATGTGTGTAATACATTGCTTTACGATGAAATATCTGCAAAAGGAATGACATTCCCATCAGCCTCAGCTCTACTTTGTGTTTACTGCTAATTAGCAAATGTTAGCACGCTAACACACTAAACTAAGATGAACGTGATAAACATTTAAACTTAACGTTTATCTCAAAGCAATATAGTGGCTTGTTGAATGACATTGTGTTCCAGCAAAAGTCAAGGTGGGTCAACTGGACATGGTCTTAATCTTGGCGATACCTTATATCTACAAGATGCTTTTTTTCCATTTAACAAAATACAGCCATACAATAACTTTATAGTCCAAAGTTGGCAATATTACGATTCAAATCAGTACATATCTGACTTTAAAGAATAAGTAAACACGACTGCCAATCTGACCAACTTTCGGTACTTGACAGTTTTCAATACTCATGATACTCAGACACATGATTGATGCCGGTCGTCTGCTGTGAACAGCATCTGTGCAAAGCAAATCATCTGTGGTCATTGTCTCACACTCAGTTTAAATCCAGGAGCTGCAGACACTATGATGCCCACACACAACAAGCTGAGCAGCTTAAACAGTTGTCGTTCAGTGCTCTAAATTCCAGTCCGGCTCAATCACCAAGTCTTTGATCCCTTCAATGGCTTTCTTTGTGTCCTTACAGTCACAGAGGTTAAAGTAGGTGGAGTTGCTCTCTTTCTCTCTCTCTCACATACGCACAAATACACACTGCAGCTTACAACTATTGCTGTGAAAAAAACTGCTGATGCATATTTTCTTCAGTTTGTTGCTAGGGGAGTGCATGCAGCAGGACAACAATGGGGTGATTGTTGCCATGTAAAAGATATCCATGAGAAGGTTTCAGACTCATTGGTGCGGCCAGCTGCTGCTCGCCTTGTCCCGTCAGCGTTGAGCAGACGGCGAACGCACTTCATCGGGCTAGAAGGCGTGGATACAGGAGCGGGGCATCTGGATAGTACCGGGCCTTTTTTATTAGTAAAAGATTCGTCTGTGATCTAAAGTTACAAATGATGAGGCCGAGGTCCTCTGAGGCTGAGTCCCCAGCAGAGGGTCAGACACTCTGGGGGTGTCACCTTACCACACTCTCACTTTAGCCTTAAAACACTAAAGACCATCACAGGTGACTCTGACTGAACTCTCTCTGGCTGCTCCAGTCAGACCATCTGATCAGAGCAAAGCAGCAGCAGCTGTCTCCAAGCTGTTACACCGCAGAAAGACTGAGGACTGTAAATACAAGAGGAGGGACTCAAGCCACATGACTCCAATTTAATAATGATTCTAATCAATTTTATTACCTTGAGACCTGACAGACATGTAAGGGATAATGTACAGCGAGTCGGTCATTGTTGAGAAATAAAACCCGACAGGGAGATGCGGCAACCCGACGCGAAGCGGCCCGCTAGCTGTACATTATCACGCTTATTACACAGCTACTTACTTTAGAAATCAATAATTTAAAAAAAAACGGTCCGCCAGAGTCCGACATCAGAACTGCGCCCATAGCAACGGTCTGTTATACATAGCAACGGTCTACTGTAAAGAAATAACAGACTGTAGAATGACGTGATTGACCAATCAGATCAAGTATTCAGAATGTGACGACAGGTTTCCCATTTACTTTTACTTTGCAAAAATAACCAGAAGTTGAAACAATTAGTCCATCGACGGAAAACTAATCGTCAACATTTTTTATAAAACAGGTAAACATCTCTGTTTTATATCACTGTAAACTTAATATCTTTGTGTTTTGGACTGTTAGTTGGACAAAACAAGCAATTTGAAGACAGGACCTTCAGATCTTTGAAGTTGCGATGGACATTTTTCACTAATTTCTTTAGAAATAATTAATTTGATAATAGAAATAATCATAAATTGCAGCTCCTCTGTTATCCAGTTAACAACATGTGTGTTCTACAAATTGAATTCACTCAAGTTAAAACTGATATTATTTTTGAGTCTTTAAAAATAATCTTCAACTAACAAGGTGTCTCTACTTGTCATGACGGACCACATCTGTAATACTATATTTTTAATATAGACTTGATTCTTAAAAGGTGCAAAATACGGGATTGGGAGCATTTCTATTGCCTCTCAATGGCTCTCAACATGGCGACGGCGGGCCACGGCTTGTAGCTAACGGTGCTAACAACGCTAAACAGAGCAAACAGCGGCAAAAGTGCTGACAGAGCTTACAATGTTTACCTGAGGGAGAACCGGAGGGTGGGTGCTATACGCTTCAGCGGTGACACTGTCGGTAGGAACGGCATCATCAGCTGTAACTGCCGTATGAGCGCAGTGCAGAGCAGCATCTGTGAGCTAGCCAGTGGGGCACGCTCACATGCATGAACATGCACTAAAAGCACACGTGGCCGGCCTGGCTATGTTAACAAAGCGAGGAGAAGCGAGGATCACAACACACACACACACACACAGGGAGAAAGTGACTTCATTCTCTGTTCAGGTAGACATTACTCCTCTATATGTCTATGGGACTCATGCAAACCGTTTCATAATCAAAAGCTCACTACAGTATTTGTTCTCTATGGCACTTACATTAAACACAGTTAAGCCTAACAAAACAAGGGCTCTTTCAATCACACCGCAGTGCTCCAACAACAACCAACACCAGGTTAATGATTCTGTTACTCTACCTGCTTTACATCCCTGACAAATAAGTGAGAAAAGTGTTGTACAATAAATATTTTTGTTGCCACAATGACTGAATTCCAGTACATATTGTACAGTTGATTACAGATAAGATAAGATAAGATATACTTTTATTGTCCCCTTTGGGAAATTTTTCCTGGACTCCGTCCACCTTCAGTTACAAACACTAATAATGAATAATGAAAACAACAACAACAAGAATGATAAACGATTCCACATAAGACAGGGAAACAGTTTCACAGAAACCGATGTTTCAACACATACACAGTCCACGTACATAATGGCACATACCATCACACACACCATGGCAGGTATTGCACCCAGGTAGTGCACTGCACCGTCTACCGTCTTGCCCATATTGCACAGACAATAGCCCAATATTACACAGATGCAACATATTGCACTGTCCCTATTTCACACATTGCAGTTTACCTAACATAAGTGTGATTTCCCATCATCCTCTGCCTCTCACCCATGTTAAGTGCGTTGAACACAGGGTGAACATCCCCTCCACCATTATCCAGCCTCATTATCACACAGTTAATTGGTGTCTATTATTAACCAGAACACACACTGAACTCTACAGTAGCTCAGGTCAAAGCATAGCACGGCCCCACTCTGTGACACCCTGTTCATTTGACTAAGAAATTACATATAGTCAGTGGTGGAAAGTACTTTTACTCAAGTACTGTACTTATTACAATTTTGAGGTATGTGTACTTTACTTGAGTATTTCCATTTTATGCTATTTTATTCTTCTACTCCTCTACATTTCAGAGGGAAATATTGTACTTTTTACTCCACTACATGTATTTGACAGATATAGTTACTAGTTACAAAAAACAAATATATGATCAGTTTATAAAATACACTTTGTTCAAAATTAAACCAGTAGCTGCTCTAGTTTGGCCCCCAAAAATGTTCATTTAAATTACTGTTTGAATCCCAAAGAGATCAAATTCTCCAACATTTTGCTAAAAATCAAAGATTAGAAAAAGTCAAAAATATGAATAGAAATTTGTCTAGCAGATCTTTGTTTTTTCTTTTCTACCTGATTAGTTATCTCACAACCCCTCAGATTTATTTTGTGACCTTGTGGAGTCTGACCCCAGGGTTGGGAACCACTGAACTAAACTACTGATATAATGTATAATATAATTACGGCTGTCAAAGTTAATACGATAATAACATGTTAACGCAAATTAATTTTAAGGCCACTAATTTATTTTACGATTAATTATGGACAATCATGCGATTAATTGCAATTAAATATTTTAATCGATTGACAGCCCTAAATATTATATATAATATTATATTATAATATATAATATAAATAAAATAATATATAATTCGCAAAACAATTACTTTTACTTGTAATACTTTAAGTGCATTTTGATCATAACACTTCTGTACTTTTACTCAAGTAAGATTTTTAATGAATGACTTTTACTTGTAATGGACTACTTATACATCGTGGTATTGGTACTTTTACTTAAGTAAAAGATCAGAGTACTTCTTCCACCACTGCATATAGTGAACGACATACTGTCAAGGTAAACTGATACCACAAAACAATAGGCAGGCTATTAAAGAAACGGCTATTGCTTTAACATCTGTTTAAGTGATACACAAAAGGCCTGAGCTGGTTTGTACTTTAAGATACTATAGTGGAACAAGTGACTGTGAAAATCATTGAGATCAACAGCCGGTTGTGCGGGAAAGACTGCCAGCTAGTTTGTCTATTCAAATCTTCAAACACACGTTTGTTTGTTTTCATGAATGAAGGAAATTCTTCTGAACACTGACTCTCTTACTAAAAAAAAGAAAAAGAAACAAGTGCACAGCATGATGATGGCTCTTTCCACCTAGGGTTTCTCATGTGATGTTAAGTTTCACCTGTTCTTCTACACGGACAGGACATCTCCAGGTATCTAATGTGTGTGTCTGAGGAGACTGAGGCATCATTAGTGGCCCCTACATCCCCCCCTGCTTGGCTCTCTATGTGAAACAAAACATTACTCATCCACCCCCGGGCACCTGAGAGCTGCACAGCACCAATCAAGCTGCTGCACTGTGATTCACAGTGTGAGGAGGAGACTTGCATAACAGCCATGTTCCTATTTCCCACTGTCATTCCTATAACACAAATAAACCCCCCTATATATCTGCTGCAGTTTCAGGGTTTAGGCTCTGAGAGCAGCTGAGTGTTGGAGAGACCACAGCTTCATTTAGTGTCCACTGATGTCTGAGAGGCTGCACACACACACACACACACACACACACACACACACACACACACACACATTAGGCCTCAGGGATGACAAACTTGACCCATTTATCTCGACATGAGTGTATATGCTTATATAGCTGTGATGATGAGCAATGTATGACATATTATATGCAGGCAGATAATATGGATTAAAACAATAATATGGGGTAAAAAAAAAAAAGACTAAAACATGCCAGATCTGTTTATGAGGAAATATGGAAATCATTTAATGATTTCATAAAAATTTGTGATATTGGTGAGCTTCTACAGGAGGAATAATTAAGATAGGATAAGTAAAAATTCACAATAGTGGTAGACCCTCAGAAGGGAATGGACTCTTGTTTTTGAAAATCTTTTTTATTTTATTTATTATTTATTTTCTATATAGTTATTTTCTGTTTATGTGTATCTTCATTTTGTTAGAGGTGCCATTTAACTGTTTGATTGTATGATTGATACTGTGAAGCTGTATATTGATTTTGGCCCTGTGAGAAAGGGAAAAGTTAAGAGAGAACGGGGTAGGTGTGTGGGGTATGTTATGTTTGTTAAAGTAAATCCTGTATTGAATATATTGCGTAATAATGCTGATGTTTGTATAACAAACAAAACCCAATAAAGACATTGTTGTTAAAAAAAAAAAAAGCATGCCAGATTACTAACATACATTGTTCATAACGTGTAGCAATCTATGCAAATAAATGTTCAATAAAAGCAACAAGGATAGTTGATGGACAGCTTGAAAAAAGGAGGTTAGTGTGTGTTTTTTTATCATTTGTTGTAGTCGTGAATGTGGATCAAAATAATAATATGGGGTAAAAAAAAAGACTAAAACATGCCAGATTACTAACATACATTGTTCATAACGTGTTGCAATCTATGCAAATAAATGTGCAATAAAAAGCAGCAAGGATAGTTGATGGACAGCTTTAAAAAGGAGGTCAGTGTGTGTTTTTTTTTATCATTTGTTGTAGTCGTGCAGGGATCCACTGCAGCAGCACTGAGTCTCACCAAGCTGACATGGGACAGGCTGTTATAGTGGCTGATGCATGTAAACAATCCACACTTTAACTCCTTTCATTGATGTGTGTAGCTGTGTAGAGAGACCTTACCTTCAGATAGCTCCAGATCCAGCTCCGCCAGCTGGTCCCTGACCTCTTTAGGCAAAGCCGACAGATCGACGCCGCGGTCGGCCATCGTTGGAAGCTCAGCAGCAGCAGCAGCCTGGTGGGATGTTTGTGATATCTGGGATGACTGCAGCAGGTATACAGTCCAGCATGAAGCTCAGAACAACAACAACAACAACACAAATCAAGATGTAGATGTAGTGGTGGTGGTGTTTACTCCATCTTCGCGACTCCCCGACACCGCCATGACTGTGTGGAGAGATGGGAACAACTCAGCCGGAGGAGTCAGTCATCACGTGATGACCCGGGCTGACGGTGAGGAGCTGTGACAGGACGGAGGAGGGATGAAGAGACGGACTCTCTGCTCCCTCTGCTGCTGCTGGGTTGGTTCTACAGCTAGGAGGAGAGAAACAGCATTCCTCCAGATACAAAACTCACCTGCCAGCCGACCCTCAGGTGGAAACGGGTGGAAACTAGCCCGAGTTTGTGCTCTCTCATGAGTTACCATGACACCGGAGGAGTCGCAGAGCTAACGGTTAACGGTTAACGGTTAGCTAACGGTCCGATTTTTTTCCTTAAAAGTCTTTAAATAACTCTCACTGTTGTTCTGGAGGTGTTTAAAAAGTCTCTTCTAACCAACTGGATGAAAAATAGTCAGTCTACTGCACAATAAAAGATGAAATAAACGACTTTTAGCACACTTCTCAAGTTGCGGTAATGTTAATGTATCCAACCGTCCAATCAAATCTGGGGTCTCTTAGCAACCTGCGCTCTGGAGCCACGTGCAGCTCTTTAGCTCCTCTCCAGTGGCTTTTTCTTTTTTTCTCGTAAAGTTATGATTTTATTCTCGTAATATTATGACTTTATTTTCATAATATTACGACTTTATTTTCATAATATTACGACTTTTTTCGTAATATTACGACTTTGTTTCTCGTAAAGTTATGACTTTATTTTCGTAATATTACGATTTTTTCCTTGTTAAATTCTGACTTTATTTTTCGTAATATTACGATTTTTTTCTCGTAAAGTTATGACTTTATTCTCGTAATATTACGATTTTTTTCCTCGTTAAGTTATGACTTTATTGTAATATTATGACTTTTCTCGTAAAGTTATGAATTTATTTTCGTAATATTACAAATTTTGTTTCTCGTAAAGTTATGACTTTATTTTTGTAATATTATGACTTTTTTTCTCAAATATTATGACTTTATTCTCGTAATATTTCGAAATTTTTTCTCGTATTATTAAGACTTTTTTCTCGTTATATTACGACTTTTTTCTCGTATTATTACGACTTTTTTTCTCGTTATATTATGACTTTTTTTCTCGTAATGTTACGGCTTTTTTTCTCGTTATATTACGACTTTTTTTTCTCGTAATGTTACGACTTTTTTCTTGTAATGTTACAACTTTTTTCTCGTAAAGTTATGACTATTTTCTTAATATTAAGATTTTTATTTCTCTTAAAGTTATGGCTTTATTCTCATAATATTAAGACTTTTTTCTCGTTAAGTTATAATTTTTTTCTCGTAATATTATGACTTTATTCTGGAAATCTCAGATGTTTTTTCCCCTTAATGTGGCCCTAATACTTCGTAATACATTTACACTTTGGCCCTCACTGCATTAGACTTATATACTATATACTTAGACTATAAACTGTGTTACCTTCATCACAATGCCCACATGTTTGCGGCTCCAGACAGATCAATTTGCACAAGGTGGGAAACGTTAAATTTTATTATCCACAGTTCCACACAGGTTATAATGATGTTAGGCTACATTGTAGTCTATTATTTTAAATTTTCATTTTCACATTATTTTCATATAACACAGTCATACACTGTCAATAACCCTGTAACACCAAAATATTCACTGCTGCTGTTATAGACTATAATTTCACAGTCTTTAAAGCACAATTAAAGCCGAAGAAGGCAGAATTGGAGCAAATATGACAAAAATATATATAAATAATATTTATAAAACGGTCACTATGTCCCGACAGTAGTGCATGAGATAGGTAATCTGAAAAAAAAATCATGTCCTGCGGTGTCCTCCTGTGCTCCTAATGGCATCTGCAAGATTTCACAGACTGGAGGAAAACAACCAATCAGAGCCGAGCCGGAGCCTGCCGTCTCTGAGCAGCTGTCAATCATAATTGCATAATTGTTTGTATGCATGTACTTCGGGAAAAATAAATCTGATTATGACTATAATTCTGATTTAAAATATATATGTTGTTTCATATATAATAATTTGTAAATGTTTCCGTGTTGTAGAAAACAAACAAGAATACTTGGTAAACGGGATCTCTCTTACAGCAGGCATTAATTGTCATAGTAGGAAAAAGCACACGTGTTACTATACACACTATTGATGGCTCTGTTCTGTTGCTGTGTCCCAGCATGCACAATACCAGGACCCTGAAACTGAAGAAGCTAAATGGATTTCAGCCATAATAAATATTATTATTTACACTTGTGCTTTCCATACTGTGGCCAGTCAAAATGTCTTCAATGAAAAAGGCCTATCGTGCAGCGGACTGAATATTTTTTGACCAGATGGCTAGAAGAGTCTTAAAACTGTAATAACTGCATTTGTGGCTATATGGAGTCGTGTTTCTGGCCATGTAATATTTGACTGAATCAGAACAGTAAAGTTGTGCACGTAAAACCAAAACAATGAGCTGGAAGATGCTACATGAGAGGCAGAAAGTGGGGATAGGTGGAAACATGCTGATGAGCGTTTCTTTTTCATTCATTTATTTTATTATTTGCCCGAGACAACTTATTCATTAGTTGAGACTATACACAAGTATTTTTTTCCCATCTTGAAGCCTGAGTATTTGACAAACTCTCTCCATACAGATATCAGACATTTTTTCCATGTGGTTCAACCTGTGTTAAACACATAAAAGACATCTACTGTATGCTCTTTAACAAAATAAAAGGGACATACTAATCACATGATGGAAAAAAAAAGCCTTACATGCCCACAGAGAAAAATAAACATCTGGCAAAACAATGTTATTAAAAAAAACACACAGAGTGACAAGGGGAAATAAAACCATGATAGTCTTGGAAGTACACTGCGGTATAAAATAATTTGCATTTAAAAACTTAAAATTTCAAAAGAAGCACCTTGCACAAAGTCTACTTCATAATACAAGACAGCTTTTCAAATGTTGGAAAGCACCTTCTCTACAGATGTGCACACATCACTGATCTCATTCATTCACGAATACTCATCTTCACATTTTCTCTGGTCACCTCATAACTTGAGCTTTCAACTGAAATACACCAAACCCCTCTCTGCGGCTGGGCTACACACGACAAATAAATGCAAGAACATTGATATTCAATAGAAAAATATATTGCACTACTCTTTTCCTCAACAGAAATGCCAGGGTAAATGATTTAAAATCTATTATGTTTGATTATCATTTAAAGGCCTTCTAAAGCTAACCATTCAAGAGTGTTACATTAGGACTGAGGATGGAATCCTTACATAACAAGGAACATTTTTGCATCAGTAATTTGATGTTTTAAAAACAGAAGAAAAGCAGATCAATAAACAGTGATAGTATGATGAAGCACAAACAAACAGTGGTATTCTTCAGCCTCGAGTAATCCATGCAGTCAACAGGGTTTGATACATATACGACTAATGTGATGATATCCACTCAAATGGGTTAAAACTGATAGTAAAATAAGTCAGCTCACGCACTCACGGGGTAAACTGTGTACACATCGATAATTTGGTTTGTTACGCACTCAGCTGACTAAACAGTCATGTGTATTTAAGGAGAATTAACTCAAAAGGGAAACGGACAGAAAACCAAAGGACAGGTTCGAAAAGTAAACATAAAAAGAGCGCAAGAAAAACGTTCCAGGCTGCTTTTTTTTACTGAAATCAGCCAGCCAATCTCTCAGCGTACTTTCACTGCATAAGCAAACATTATGTCGACCACAATCAGGCATAAAAATCTTTCATACAAATGAAAAATACAAGTCAGCCTGGAAAACAATCAACCTCATCACAGCCAGCGTGTGGGACTCAAGTTGGACTGAAGCTGCATTTTTAAGTGAAATGAAAATGTACTGATGATTTTGACTTAAAAACAAATTTTTCATCCCAATCTAAAAACATTTTCCGACTGTCACGACTGACGAAATGACCCCAAACCCTGCAGAGTGAGTGTCCGACGTGTTATTCATATTTACATACGGAGAGTGACGAAGCGTCTCTGAACAGGGAGCCTGCTGGGACTGGAGGGTTTGACGGAGGCACTGTGCCGTGTCTGTGTGATTATCATTGGCTGTGAGGGGACGAGAGTATCGTAGTCTGGGGTGGGGGTTTGAGGGCAGGTCCCTCTTTCTCTCAAACGCTTTGCCCCAGTCCGGCCTCCAAATGCCACTCGAGTTCATACTGGCTATCTGTGTCGGCACATCATCTCGGGGCTGACTGTGGCTGCGTCGCCATGACAACCCCTCCCGGCTGGCCCGATCCCATGCCGGCTAAAACCGACATAGCCACCGCCTCTGCGGCGCGGACGCTCAGCCCGTTGATGGTGGCCCCCGGGCTGGAGGCCGAGGCGGGCGGTGACGGCCCGTGCTGGATGACTGCCGCTGGGGAGCCAATGGGTTCACTGGAAGTATCCCTGGAGGTTTCCTCTCCTCCTGCAGCTAGAGACAGAGACAGAAACATTCACCCTTAAGAGAGGTGAGCGAGTAAAAAGAATGCATTAGATGGATGAGATGATAGATGGATTCCTGACAAAAGAAGTCGTACAGTTGTTCAGCTTTTTCGGGTTACCTAAGAAAGCCGCCTTCTTCTGCATGACAGTGACCGGGCAGTCTTTGTGGGCCAGGAGGAGCTGCTTCAGCTGTGCCACCTCGTTCCTCAGTAGGCCCACTTCATTCTGATGGCAACACAAAAACACACAGCACACAAATCATTCCCAGCGCGACCGATCTGTATGCATATTTAATTTACCGATACAACCCTGGAGGGAAAATGGAAGACTCACCGCCAGGGAGACATTCATGTTGGCGAGATCGTCCGCCTTCTTCTCCAAAGAGTTGACCCAAATCTTTCGTTTTTGCCTGCAGCGGGAGGCGGCCGCCCGGTTTCTCTCCAGGAAGCGCTCCCTCCTCTCGTCGGGGTCCATCTCTGAAGCTCGCCGCCGCCGGCCTCCTGTTGGCTGAGCAGGGGACACCTGGGGAATGAAGGGGGGGGGGGAGGCAGTGAATACTTTTAGGTCACATGCATGTCCTGAGTTTTAATTTTTGCTTTTGCTCAAAAGGCACAAGTATTACATAATGTGGCAGACACAGAGGCACTACGTAGAGGCTGAAAGGTTTTCATTCAGCAGTGACACAACATTTTCTGTCAAGCATCTAAGACTAAAACACTGAATGCAATACTCATCTTTAACATTGAAATATCAATTTATTAACATTCGTTTAGTGAACATAATAATTATCTCCGCCAGGCAATCATGTATTTGGTCGTGTGCGTGAGTTTGTGTATCTGTTTGTCCAGCTAATCTCGAATACTACTGGACCCATCAGCCTAATATTTTTTGTGCACATTTATGACTGCATGCTCGAGGACCTCTCGTGGTTGCGGTGATTCACAATTTTTGAACACATTTGCATAAGTTTGGAGCGTTATTTAGCCTCCTTCGTGACAAGCTAGTATGACATAGAGTATCTTCACTCTAGCTTTAAAACTGAGACCGTTACAACCTAAAAATCCAAAGTTGCGTTAATGCGTTAAAGAAATTAGTGGTGTTAAAACACATTTGCGTTGACGCGTTATTATTGCGTTAACTTTGACAGCCCTAATAATAATAATAATAATAATAATAATAATAATATAACCTGCATATTGTCTCCCCTTCATTCCACTACCGACATACACTCCGCTGGACAAACAGCCTGCTCTGTTGAGGTTAAGGGGGCTGAATGTTTGATATTCAAGACAGAAATAGGCTGCAGTATTATTTCAGGCGCCCATCCGTTCTATAAATTTATGTCAATAAAAATGTTCCCCTTACACTGTAGACATTTATGTGTCTGATCCTAGTTATGTATCTACATGTAAGCTTATGCAACATGCGTATTACCTGGGGCTGGGCAGGTGATGGTGCATCAGAGTTTTGAGTGGGTTGTTGGCTATGTTCCTGTCTCTGGGGGACAGCAGGGTTAGATCCTGCCCCCCCACCAGCCCCATCCTGTGCTCCTGGGCCCTGATGAGTTAAAGCTGCCTTCAGCCGCTACAAAGACACACAGACTTGTAGGTAATCTATCACTAAAAGAGCTGTTAACATTGTGATGCAAATTTCATCATGTAATACGACACATTTTAAGTGTAGAAGCTATTTTACAAATGTAAAAAAAATTGTTTATATAACTGAAAAATATTTTTTTCAGAGCCTGCAGCCTACAAAATGATGCAAATATGACTGATCATCTCACCATCTTGGTCTCAGCGTGCAGACTATACCCAGATGGGGAGGATGAGCCACTGCTGGCACCGCCAACTGGAGGTCCTGGGATCCCAGGGATATTAGGCACTGAGTTCACTGGCCTCGCGAGCTCCACGTTACAACAAATACACAAGAGAGAGAGAGGAACAGACGGAATATGGTAAGTTTAAAGAAAAATTATTTTAAAATGTATTATGTTTTATCCATGTTTTGAAAATGGCTTACAGATATAACTGAGGTCATCTGCACAGGACTGGGCAGGAGAGGGACTGTCTGCCCGTTGGGAAGCCTCACCAGTGGATAAGCGCTTGTTGGGGAGCTGTTAACAAAATCAGATACTTGTAAATGGCTGCTCCTCCATTCTGTGCCCATTGACAAAATACAGATTAAGAGCCAGGTTGACAACTGACACTCTCTTTAAGTGGTAACTGTGCCAAGCCTCTCAAGTCCCAATGAAACGGCAGTTGGAGCAACAGAATATGTGGGCGAGGTATCATCTTGAGAGGGATTTGATTAGATCTCTCAACAGTAGACATAACTTAGCGAGTCTGTGCAGAATCGCAGCAATATAGAGCTGTAGAGGAATATTAACCTCCACCCACACCTGCGTTGTTGGATCAGGAAGCAGAGGATGATGGAGAAATAAATGAATTAAACCGTAACCAGAAAAACACATTAGTGAGAAAGAGAAAATCCAAACAAAAATGTACCGCCTCAGTTTTATGTCTTTGCCAACCAGTTAAGTTGCAGTTTACATCCATGTCCAAAATGTCATCACTCTATTATTTTATCTTGTCAGGTATTAATGTTAAATTGTCATAATTAGCATATGAATTCTTGACTTATGGCCAAAAACATGTTTTGTGTGGTCACAGTGACCTTGACCTTTGACCACCGAATTCTAATCAGTTCCTCCTTGAGTCCAGGTGCACGTTTGTACCAAATTTGAAGAGATTCCTTCCAGGCAATCCTGAGATATCGTGTAAACAAGAATGGACTGGACATACGGATAACCCGAAAACATAATGCCTCCGGCCACGGCTCTTGCCAATGCAGAGTCAATAAAAACGTGTTTTTTGACGTCACAGTGACCTTGACCTTTGACCACCAAACTCTAATCAGTTCATTTTTGAGTCCAAGTGGATGTTTGTGCCAAATTTGAAGAAATTCCCTCTAGGCAGTCCTGCAATATTGCATTCACAAATGGGACAAACCTGAGGTCACAGTGACCCTTAACCTCCAAAATCTACATATGTACGTGCGGACGGACAACCCGAAAACATAATGCCTCTGACCACGGCTATCGCCGCCGCGGAGGCATAAAAAACAAACTGAATCTAATTAAAAACAACCAGTGGCCAGCAGTATGCAAGTATACATGTTGTAGTAATTTAACACATGTAAGCTCACAAAATAGTATTTTTAGAGGCATAAGGAGCTAAAGCAGGAGCAGCTCCTGTGTCATCCAGCTTAGCAATGATTTCTGTCAAACAGTAGCCTCAGTCGATGTGGGACTCATGAAGTAAACATGGCCACTTGCAACACCATGTGCTACCAAATACATCTTCTGACCGAACTTTGGATAGTTAGCCTATCTAGACATGTGTGACATCTATATCACCAACTACCCAGGAGCCCAGTGATGGTCACGACGATGGGGGGGGGTCTAGAGATAACAAAAATTCTACCTACAGAAGACTGAAATCTTTCTACTTATTCTGAGCTAAATTTTCCCACCAAGCTAATATCCAATAACTTCCCAAAGCTGACAATCTTTTGTGTACATTTTCCCAGAACTACTTCAGTCTTAAGTTGTTTTGCAAATACGACCCCAGGCCTCAAGAAATGCAAACAACAGGAACACACTGATGTTTACCCGAGCTGTCTGTTGGAGGGCGGCGTTTGCGTGATGACAGATGTTGGAGATGGCAGAGTTGGGTGTAGTGCGTCATTGCTCAGGTGAAGGGGAAGAGAACCTGGACGCACAATGGTTGGAGTGGGGGCAGAGCTTTGCACCGGCTTTGTGATAATCTCCTGTTGAAAAAACAAATAATAATAAGAAGATATATCTTCCATTCATAAATATATTTTGTCTGCATGAACAGGGAAACAGTTATTGATGTTCAAGTGGCAAGTCTTAAAGGGTGACTCCATCTTCTTCTTTTCCGGGTTTTTCAAATGGAAACGCCCACTCCACCGTTAACAAAACGCAGTGACGTAGGTTACCAAAGTACGCTAATCAAAGCTAATCAATAAGGTTATGATTAATGTGAATGCTGGCGCTAGCTGAGTCAACATTAGCTGTGCTAAGTTTTGAGATAACTGAAAGGGATAGTTCAGATTTTTTGAAGTGGGGTTGTAATGTACTCCCATGTTCTGCGAGGTAAAATTACTGTTTTGTCAATGGAGTCTGGTGGTTTTGAAGAGAGCAATATAACGGCTTCAGTTCCCTGTCGGAAAGGGCTATTTGACGGCGAGGTAAAGTGACTGTAGACGGGAGCAGCAGAAAAACATATTTTAGTCACCTAAGAAATGGCCCACCTAAAAAAATCTGTATAAGTTTAAGTGTACGCTTTATTTACAATATTTTCACTGCTTTACCGTGCCATCAAATGACAGGGAACTGAAGCTGTTATATTGCAGTCTTCCAAGCCACCAGACTCCATTGTGAAAAACAATAATTTTACCCCGCAGAACACAGGAGTTGCTGGTCTACTGCTGCATCGATCAGTTAGTTTGTTTGAGTTATTGTGTGACTTTCGGATCCGAGCAAACTTGGCTTTCACACAGCAGTACATTGCTTAGCTTCCATGCCGGTACTCATGTCTGCTTCACCAAACTGGGAGCATACCGACCGCCATCTAAGTTACTGTACGTAATACACTGACTATGGACAAGGATATATGTATATACAGTATACTGTATGTAGCAACATCATCATGCAGAAACTAGCATCAGGTCATGTGGGAAAATGATTTTAGAAAGTCTTGGAAAATAGTATTTTGACGCTAAAACATACATACTTTGACCAAAACCTGTCAAATGTTCAGATTTGAATACATAAGGAACACCACTAGGGAGCTCCAGAATGATATAAAAACCTAAAAAAAAATAATAATAATAGTGGACCCGCCCTTTAAGCAAGAGGAAATCTGTAAACCAGCTTGCTAGCCACACGTAAGCACAGTTTGTGGAAATGCACTGTACCTTGGCTCTCCCCCTTGAGTCTCCGCTGTTGTCTGACATGCTGGAAGAGGAGTCTGGACTTCCTGGAGAGGAAGAATCCACTTGTAAAGGACCCTCATCCTCATCTTTTACTTCAGATGGTGTTTGTAAAGGTGCAGAATGAGCCTGAGAGCAGAAGATGAATATACCCTTTCAGATCATCTAAAATAATATAATGTGTCTGATAACCTGAGGAGACCAACAGTGTGGCATGTGCATTTATCCTTTTTTTTTTACTTTTACCGCGTGTTTTGTCCTCTGGTCGTCGTCGTGTGCTTTAGTAAACTCATGTTCAAAGGAGCTGGCTAGCTCATTGAATAGCCCAACCTCCTCACAGTTCTTCAGGAAACGTGTGGGTGTGGGTGTTTGGTCTGCAAAAGAAAAGCATATATTACGTTAGTCAAGAGGGTAACAGGACAGAAATATCTCCTTCCCACAGACATCCCACTAGTACATCAATACAGGTGTTCAGAGCATTGACAACTTCATTACTCTGCAGTTCAGCTTCATTTAACAAAATACTAATGTAAAAGGTAATGTCATTACCTGCGATGATAACAGAGTCTGTTCTGGCAGGACCAAATTTTAATGTCATTTCATGCTTGTGCTTGTGGACTGACAGATGGTCTTCATTTGTGAATCTCTGCAAAAAATAACAAAACAGATGTACAGAAAATGTAATATAGTATATTAAAGAATATAAAGTGTAGCATCAGTGTGTCTACTGTGATGCCGACAAATGACAAAGAATTCATCAAAATAACTCAATTATAGATGATGTGAGATGAACAATAGCACCTGCTTTCAGCAGAGATGGTCCACAGTGAGGTACGGTTTGATCATTGTCTACTATTTTGGCATTTGTACAGTAGCTTAAAGGTGGATTCTGCGATTTTTGGAGAAAGATCGTCGATATTTGAACTCAACACCCAAACAAATACACCCCTACCATACGTTAGGATGTGCCAGGTTTACCATCCCTCTCGCTCCCTTTGCCTCTCTTTATACATCCATGGCCTTTCCCCTGTCCTGGCTGGAATAGTGTTGTGTAAGGCTAGGCTATATGGAGAAAATCAAATATTACAATATTTTTGATCAAACACCTCTGTATCGGTATTGTGACGATATTGTAGGGTTGGTGCTTTTACAAAATATTTACACAATGAGATTTCTGATAAATAATCATCAGTATTGTGGGTATAATGACTAAGTGGGCAAAGGCAAACAATAGAACAGCTAGAATAGTCAAATTACATCACTCTACTGTAATGCCTTTAAAACCAGGAAAAGACAACTCTTATGCCATATTACGATATTATGATATCCAAAATCTAAGACAATATCTAGGCTCATTTCACGATATCGATATAATATCAATATACAGCTCAGCCCTAGTGTTGTGTGGCTCGACCTAAGCCATTTCTTTTGTCTCCCATTTACAGATCCAGGACTGTGTATGAACACCGGATTATTTCTTTCAGACTGCGAGGAGATATTCGCAGAATTTGACAGAAAGAGTATCGGATTAGAATCGCAGACTTCACCTTTAACTGCAAAAAGTTCGCTGTAAGCTAAATTGCAGTGAGCCCATGTAATAATAAGAAAGAGGCGAAAATTTGTTTCAGATTTCTGGGCTGGATGATCAGAGCTGTCAAATTTAGAGAGAGTGAAAGAGGGTTGTTACTGAGCTATGCACATGAATAAATGCATTCAGAAATCATTACCTGCCCACATCCAGGGGCAGTGCATACAAAAGGTCGATCATCCCCCATCTCAGACAAATGTTCTGCAAAAGAGAGCAAAAAAAACAGTATTCATAAATGCATATGGAGGCAATCAAACAGCTTACTAGGACACCATATTCAAGATTCAAGATTCAAGATTCAGGAACAGGCACAATCATGTGAAATGCATTTTGCTGGGAAGCTCCATTAAAATAATAAGTTAAATTACAATTATAAAAGGAAATACTTTGCACAAGGGCGTATTAAGAATATATACAGGCATATTAAGAACATATACATTAAGAACATATACAGTATAAGATATATATTTTGTGTGAGAAGGTGTGGTATGAATTATTTATTTAAAAGTCTGATGGCCTGGGGGAAAAAACTGTTCCTCAGTCTGCTGATTGAATTCTACTGAACGATTCAATAGTGTAACTTGTTATTGATCTATACTGGCTTTATATTGACAACGATTATCCAGAAGAAAATGCTCAAATGTCACTGTCTCTATTATGTTAGCTTGTGTTTTAACATGATAATGTGTTGACCTGCAGCATCAGTCTATAACGTTATAATAACATGACTACCATGCACATGTGCTCACCTGTCACCAAGAAACGAAGGAATCCATATATTACTGGTTGAATGCTACTGAATGATTCAATAGTGTAACTTGTTATTGATCTATACTGGCTTTGACAACGATTATCCAGAAGCAACCAAAAAACGCCCAAATGTCACTGTCTATTATGTCAGCTTGTGTTTTAACATGCTAATGTATTGACCTGCAGCATCAGTCTATAACGTTATAATAACATGACTACCATGCACATTAATTGCATGTGCTCACCTGTCATCAAGAAGGTAGAAAACACCCAAGTGACAACTGGTTAGGAGGTAAACAGGCCGAAGACTGTGGGCCTGGTGGGAACATTGGTTTCGGTCTTGGGGACTAACGATGAGGCAGCAGAGCCAAAGCAAGCTACCCTACACTGTCATCAAGACATCGGCGGTATCTGGCAACCACTGGAGGTCGTTGGGCCATGTAGCTAGTTAGTGGATATAGGTTGAACACTCACAGTGCCAATTATTATGCTAGCTGTGACTCTATGAGAGATGGGCCTCAGAGCTAGCATCGCTAACTACACCAACAGACTCTGTTTCAGTAACCTGACAGCCGTGTCATTATGAGGAACGTGTCAGCTAACATCATGGAGACTAATAAACACATAAGGGAGGGGCGGATACGCCTCGCAAAACGAAAATAGTCACAGTCACAACACAGCTAAGCTAAGCTGAGCTAAGCTAACTGCTAACCGTTGAAGTTAGCAGCCGAACGTTAGCACGCTAATGC
This sequence comes from Sebastes fasciatus, assembly GCF_043250625.1. Lineage (NCBI taxonomy): Eukaryota > Metazoa > Chordata > Actinopteri > Perciformes > Sebastidae > Sebastes > Sebastes fasciatus. The sequence continues at coordinate 16,293,381 of NC_133795.1, forward strand.
TAATGCTAAAGCTAAAGGAAGCTAATGATACTAACCTAAGATCGCGTGGGAACATCACACGTTTCGCGGTTAATTTACTGAATATATTTGGAAAAAAATTTCACATTTGTTTACGTTAGATGATCCGTAATGTGAGTGAACTCACCCGGTCGGTTCCACAGCCTCTGGACGGCCCCCTCCCTGCTCCGCTGCTCCGGACGGTGCTGCTCTGCTGCTACTCGTTGTTGACACTCTGACACCTCCATCAGTAGCAGCCAGTATCGCGAGAGCTGGAAAGCACGGGGGAGTGTGACGTTACGTATTTTACGTAACATGGTTGACGTCGATACGTGAGACCGAATCCACTGGTATTTAACCGGAATCTTTACATATCCTTAGACTTTTGCATTAATTTACCACTTTTATAGGCTATATATATGTATATATATACACATATATATATATATACATATATATACATATATGTGTATATATATATATATATATATTTGTGTACGTATATATATATATATATATATATGTATATACGTATATATATATATATGTATATATGTATATATATATACATAATGTTTTAAGGTTATTTCCGGACATTACTTGGCAGCTCCATTAACAAACGTTACATTCTAGTGTGGCACGACATGCGCATGTCTGTCACTGTCAGTTTTGCTTTAAAGGTCCCATATTATGCTCATTTTCAGGTTCATGCTTGTATTTTGTGTTTCTACTAGAACATGTTTACATGCTGTAATGTAAAAAAAAAAACTTATTTTCCTCATACTGTCAGCATGAATATGCCTGTATTTACCCTCTGTCTGCAACGCTCCGTTTTAGTGCATTTTGACGGAATTGCAACAGAATTGCGTTGCTAGGCAACAGCTTGGGTCCATGTGTACTTCCTGTCAGCTGATGACATTCACATACACTGCAATGAATATTGATTCATATTTGATCAGCGCTGCCTAGTTTGACTATTTCATCGGAGTTCACTGACAGCTGCCATCGTTGAAAGAACAGCCAATAAGAACGCTCTCTCTGAACTGACCTGTGATTGGCCAGTCTCCCGTCACAGGCTAGATTTTTTAAAGCCTGAAAACAGAGCCATGATGATGTGCAGAAGTCTAGTTTTCGCTCAGAACACTTGAATTACAATATGCTGAAAGGTTATGGAATTGTTGCCCAATGATGCCAAAACAATCTGTCTACTGCAGGTTTAACATGTAGTGCAAATATAGCTACACAAAGTACAAGTCACAGCTGTTTAAAAATAAATCTTTATTTCCATACCTCAGGCTCAACAATAACAATCACTTAATAAACCAGTGTGTACTTGGCTGAAAATTGCAATGTTTGATTGTGAGTTATAAGCAGAGTTCTGTTATAAGACTGAAATTGCATTGACAAGATAACAAAATAAACTGGATCAGACACGTAATGGACAAACAAGCATGCACACACACATTAAACTCCATTCCAACCAGCCCTGCAGCTAAACCTAAAATACACCGAGATTAACATTGAGTAGGATCTAGTGTCTCCGAGTGTCATAAACGGATAATGTTGGATTTTGACGACCAACTAAACAGCCTCGTTCAGGGTGACAAATTGATGTGCTCACAACTCTTGCACTCTTTATACTGAAATGAAACACTCTTAAGGCACTGGATGTTTGGTTTAAGATAATAGTTCCATGTAGTCTGAAGCAGAAGCTATATCTCTCTCTCTCTCTCTCACACACATGTACACAGACATGATATACAGAATACACAGGAGACAACTGAACTACTACTGATAACAAGACAAAATACTGTACACTGCACTCAAGTCTTGTGATAAAAGGATAGTGCATTTCACTAATTCAAACCATCACAGGTACAGGCTTGTTCTGCTCATTGTTGAGCCATGAGTGGCTGATCAGTATCCAGTTCAGTTGTCAATAACCAAGTAGCTTTTCTCAGATCAGTCTACACACCAATTTACTAATATTACACAAACATTGAATAACATGAGAAGAAAAACACAATTACAGAAAAGGAAACTCGTCTACAGCAGGATAAACAAGTACATTAAGAACCTGGATCAAAAAGAAATCTGTATATACACACGCTTAAGGAAATGTACTACATAGACATTTACCAAAATCAAGCTTGGTTTTATGCCAAAAGGACTACATTCGTCTGAAGCCCTAATGCATCCAATCAAAACTGATGACGCAGGCAATGTAACAGAATCAAGTCTAGACACTGGCCAAGGCATCAACCATCAAATCGCTATGTTAAATCAGCAAGAGGCCACAAAATTCTATTGTGGAAGAAAATCCGATTTCTCCTCCTGAGGTTCCTCACATCATCCAATATGTTTTAATAATTCACATGCTAGTCACCAGTTAAGGACACCTTATTCTTCAAGATCTACCATCCTACTCTAAAAACCTTTCCTGAAACTGAAAAGACAGAACCAGCCAGGCCTGAAATAAAAGTTAGCCATCAAACCCAGTAATCTTGCTGTGAGAGACACACACCAGCATTAAGGACATCTGATAAAACACAGAGACAGTCTTTCTGCTCCTGCTCACGTCTAACAACCCTCAGCAACAGTAGGTTATTTGGCTGAAAACTGAGTTTTCATGCTCTACAATTTTTACAAGACATACATATTTGCACAGGAGTTAAATCACCGATTAAATCCTGCCACAACGACAAAATAAGCAGATCTACTCTAGTAAGAATACAGGGCTCATTTCAAATGTTAGTAGTACTGATGTAATTCTGCATCACAAAGACAACTACTGCGAAAACATTGAAGGATTATAAACATTACACGACTCAATGGTCTGAAATCCATGTCATATTCGTTAGCATCATTTGGAAATAATTTCTACATAAATAATTTAAATTCTTCAAAACATTGCTACTCAAAGTTCAAACCTCCTGTAGTTAATCACACACCCCAATGTTTCTATTATTCTGCCGGGGATTCAACATCTTCCATTTCATACAGTATATAATCATATATCCTTGATTTCAATGCAAAACAAATTAGATAAAAAAGCTCAAGATGAATCACCTGCCAACAATAACCGCTCAGAGAGAAATCAAATGTGCCTCATTGGTCATTTTGGAGGTTGACAGCGCTTACTAAATGTTAGAATACCTTATATTTAAAAGTAACAAGATCCCTCTTTTTCCCTCTTAAACACACACACACTACAGATTCAGCCCATTTATGGAGGCATCTTTTGGGAACATCATGGTAATATTACTTTAAGCAAAGTATGTTTTTTCAAGTCAGCAGACTATATGTATTATCCAAAAAAGGGATATCTATTTACAGTCTTTCTAAATAATTTCAGGTCTGCAACAATATTTGGATTCTTTGAAAAAGTATGCCAAATGAAATATATTCTGTCTATTTACATATATATAAATTTCTGTTTTAGTTCATGATTTATAGGTTCCTTTTCCTTTAGTTATTTTGGTGACCGTGGGGGAATGTTTTGTTCTTTGCCACTGCGTCTGGCTCCCCGGTGTGGGGAAAACGGTTTGCCAGTATTCAGGCCTCTCTGATGCTCCCGAGCCTTCAGCCCTGCAGATCGGACTTGGCCGTTCGCTCCTCTGAAGGAGCGTAACGGCTGACGAGGAGGGCGGCCGTCTCTGGGTTTGTCTGCTCTGTCTGTAGTGCGCCTGGAGTTGGGCCGAGTCTCCTCAACCCTGTTGACCTTGAGCTCTTGCAGGGGTTGGCTGGCTGAGCAGGCGGGAGGGGAGGGAGAGGCCGTCTGTGCTGGTGGCGGCTCCTTGGCCATCCTCTGGCACACCTCTGCATAGCTGAGCTTTCTTTCCCCCTGGTAAGAGAATAATGGGTGAAAGTTTTAAATCAAGATGTAAAATAAATGATTAAGAAACAAAAAGAAATTCATCATATGTGTAATAAACACAAAAAGACCATATAAAATAGTCCATCATTGACACAGTGACCATTAAGATCAATGGCAGAGAAGTGGATAATGCTGCAGTGGTAGTTTGAGAAGTTGCTTTATACATCTGACTTGTACATAATTGAACAGAATCACAATACCAGCCACACGCTGTCACGGCTGGTAACAAAAAACAGTCTAAGGGGGTCTTGGAATGATGCATGAATCAACAGGGAGCTATAAGATGATGCTGCCAGCTAATGTGGCACTCATGATGAGAAGGCAGGCCTTACCAGGTCCGATGTTGGAGATGTTGGAGTTTGGGGAGATGGGGAAGGTGCTTCTGTGGAGACAGACTGGTTGCAGGTGGAGGGAGCCGCTTCAGAGGCTGTTGGGGAGGCAGCCTGCGAGGACGAGGATATTTCTTCCTTTGGAGTAGGAGGCTCAGGTATATCCTCTTCTTTCACTGGAGGAGAAACACTAAAATCGACATAAAAAGTTTAAGATATGTCATTTTAAATTCATAATAAATGTATTTGCCCTTTTTATTCACAGACATTTTATTAGCTTGAAGTACACTTTACCTTGGTGGTACCACTGTGAGCGGCGTCACAGGAGCAAGCTTAGCAACTGGGGTCACAGAATCTGGCTTTTTTAAAGCATCTTCAGAGACGTTTGTGTGTCGGGTCTTGTTAACGTCTTGGCTCGTAGGCTGAAATAATCAAGAATTTAAAATGATGTGCATTTATACAACTGTTACTTAAATGCTGCTTACATGACTCTTCACAGTAAAAGGTATCAAAGAGGACAAGATTTTTACCTTGTTGATCACCTTTATGCCACGCACAACATCAGAAAGGCGCATCTCTGGCATAGTTTCTCCCCGCGTGCTGACCACAGATCCCGGCAAAGGAGGGAAATTGGAAGCTGCCAGGTCAAACTTTGGTGGAGGAGGCACCTCCATCACAGGAACGGGCCTCTGTAATTTTCATTACAGTTTAAGCGTAAATGTGTGAAGCTTACCACAAAAACACGCAACATACGTTATTTAAAAATAAATAAATAAATGGGTAAAAGAGGAAATATGCTGACCATGTTATGTTCGTCTTCTCTTTTCCTCCTCATGCCTCTGCTGCTACCTCTCCTACAATGAAGACAGATCGTTTTACATTAGAAGGTTTTACATATGAAAGTTACATTTATATGTAAGAAACATCACCACAAAGAATGCAATGGGTTGCATTTCCTTGGAACTGATTGTGAGCTGATTCCACTAACTGTTTTAAATCTTGGCAATATAACTTTGAGAGGTGCACAGAAAGTACAGGACAAGATACAAAAACAGAAAATTATTCACACCACATAACACAAGCCTAAATGCGTATTAACCTGTCACATTTTGGTTGTAAATCTCCATATTGAGTGTAGGGTTAGGCAACTTTAGATGCGGCATGTGGTAGCTCAACCAAAGATTGGCTAGTAGTCGTTGCCTTCTTGGCAGAATTTGTTAAGTTTATTGCAGATGAACAAGATTGGTGGAAGGTTGGTAGGGTTAATGATTACAACTCAGATGTGGATGTTTTCATAAGGATGGCAGTCTTGTTATAGTGTTCTCATATATTATCACAATGTTCTGAGAAAAACTTTTTTGGCTGGACCGCAGAGGGTCAACCCTTCAAAGGTATTGAAGTCTGTCACTGAGTGACTGACTGACAGTGATGAAGTTACACGATTCGTTGGCCGAGTATTGGAGTTTCTTGATTAGCTGTTGAACTTTCAAAATAAAAAAGGCAGGGAACAGTCCTTTATGCAAATGAGCCCGTCCAGCGCGACGCGTCTGGCTCACAAAACTTGGACGAAGTTGTCAAACTAGGTGATCTAGTTCTAAAATGAAACGAGATTCAGCAGTGGCATAGCCTATTTCTCGCTTAAAATGTCTTCAGAAGTAGATTTTGGTGGATTGTTTAAATGGAATAACAAGTTTACGAGCAGACCGCCATGTTGTTTCCAGTCCACTAGTGTCCTCATCGGACCTGGTGGACCTCTGGATTTAACATTATAGACATGACCACTGACAATTTGTCCAACAATTTGACCACAAATTCACAGACTGACCATATACGGCCGAGCCATATACTCAGTTTTAACCTCGTTTAAAAATGTTGCTATGCATGTTGTCTATATGAATGGAAGAAAATTACAGATCTATTGGAGATTTAAATTTTGTTGTGGTGTCATAATAAACCTTATTGTTGATATGGCACACTGGTTAACAAAAAAAAAATAATCGAAAAAAAAATAATCATGCACTTCATAACAAAAGGTTGCCGACCCCTGCCACAGTGTTAATAAGCAGGATAATATTCCCTCACCTGCCACGTGCAGCCCCGCTCAGATATCCACTGGGTATGGTAGCCTGTGGAGAAGTGTCTTTAAGGCTGAAGGAGAGTAGAGGGGTTGTCGCTGAAGTGGTGCCAGTCGGCGTCCCTGATGTCTGGAGGGGCCGTGGACTCAAGCGACCAGTCAGGCTGTCCATCAGGGTCCCCGGGGCCATTGAAGAAGATGGGGGCACGTCTCCAGGCCTAGGGTGACCCTTAACATGGTTTCTGGGCATACACAAAGGACACACGTATGTTACTACTGACTACTACCATGAAAAGGCACATTTTGATACTTAAGCCAAATTAATATCCTTTACACGTGCTTAAAATGTGATATATGTTACATGAAAGAGAGTTAATCAAGTCTGAACAGCATTACTATGAATGAGGGAGTTGTCATGTCATGACTTGCACCTACCGGTTCCCGCTCATAGGTTGATGGGTGCTGATGGAGCTTGAGTTTGCTTCGTAGTTCCCAGGACTGCTGTAACCATTCATGAATCCGCTGTGTGGGAAAGGTGCCTAGCAGTGGAAAATCAAATTAGACCATAAGCTCCGTAAAAATCTCTCTGGTGCTCTGAACCATAGACAAAATATAAAGATGCAAGCTCCTGTATCCAGCATATTATATATGCACTGCACAATACATCTATATATGGACTGAAGCTGATATCACATTTAATGCAATATACACTGCTATGAGCCCCCTGACACAATTCATGTGTTATGAACAAAAAAAACAAAAAACGTATACATTTTTTTTTTTTTTTTTACAAGGCATTCTGAACAATACATTGAGGTTCTTACCAGTGGTGTTTCAAAGTAAGGCATGACGGAAGGGTTCCAGGAGGGAGACACCACGGGGTATACAGGGTACTGCTGCTGAGGGCTGTACGCCTGCTGCATGTAGACCGGGGAGCCATACTGAGCCTGTGGTTGGGCATGCTGATTGTACACACCTGAGTCCACACTGCGGAAGCCATTCTTACCAAAGAACGTGTTAATGGCCTTAATGCGGGCCTGGGGGGAGAGGGAAACAAGACAATCAGGTATGTTTGCTAAGAGGGAAGATGTGACACCTCCACTGTACCTATGATAAGTAGCGCTGTAGATCTGTCTATCGTCCTTTAGTCCCCTCAGATCTCATAATCTCACGGTCATTAGGTCATACAACACTGCACTGACTAGGGGAAAGAAGGGGGGAGGGAGAGTGAGTGGGTGGGAGAGTAAAAGAGGATGAGGGAAAGTAGAGGTACAGTGTAGAAGCAGAGATACAGCAGATTGATGAGGAGCTACAGATGAAAAGTTCCTCCCAGCCAGCCACAGTGCATATGGGTCCTTCCAAGCGCGATACTGATCATCACTGGGGTTTAGACAGCATTGTTAATACGTCAGAGCCTCATTTGTTTTATCAGGGGCAGACAAGGTCAAATCAAAGTCCAACTGAAAAAGGATGTATTAGGACCTGAAATGCAAAGGTAAATGTCACATTGTGATAAGAAGGGATATCAAACTGTCTGGAGATATAGGTGTGCAACAGCTCCTTGCTTATCAAGTCTCTGTGCACACAAATCCCAAGGTCACTCTTGAGGCTACAGCCTTGCCAGAGAGTCGAGACGTGACAGCTGACACAACTTGTGTAACACGAGGCTTGCTGGGTTCCAAACTACTGTCTAAAATAGAACCAATAATAAGCAGTGATCCAGCCTGAAATAAAAACTTAACTTAGTAACGTACTAAATAAAGTCAGTGACAGAACTCACCATGATTGGTTTTCCCTGGAAAGTTTTCACTTCCTCTCTTAGGTATCTGTAAGCCTGAGGACAAAAAAGAAAAGAGCCAAATATTCACAATACTGTAAAATCGGCATTGTTCCCTTTCAAATGTGAGTAATAAAAGCTTTCTCCCCCTACCCCCTCACTCCCAGAGCACTACTAGTAAGATGTTCAGTGCTCATAATTGTAAACTTGCACATAAGATGAAGTTGCTGTAAAAAGGCACACAATTTCTTGAAAGCATCTACCCTTAAAATGCTGCATTTAACAAAGTGAACAGGCTAATCAAGAATTAGCTTATCCAAATCTTGCACCCGCACCAAGGTCATATTAGTCGCCTTTGGTCTCAAAGAATAATGGAACCAGAGCAAATAACAGCCACATCTAATGAGTAGTTATATCATATACGTCAATAGAAAATTATATATGGCATTGTAATAAAATTATACAGTATTATGTTATTATGCAAGTTGGTCAAAATTTAAAAAGAAATGTGGAGACGTACCTGTTGTGCATCCATATCTGACTGCAATGTTATGTACCAGTTGCTGTTGTGTGCAATCTCAACACTTAACACTTTTGGACAGTTTTCACTCTTAAAAAGAGCCTCCACTTCCTGTGAAAGAGATGCAATGCACGTATTATACATTTCTCCCTCCAACACTGAACTCCCATCAGGTCACTCTGCAGGCTCTGTGATAATAAATTGTCAATGAGCCATGATATACCCACTACAACAAATTAATCCACAAAGTTTAACATCAAAATACAGTGGGGCAGGTACTACACATCACTGTCTTTAACTTCTGGTCAGCAGCTTTGTCTGTAAGTATCAGCATGTGGGAGCACCTAGTTGGTAGGATTTACTGTACAGTTAGATGTAGGGACGTCACGAGATCCGATACTTCAGGACCAAGTTGATGCCAAAATTCTTAAAACGTGTCGGTACTCATTTTTCTTCAGTACAGCAGGTACCCTCAGAGCTCGAGACTAACAGTGTAATGGTTCGTGGAATTTCACTGGTTTCAACTACTCCATTTCTGGTATTGTGACATCCCTGGTTAGATGAGTGGCCGGTGCGGAGGAATGTGCTTAGTATGCAGTATGGAGCTTTCTTTACCTCAACTGGTGTAGTCTCTGGCACCTCTCTCAGAATAATGATGCAGCGACTGTGGTTTGGCCGAACCTTCTCTCCGGTTTCATCAACTTGCACCATGGGAGAGCCTGTAACAAAGACACAACCTAAATATAAGTGTGTTCACCATTACATTTATTTTTTGCTATATTTAATTACATATTTATATATACATTGAGTCATTTATTTATGTATTCATTTATTTTTGATTTTGGCAGGTTCCATTCTCCATAGAAATGTCGTTCAGCGTTTCAGTTTATTTTACTCTTAGTTAAGGTGGTCACTTATTCAACAGGGAACCACCAGAATTAACAACAGCAGGAGACCCTTTATTTCAGACATGCATTTTCACCCCATTCCACTAATGTTATGAAAAGATTTAAGTTCAGAACATTTTAAAGTTGTATCTGGATTCTGTGTGTAAATTTAAGTGTCAGTGAATCTGCAAGCATTTCTCACAAATACAGGCAGAAGAGCAGCAATGGTACCTCGCAATACATCCAGAATGAGGTCCATGTCAGTGGTAAGGGCTTTGATGTCCTCCATGCAAGCAATGGTCCAGATGGGAACAAACTGATCACTGTCCATCTGGGATATCAGGTACAGATCCTTAGACAGGTTCTCTCTGAAAACACCCAAAACAACATTGGGCAAAAAACGTCATTCAAAATGTCAAAATAATTGAAGTAAATTTAATCAAGGGCTGTTAGACCAGAGATTCATACCTCTAAATGACAGCACTTCAGGTATACTAATATACTTCATTGAGGAAATAGCTGGTTCTATGCAGTATGACACACATCCAAAGGCAATTCAATTACGAAACAGCTGCAATTTTGTGGTATAAAAAAAAGATTGTACATTTCTTCACTACTAACCTAGAAAAGCAGAACTCGAGCTGTTTCTTCAAAGACTCTCTCAGGCTCTCCTCAGACATCGGTTGTTCCTTAGCAGCATCACCATCTACGGCTGAGTCGCACGGTGGGTCAAAGACTAAATAACCCAAGTCAGGGTGGTCAGTGCCATTCACAAGGCCCTCTGTCGGTACAGACGCGCAGTCAGCAGTGCTGTCAGGGTATTCAGCATCGTATCCTTTTCCCCCGGAAGAGGGAACGTCTGCGTAACCTGAGATAGTGGAGGCAAGCAGGAACAAAATGTTTGAGAAATAACGGTCATGTTTAGACAACAGCATCTCATGGTCTAAACAAACGTTGTCATGCTTTATCTTTGTTCATAACCATGACGATCAGAGTTACAACAGTTTCATCAAATGCCACATTTTTCTATAATTATCTCAGTAACGATCAATAAATACGTATATGTGTCACACATTAAGTATATCCCCATACTTAGTGATGTACCAGTGCAGTGGGGACAGGAGTTTGGTTTATATTAATGACAAATATACATGAGGTGAAGAAATTCTCTGCACACAGATATGAATAAGCTCATACCGTCGGTCATCTCAGCGAGAGGAGGGCAGGTCAGCGGGCAAGGAGAATCCTCAGTCCCCTCTGGGACGTCATTCTGGTGGGCAGGGATCTCCTGCCACACTTTAGCATTGGGGTTCAAACCTGCTCCGTTTGTGGTAACCTGCAGGATTATAAGAATATACTGTGTTACAGAAAATATGTACAATATTTTGGGTACACTTTACACAGTGTGTTACAAGATACAAGTGCAGTTAGAGCAGGAAGCAGTGTTTTGTTCATCTTCTTGATTTTGAAACAGTCATATTTTACATGGTTGGATGTCATTTTTACATGATGGGATGTAATGTGCTCAGTGTCTGGAGTTCCCTGCCCTGCGACTGATTTCAGTGGAGGGGAGGGACAACAAGAGACATTTTTAAATATAGATCACCATGTGAACGGAGTTGTGTAGTGTGAAATTGTTAAGCAGTGTCTTGTATAAACTACTAATAGGCGAACAGAGCATCTTTCTACTACATAGAACAAATTATCAAATACACACACCTCTTGCTAATCACTGCTTATGTGCATGCTTTCCATGACTGCAAGTCCACCGTTCATACAAGATAACTTGTTTAACATCAGAGATAGAGAAAGACCTTTGAAACAAGAGCAATTTCTACACAGTAAAATGCCTTGGTTTTGACCAAATGACATGCATCAGATCCATGTCCTATGTGAGGGAACTCAGGAAAAAATCAGCAACCAATTACTAAATAATGAAGAAGGTATGAAAGCAGTTTTTACATGCTGCAAGTAGAGCTGTCAAAGTTAAAGCGATAACGCATTAATGCAAATTCATTTTAACACCACGAATTTCTTTGACGCAATCGATCTTCCGGAGGTTGTCCCAGGCTCAGTTTTAATGCTATAGAAGATACTGGCACCGTATGAAACCATATGTACCCTGTACCAACCATGTTTGGGAGGAGGCAAAATAACGCTCCAAACTTCAACCATTTTCAAAGCGAACCCTTAACCTCTGACCTCAAGATATGTGAATGAAAATGGGTTCTATGGGTACCCACGAGTCTCCCCTTTACATACATGCCCACTTTATGATAATCACATGCAGTTTGGGGCAAGTCATAGTCAAGTCAGCACACTGACAGCTGTTGTTGCCTGTTGGGCTCCAGTTTGCCATGTTATGATTTGAGCATATCCTTTTATGCTAAATGCAGTACCTGTGAGGGTTTCTGGACAATATTTGTCACTGTGTTGTGTTGTTAATGATTTCAAATAATAAATGTATACATACATTTGCATAAAGCAAGCACATTTGCCCACTCCCATGCTGATAAGAGTATTAAATACTTGACAAATCTTCCTTTAAAGTACATTTTGAACAGAAAACAGAAATGTGTGATTAACTTGCAATTACTTTTGCGATTAACTATGGACAATAATGCGATTAAATATTTTAATCGATTGACATCCCTGGTTGCAAGACATTTGGGCATTTTTAAGTTACTATTACTCAACAACACCTCAAAATAACAGCATTTAAGCTCCCACAACATTCAGAACCAGTTTTTCCTTCTTTGAAAAGGCCTCAGCTCTTCTTCTCCTTCACACATACACACACACCCAAAACAAACCATCCGACTTTGAGGCTTCCTTATCACTCTCACCTCGCCTCTCACACGGTCACATGTTACCTTACATGGCGCAAGTCTGCCTCTGAGCTTCCAACTAGTGATGGGAATTCCGGCTCTTTTTAGTGAGCCAGATCATTTGGCTCAGCTCACCAAGAAAAGCCGGCTCTTTCGGCTCCCAAACGGTTCTTCATTTTACCACTTCTGCCTTTTATTGTTTAGCCAAATTTAGCACTGCTTTGACCTATGATTAGTACGTGTGCAGATATATCACTTAAATGATTCAATATAATTATACTAAACCTCATAACTTCCAGAATACCATGATTTTACATGCTGCTTCGTTTCTGACTGTCACTCATCTATTCGCGCACCGCACTCCTCTCTCTCCTGCTCTGTACCTGTAGATGACCAGCGCGCCGCGCACCCCCGCCCCTCCCTGCTTGATGGTAAGATCCTTGTCTGTCATCACCTGATTGGTCGCATAGATGTCATTAACACAATATTCAGTCACAGTCAGTGCATGAGTGCCCGTGGTGCGGAGAAGATCATCCTATCATTCTGCATTGAATTAAAAAAAAAAAAAAAAAAAAAACGGCTCTCGGAGGGGAGCCGGCTCTTATCGTTCACTTAAAAGAGCCGGCTCTTTGAACCGGCTCGTTCGCAACTGACACATCACTACTTCCAACGTGACTAGAAACAAGGCATTTTGTGACCTGTCATCCATTACAAAACCTTTAAGTGTGCTTCAGTCACTGATGCAAAAACCAATACACGAAACTGTAGTCTCATAACATTTCAGTCCAAACCTGTCTTGATATCCAAAAATGTGGCAACAACTCAGCTGTTTGCAGCGAGGCAAAGCAGCGTTGCTCTGAAGGGGGTCGGGAAGAAAAGAGCACATGGTGCCGACGTGCCCGCACAACCATATGCGACCATATGCAAACAAATATCTTTAATTAAAAAGAGCTGGATGCAAAACGTTTGCGCTTTAATTGATTAACCAAATCATCATTGTTTCCCCTTGCAAAGTTGGCGTCTCTGCAGCGTACTGCCATGACCTTTATTACGTTAAGTAGCTAGTTAGCTAACATCTAACACTAATCACGTGTAGTAGTCGTTACACATGAACGGTAAAAAGAAAATTAACTACACATTTAGAACAACTTGTAATGGAGTGTCCGTTTCCCCCTGTTCATAATACTGGTAAACACGTGTTGACTCCATTAATAGCTGCTGTTAGCTAACTAGCTTAACTTTACCAGCAGGACCAGTTAGAACCGGCCTTTACTTTACACTCCTAAAACCTGAGCTTGTATTTGTTTGACAAGGTTTGAAAGTTAACACACGATTAACTGTCCGTGTATATGATAAAAATCGGAGAATGATTAATTAACAAGCTTTAATACGTGTAAAAGTTACTACAAAAAGCAGTAAAGCAGTTTTGATCGAGTCAAACTGGAAGGACGCAAACAGGTTGTTAAGCTAGCGTGTCCTCTCTCTCTCCCAGGCCCCAAACACTCACCATGCTGCTGCTGCTTCAGTCCTCGTCTTCTTCTTCTTAGTGTCGTTGTTTTAATTTAACTTCGTTATTCTTCGTGAAGGCTTTATTCTAGATATGTTGGTATTTATTAGAGTGTCTCCGTCGTCGTAACTACGGTCTCCCAGGTAACGATATTCGAACGTGCTCCAGCTCCAACGGTTGCGTCCGCGTGGACCTCAACTTCTTCTAATTTATAACACTAACAGCTGTTTTCACTGTTTCTTAAAAAGCGTTTCCCATTTGACGACTTAAAGCTCAGTTCCTCATCCCCGCAGGTTCAGCTTCATCCAGCATGTGACAGCAGCTGCGTCCTCTGTCTGTCTGTCTGTCTGCACCGTAACGTCTAAACAACAGGCTGCTGCTCTCTACCGCCCGGTAACTATGCTATGCTAACACACCGCAGCGTAGCAACGCCTGCGTGTGACCCCTAGGAGAGAGGACAGAACCACGGCTACCGGAGCAGAGGGCGATGCGCTTATTATGAGACATGGGAATAACACACACAGCTGGTTGATACTGAATTATGTTTTAGCTGACATTACAAACAAAACGAGTTATTATTACTGGCTGCTCTCACTAAGATGGGTGGATATGACAAGACAAGGTGTAAAGTTTGGGCTCTTTAGCCACTCTCCAGTGGCTCCCTGTGGATTTTTAAAAATGGAAATGAATAACTGTTTTTTGTTTACATTTTCATTTTTATTTATCATTGTTGTAGGTCTATGGTACGACGGTACAACGGAGTATTAGGGCCACATTGAGGAAAAAAAATAAATCTGAGTTTTCGAGAATAAAGTCATAATATTACGAGAATAAAGTCATAGGTTTATGAGAAAAAAAGTTGTAATATTATGTAAATAAAATCACAAGTCTATGAGAAAAAAGTTGTAATATTATTAGAATAAAGTCATAAGTTTAAGAGAAAAACGTCGTAGTATTATGAGAATAAAGTCATAATATTATAAAGTAGTAATTTTACGTGTTATTTTCTTTTTTCTCGTAAAGTTATGACTTTATTCTTGTAGTATTACGACCTTTTTCTCTTAAAGTTATGACTTTATTCTTGTAGTATTACGACCTTTTTCTCTTAAAGTTATGACTTTATTCTTGTAATATTCCGATTTTTTTCTCGTAAAGTTCTGACTTTATTCTTGTAATATTACGATTTTTTCTCGTAAAGTTATGACTTTATTCTCGTAATATTACAACTTTTTGTCTCGTAAAGTTATGACTTTATTCTCGTAATATGACTTTTTTTCTCGTAAAGTTATGACTTTATTCTCATGTTACAACTTTTTTCTCGTAATATTATGACTTCATTCTGGAAATCTCAGGTTTTTTTTCCCCTCAATATGGCCCTAATACTCCGTAGTACATTGTCACTTTGGCCCTCACTGCATTAGACTTATAAACTATATACTTGGACTATAAACTGTGTTACCTTCATCACAATGCTCAGTTTTTTTTAAATTATTTTACCTAAAATGGCTCTTTTGATAGTAAAGGTTGCCGACCTCTGTACTAACCTGACCTTACATCAGACCTAGACCGAAAGAAAATATGGTGCCAACCTTCTAAATATCTATAAATAAGGAAGGAAGTGACTTTTCAAATGATTCATCACTTTTATCCCTCCAAGGTATTTCTACGATATTTTAAAAAAGAAATTGTTGTGGACTGCTCATTTTGTCAACTGGTTGCAGAAGATTTATGTCATCTATTTTGGTTTTGTCCCCAAACATTTGCACTTTTATTTCCCAATATATTAATTCAGATATAAATTTTCCCTCTCCTATGAAAATGTATTTTTTGGCTTCTTTTCTTACCCTTCTGCCAAAGCATATCAATATCATATTATTAATTTGATGTTATTACTTGCAAAAATCTCATATTCATAAATCTAAATTTTCCAATCATAAACCATCCTTTTTTCCATCTTTGAAAATGAACTCAGTCAATACATGGCTTCAATCTTATACTCTAAAAATAGAAAGGCTATCAAAACCACACATCTATGTACAATGTATAACATTTTTATGAATTGATTTATGTTCTCTGTCAGTGCTTTGATCCCATGGAGTTGACCTTTTAGATATAAAATGTCAGCACTTCATTTTATCCTATTAGACATTTGTGTAAAATTCTGTCATAATTAGCATAAAATTCTTGAGTTAGGGCCAAAAATGTGTTGTGTGATGTCACAGTGACCTTCGACCACCAACCTGTCCAGGTGGACATTTGTGCCAAATTTGATGAAATTCCCTCAAGGCGTTCTGATACATCACGTTCACGAGAATGGGCATAAGGTTCACTGTCTGGTAGTGGACCGCACAGATGAATACATAATAAAAAAGAAAACAATGTTCCTTGAATGAAACCTCTTTATTTATGCAAACTAACCGGACATCCAATTAAATTCACTTAAAATTTACCAAGTACAAGATTGCTTTAAGGTAACAATAGCCTACTTATAATTTACAGGTGACAGGGTTTGTGCACTTCAGATAGAAACAAAAAAAATACTATTCAGTATTTAACAGGACTTCATTAGATTAGTGGAGGGCATTTACTTGTCCTACAACAGCAGATGTTATTTAATGATTATTTATGCACAAACTTAAAAATCCCCCCTCCCCCTCCCCCTCCCGCAATCATGAAGAGTTGAGGCAGGTGTTGTCATTAAGCCTTGGTGGGCACAACCGTCTGTGATGCCTGCTGGCTCTGTTGTAGCTGCTGGATCTTCACGTTCATTACTTCAATCACAGCTGCAAAGACACAATGTGCAAAGTAAATACATGTGTAACATGTGAGCTTATGGTTGACTGACTTAATCATTAAATACAGAATATTTTCCACTAAAAACTTCTTAGACTTAACCATGTTTTGTTGTAGCATATATTAGTAAATTAATTTTGTACTGTAAAATATTATCTGTGTATTGTTAATAACTTTGAAGTAAATACTTTTTCTACATTTGAGTGAAAGTCTATGGAAATTAAGTGAGTATAACTTTGTAATAATTTAATTTACAAACCCCTATCCAAATAACTAGTATTTAATTCTTTTAAAATATGCTTTGGACTTGCCTCGTCATATCCATTATCTAAATAGCTAAATATAAAGCGAGGAATGTCCGTCTGTGTATGTATGTTATTCGCATTTCTCAAGAACCCTCATCCAATCTACTTCACACTACTTTGAAATTATAACACAAATAATGTTACCGCCAGACTACCAACTAATACACCTCTTTGGAAATGACCTCCACTAAGCGTATTTCACTGTGTGTTTTTCAGGGGTGAATTTAGCGATTTGGGGCCCCAAGGGCAAACGCCGTCTTGCTTTACTTTTCACCCTCTCTCTAACTGGGAATGTTGGTATTGGCATTGGCAGAAGCAGTACTCAAAAATGTTTCTAAAGTAAAACTATTAACTATTAATAGTAAAGCTATTATTACTACCACTGTGTAAAAGTCCTGCATTCAAATGTTTACAAGTGAAGAGTGAAAGAGAGGCATTATCAGCACAATGTACTTAAATTTACTCAACAGCTGTTCAAGTTTGAGCTTTCAATTCTAACATGATGCTGGATAGTTTAATAATAATAATCCATCGTAGTTTAAATGTTATATTTTGTGGAATGTAAGCAGCAACATTTCTCTGTCAGGGGGATGTAGTACTACAGCGTTTACAGCGTAAGTAACATACAGTTCAGTTGCATAATTTTTAACTGCTTTGGGGGCCTTTTGTATGATATTTCAGAGTACAATGAGTTAGAATAGTAACATAAATCAATAGTTTTCATAAACATTATATTAAATCTTTAGCTGTTTGGGGCCCTTTTACTTGGGGCCCCAGGCAGTTGCCTACATTAAAATATCTGGCTTTGAAATAGAAAAATGTGATGACATTTTGTGAAATAATAAGGAGGAAATAGAAGAGATATCTATAAAAAAATGGAGCTTACCTTGTTTCATGGCATGCTTTTCCTGAAGAGCTGGCTGAATTTTCTCTATCTGCTTTGTGAGGAAGTCTATTTTGCGTTTGAAGAAAGCCTTTGAGTCATCCACGTTCTATGGAGACAGACAAATACAGAGTATAAATAAAAATGTACATAAGAATGTTTTACATTACTTGAGTAAGTTATAAGATGATTTATGGACTTTCAAAATGCAAATATATTTGCCTTTTCAACATAGTATCCTGTCCCCACATCCACCAAGACATTTTCCACGTCATTTAATGTTCCAGGGACGTACATCTGAGAAGAAGATATGTTAAGGACAAGTACGCATGTCAACTTCATTCAAAACATGTCACACAAAAACAGCAAAACATGAGATGCTGGTTGTTCCACTGTAAATGAAGGATACAGAGCTGGTAAGTGGCACGAGCAATTCCTTTCCTGTGTGAGAGAGGAGAGAAAGGGAAAAAAATTAGACAAACAATCAACTTCAGCTGACTATGCTTGCTTTATTTCCATAAAGCAGCATATTTGCTATATTTGGCATAAAACGCATTTTACTCACCTTTATTGTTTTTGTTCAGGACGTTCATACTATCTTTTGCTTCAACATATTTCGTCTGGACAACTTTGAGCTGACCTATTGAAGACGTCAAGAACTCAATCTCCTGCAAAACATTAAAATACACAAAACACCCCACGTTAAGAGAGTCAACACACAAAACAACCCACAGAGTTAGAGTCAATACACAAAACAACTCACGTTAAGAGAGTCAATACACAAAGCAACCCACGTAAGAGTCAATACACAAAACACCCCACGTTAAGAGTCAACACACAAAGCAGCCCACGTTAGAGAGTCAATGCACAAAACAACTCACGTAAGAGTCAATACACAAAACACCCCACGTTAAGAGAGTCAATACACAAAACAACCCACGTTAAGAGTCAACACACAAAGCAGCCCACGTTAGAGAGTCAATGCACAAAACAACTCACGTTAAGAGAGTCAATACACAAAACAACCCACGTTAAGAGTCAATACACAAAGTGACCCACGTTAAGAGAGTCAATACACAAAACAACCCACGTTAAGAGTCAATACACAAAGTGACCCACGTTAAGAGAGTCAATGCACAAAACAACTCACGTAAGAGTCAATACACAAAACACCCCACGTTAAGAGAGTCAATACACAAAACAACCCACGTTAAGAGTCAATACACAAAGTGACCCACGTTAGAGTCAACACACAAAACAACCGACGTTAAGAGAGTCAATATACAAAGCGACCCACGTTAGAGTCAACACACAAAACAACCCACGTTAAGAGAGTCAATACACAAAGCAACCCACGTTAAGAGAGTCAATCCACAAAGCAACCCATGTTAGCATACACAGAGCGACCACACCTCTCAGCTGTCTGCATCCAACATGAATACAGTCCTCAACTAAGCGAACTGATTTACCAGAACAGAATAACCTAACATTTGAAAGCATGTTTACTGCTGTAGAAATGCGTGAAACGAGGAGAGACCTATAAGGTGAACATGTGATGATGTCACACACCGGCCTGACTGGATGTTTAATCACCGTTAGCTTCAGATGTGCTAACGTTAGCTCGCTGCCATACCTTCCCGTTTTCATTCAGATAATCGCCCTCATAAGGTCGATAAACAAGAACACAGTCACGGTTGAGATATACTAAACTTGTTTGTTTGATATTACCTGATCTAGCTGTGTTTTCAGTCCCTCTAGTTGAGGCAGAGAGAGGTCTGTGAGGTTCACCGCCATGTTGGAAGCGAGATGCCAAGAGGACTATAAATGACAGTTTCCGGGCTGTAGCCAATCAGAGGCCGAGTAGGGCGGGGCCGTGCCTTCACTTCCGGGTCATGGAGGTGGGCGGGCTTTAACCTGAAGCACCGCCCCCTTGTGGACAAGACACGAGATGCATCATGGTTTAACTAAAATGCACTTTAAACCAGGGGTCAGCAACCTGAGGCTCTTTAGCCCCTCTCCAGTGGCTCCCTGTGGATTTATAAAAAAAAAATTAGTGGAAATTAATAACTGTTTTTTTGTTTACATTTTCAATTAGGAAAAGTCTAAGTATATAGTATATAAGTCTAATGCAGTGAGGGCCAAAGTGCAAATGTACGACAGAGTATTAGGGCCACATTGAGGTGAAAGAAAATCGGACATTTCGAGAATAAAGTCATAATATTACGGGAAAAAGTCATAATATTACGAGAATAAAGTCATAGGGTTACGAGAAAAAAGTCGGAATATTATGAGATCATAATATAAAGTAGTAATTTTACGTGTTATTTTCTTTTTTTCTCGTGGAGTTATGACTTTATTCTCGTAATATTACGACTTTTTTTATCGTAAAATTCTGACTTCTTTCTCGGAAACTTCTGACTTTATTCTCGTAAACGTCTGACTTTTTTTCTCATAAAGTTATGACTTTATTCTCGCAATATTACGACTTTTTTTCTCCTAACCATATGACTTTATTCTCGTAATATTACTATTTTTTCTCGTAAAGTTATGACTTTATTCTTGTAATATTACATCATTTCTCGTAAAGTTATGACTTTATTCTCGTACCATTCCGACTTTTTTCTCGTTATATTATGACTTTATTCTGGAACTCTCAGATGTTTTTTTCCCTCAATGTGACCCTAATACTCTGTAGTACATTTGCACTTTGGCCCTCACTGTATTAGACTTATATACTCTATACTTAGACTATAAACTGTGTTACCTTCATCACAATGCTCAAATGTTTTGCGGCTCCAGACAGATTTTTTTTATTATTATTTTGCCTAAAATGGCTCTTTGATAGTAAAGGTTGCTGACCCCTGGCTTAAACTAATTTAATGGTTCTAAATACTACAAATATTTCCTCACTGCATGCATACCACTCATAAAATATACATACATACATAAACGTCATATTATACGTAAGTTAAGGGTTCACAATATTCAGTCACTTGAACAAATTCATTTCATTTTCCATTTATGTGCACATGATGTATTTAAAAAAATATATGTTATTTTTGATTGCATTATTACCAAATCAATAAAATGAAAAAAAAAAACTTTAATAGTTTATCATTTTCACAATACCCCGAAATGTCATTGTCAAATTGCATTTTCATTTTTCAGCTGCTACCTAAACTTAAAAATGAAAATTCAGTCATCCCCATTTAATGTCCAATTGACACTGTACAAAAGCACTGACACATTGCAAATTAGTCTTATTTCATATGAGCCAAAATTACAATACAATTCAAATGGTCAGAATGCATTTTCAAGTTCAGGTGACAATAGTCAATTTCACATTAAATTTCTATATCATTATAAACAAATTATAAGTGTAATGATTTTATACTTTAACTTTGGCAAGGACTTGTGCCAAATATAAACCTTTGTTTTTCTAATTTTGTCAAAACATTATGCACATTCAACTGAAACTTTGAACATTAAATGACCATACATTAATATTGGTAGCTCTGATATTCCTCTGCATTTGTGCTCTGGGACCCTTGAAAGCACTCTCAAAATGACAACTGACACTCATGAGCACTGAATCAAATGCTTCTAGAGGTAACTCTGTACAGTAGGGCTGCTACTAACAATGAATCTATTAGTCGTTTGGTCCGTAAAAAGTCAGAAATGGGGGGAAATGTTGATCAGTGTTTCCCAAAGCCAAAGATGACGTCCTCAAATGTCTTGTTTTTCAACAACTCAAAGATATTCAGTTTACTGTTATAGAGGAGTAAAGAAACCAGAAAATATTCACATTTAAGAAGCTGGAATCAGAGAAATTTGATTTTGTTTTCTTGAAAAAATTACTCAAACCGATTAACCAAAATAGTCTGCAATTAATTTAATAGTTTACAACTAATCGATTAATCGTTGCAGCTCTACAATACCGGTTAAAAACAACGAGAAATTCAGTTTAAATTCTTTAAACATTAACATCCATAAAGAATTATAGCTACAGCTTTTAGCTGTAATGAGAATACAATGTCGCAATGAAATATAAATTAGTATTGTAAGAACAAGATCTAACTTGTTCCTACAGTAAATTGATTTTGTTCCAAATGATAGTAACGTGTTCACATTTCACACACAACATTTCATTTTTCTAGAAGATAATACTGTAAATACAGTTTTTCAGGCTTTCCCCAACTCTTCACATAAGTGTGAATAATTACAAAGTCATTTCCCCAACGCAGACACCGGCTGTATGCAAGAACACATTTATTCAAAAACTGTTGTTCAATCAACACATTAAAAGTGGTTTCAAACACTTCATAAAGAATTATCAAGATATTTAAAATCATTCACACTATAGTGACATTGGTTTAAAAATGGAAGCATTGGTTTAAATAAGAGAAAATGCATTAATTTAATCTTGCCAAAACAAAAGAATTAAACTTTAAGTTAAAGTCATGTCCCCCAGCTTGTGTGCTGAAACAACATTTAGATACTGTATAGATTGTTCACATCCTGTTTTTAGTAGAGTTTACTACTGCAGATGAACTGGTAAGCCGTAGACCACCGGTGCTGCTCCTATGAGGTGTTTCATGTGTGTGGCCTGACGTGCTGGGCCCATATGATCCAGGAGGGAAGCTCCAGACCCGCCAGAAAACCAGGACTCCAACAAGACTTTGGTGAAGCGATCAATATCGCGATCTGTTACATCCCACAGGTTTCCCAAATAAAAGGGGCTGAGGAGAAAAAAAAAAATAGAAATGTATTAATAGGACAGAATTTAGTGATCCATATTCAACAGACAGTAAAGCCAGATATCTCACCAGCCTGCTATGAGGTAGTTGAGAAGGATGCCTTGTCCTTCCTGATCCCCGCGCACGGCCAGAGCGGCACTACTGCAACCGAAGATCAGAGACGCTGCTCTCATCCGCCGTTTCAGGACTGCCTGGCCGTCGATGAATCGAGCGCCTGCACCGTGACCCACGAAACTAAAGCATCCCGGGGTGAGAGGGAGACGGACAGAGAGGATATTAAGTAAAACGGTTCATCAAACCAGAGAGCTTAGAACCCTAACCCTCATACAACAAACCTTGTATAAATACATTTACAAAATTGAATTTATTGATTTGTTTTCTTAAAACCACACACTGTAATAGTATTTGTTAAATGTTATCCTCTTCAGCATACTTTACAATATCTATTTGAAGACTTTTTCTGTGTGACATCTATCAGACGAGGATCCGTTTCATTAGATTAATCTGCCAACTCAATTAAACCGTGAAATTAATCGTTTGGTCAATAAAATGTCATAAAAAATTAATGTCACAATATCAAATTATCACTGTATAATATTCATGGCCAAAAGAATTCACGATAAAGATATTATCGCAATATCTATAGAAAAAAAAAAGAAGCTATTAGTCAAATTCATCTTTAACTTTGTTTATTGTGCGTATTTAATTAAATTTTTTTTTTTTTTTTTAAATTACACTCAAAATAGGAGTGTAGGGACGTGGAGAGAGTCTTTGAACGTAACTTTATATAAAATTATCTAAGAGGCGCTGGATTATTTACACATTATCATCAAGTGTGTATTATTAACATGATATCAATATTTCATTTTTAAATATCAGTTATCTAACTGTAACTATTACTTCCTCTCCCTATCAGGATACTTCAGATCACAAACTCACATGTATAGATCTTTGGTAGCAACAGCTTCTTCCAGCTGACCCGAGTCAGGAGCAACTCCACACACACCGTCCCAATCCAGTTGACTGTAACGAGAATGGTAACATAGTAAATGGGAAGAAAACAGACCAGTGACAGGAAGACATACAGACAAATCAAATGGTTTCAGCTGTCAGGAGTATTGGTCTCACCTGCTAAACATCTTCTTGAATTGTTCTTGAGAGTTACTTAAATTGGCATCAGGGTCCACCACATAAAACACCTTCCTAGAATCCACACCTTGGTTCAGGACGGACTGAGAGTCAGTCTAAAGGGGAAGATTTAAAAAACAATATCCATAACCACCACAGAATAAATTACATCTGCACCACAGGCTATATTGGCACAGTAAGGCTTTGTTTATTCTTGTGCGAGGCACCGTGGCACAAGCCTCCACAGATGGCCCACGAGCTACGAGCACGTATAAAGGTGTTTATGCTCAACACGTTGGTCTTTGCAGTATTCTCTGAAACGCCAGAGGGCATACAAACATACAAACAAATGATTCTGTGAAGAAGCAAGAAGTCAACGAGTGTTACCGGCTATACGTGATATTTTTCAGATTACCTGTCTCATGCACTTCTGTCAGGATAAAGTGACCGTTGTATTGAAGTACCTTTTTTTTCTTAATCATATTTGTTCCATTTCTACCCACTGCAGCTTTAATGGAGATTAATCTTACCTCTTTCTGAATGCTCAGTCCAATGAGTGAGTGCAGAGAAGGCATCCGGCTGACAGAGTGAGAACTTAAGATGGAGGTACTCTCCCACGGCAGCTTCTGAAGATACTGCAAAGGAAACCGGACAGGAGACGATACAGCTACATTTTAGCATCATCCTACCTCACAAAGGACGTATTGTAACAGTGCGTTTGGAGGTCTTTTCTCTCCCAAAAAATCCCTCTATGTACAAATCAGACTATAGCAAAATTCAGTATTTAAAGAAAAAGGTACAGGATGATGAAATCAACCTTGTCCAGGATGAGAACCACATGACCGCGGGGCTCGTCTCTGCCAGCGAGCCGGGACACAGCTGTATGGAGAAGCTGGTCACACTCTGCGTCCCACTGTGGAGAAACTCCCAGAGCAAATCTCTTCAGGTCTTCTTGGGAGAGCACAGGAGAGGCAGACAGCACAGCCTGAAACACAAAAGTTAAAGGTGTTAGTAGTTGATAAGACAGATTGAATGGTCATATGCTAATGCTAAAGGTTCATGGATCTAAAACAACAACAACACACACCTGCAACATTTCCTGACTGACTGTCACTCCCTTTGCAGACAAGGACTCGCAAAGTAGCTGGGCCTGTTTGGAGAGCTCAGGATCCAGTGATGGGGGTAGAAGAAGGCTCCCCCAGCATCCCAGCAAGTCCTCCATTGCCTTCAACAGTCGCTGAAACAAAGATAGGAGGTTGTTGAGACAAAAACATTTTGCTTCTGTGTCCTGTTTTCTGTGTCTACATGTCTGAGTGGAAGTGTATGACTTTAAGTGAAACTGTGTGAATAAAGCAGGCATTGTGAAGCCCTCTGAGACTCCCCAGCAGCCCTCTCGCTCTTCACCACTTACCCCAACTCGAGAGTCGAGCGCCCCGCGGCTCTGCCACCACTTGGCTTTCTCATTCACGGAGCTTATAAGCTTCTGCTCCACCTGAACACCATCAATCTCCTGAACCAGCCAACTGATGGGGTGCTGCACAACACAGAGAGACAAAGACAGAGGCAAAGTTATAATCTGGGATGTTAATGATGAACCAAAATTACAAATTTACAATTTATTTTAAGACACAACTTGTGATTTCTAAGCTGTAGCGGGGCTCAGTACCAACCATGTTATACTAGCTTGTCGCAAAGGAGGCTAAATAACGCTCCAAACTTGTACTAAATTTTAGCGAGGAAAAACTAGCATGGCCATTTTCAAAGGGGTCCCTTGACCTCTGACCTCAAGATATGTGAATGTAAATGGGTTCTATCGGTACCCACGAGTCTCCCCTTTACAGACATGCCCACTTTATGATAATCACATGCAGTTTGGGGCAAGTCATAGTCAAGTCAGCACACTGACACACTGACAGCTGTTGTTGCCTGTTGGGCTGCAGTTTGCCATGTTATGATTTGAGCATATTTTTTATGCTAAATGCAGTACCTGTGAGGGTTTCTGGACAATATTTGTCATTGTTTTATGTTAATTGATTTCCAATAACAAATATAAACATAAATTTGCATAAAGCAGCGTATTTGTCCTCTCCCATGTTGATAAGAGTATTGAATACTTGACAAATCTCCCTTTCAGGTACATTTTGAACAGATAAAAATAAAAATAATTTAAAAAATGTGCGGTTAATCAAAATGAACTATTTTAATCAGTTGACAGCCCTAATTTAAATCCTTTGTTTTAATAAAAAGCTGTTTATTTGAATTCAATTCAACTACAGCTGCAGTAAATATTTAGCTTTCAGATAGGCTACTTGTTTAAAGATGGGAGTGAAAGCATAGCAAGATTCTGAAGTCACTTGTGTCACCATATTGCTACAGCCGTAAGCATTTACAATATAACTGTCCGGTTTCAGATTGTGGCAACCGTTCTACTCATATCATAATTCACCGTCCTCACCTGTAGTTTAGAGGTTGGGATGAGAACAGTGACGGGGGCAAATCCTTTCTCAAGACGTGTCAGTATGATGCTGTCACCCATCTCTCCAGGTTTCACTCCAAGCACAGACATCACACACACCGTCACCCCTGTACAGGAGAGAGAAGGGAAATATCACATAAGCACAATGCAGTTCACATTCGGCTTTTGCTTAGCTTATCAAGCCAGAAAGCATCCAGTAATCTGAACTAAATCAGGTTATGGACAAGACAAAAAAAGTGCAGACTCACTGAGTTAGGCCCCACTAAGGGTGCTTTCACACCTGACCTGTCTGAGTCGGTCAAAACAGACTCCGGACAGGTCCGTTTGCCCGGTTAGTACGGTTCGTTTGGGCTGGTGTGAAAGCTGTCAATGGAACTCTGGTGCGAACCAGACATCCAAGCGGACACTGGTGCGGTTCGTTTATAGTGTGAAAGCAAACGAACCAACCAGAGGTTTTTATCATCGTAAAATGTAATTTCAGCACGACTTCAAAAGCTGCCAATAAATCCATCTGCCGATCGTGAAATCTGTTCAGGAAGTGATCTTATTGATCTTTATTTAAGCCCATGTATAAGCACGCCAGTGCAGGTATTGTCCCTGATTCATAGATCAAAAGCTGTTAAAACTGCTGTGCCTGTTTCTGACTCTGTGTACTTTGTTAGTTCATTAAAAATGTGTGACTAACAACGACCCCACAGTAATACGCCCTTCATTACTGTACAAGATGTCTCATGTTCGTGTCCATGCACTCCCCGATGTTTGCACCAGTCATCTGGGACCCTGCAAAGGGGCGTTTGTAGCCTACAGTCCTGTCTCTACCCGTTAGTCATTATTCATAACGTGAGGTCGATTGGCAGCCTAATAATAATAATGATAATGCTTAGAATCAGTTGTTTCCTCGTGAGCTCTTTGTGACACCAAACATAAATATACACATCAGAAGCATTAAAGTGCTGCATAAACGCCTGGCACTGGAGTTTGATTTCCCCTCGTGGGATCTGATGATGCAGGAAGACAATCGACACTATTTAATATTTCACCTGGGGGAAGCTGTTGAATTTGTTGGAGAAACTCTTGACAGTGGCTCTTGGGGAAAGTCGAGGAGTCAGCTGTTGGGAAGGAGAAGATGTTCTCCAGCTGCGACAGCCTCTGTTCGGTAGAGCTCCTGGACTCGTTCAGACTGAGCTCATCCAGACTCAGAGCATCTATCTTGTCTGCTAGCTCATTGGACGCCTTTCTCAACTTCCTGTTAGAATGATGACACATCAAAGTAACGTGAATTAAAAAGTGTTGGTAAGCGGGAAATCATGACTTCGACACTATACATAAAGGACATGTGCTTACTTAAGACAACTGGCTAAATGCCTGATTGTGTGATGACGATTTGTGATTCCCAAGGAGTGGGCGTGCAGCATTGCCGTAGTTACGGGGTCCTGCTGTCCCTGGGTCAAGGCCAAAAGAGCACAGAGAGTTGTGTAGATGGCGGGGGAGGGAAAGTGCTGGAGCGCCAACCACGCTGAGCGGAGCAACGACTCAACATCCTCCAGAGAGAGATTGTCTGAGAAAAGAAAAAGATATATTACAAAAACTGGATAAAGAGCTAAGAACGACAAAGAGCTACCGTTACGATATCGTTAGGTGTTTACACCTGAATTTGGTTAACAGTTTAGGTATCATAGCCCTTATTATACATTATAAGGTGCATTTCTCATCACAATGCTATAAATGAAGTTTATGTTGTTACTGCTTTAAAAATAGATTTTAGTGTTGTGTTTCCCTTTTATCATACCAGGGTTATTATAGTTAACTAAAACTGAAACTAAGCAGTGAAAAATATTTTTAGTAAACTGAAACTAAATCAAAGCTATACTCTAACAAAAACTAAAATGAAACTATTACCTGGGTAAAAAAAACAAAAATAAAAATGAACATAAATTAATTTCAGTTTTAGTTTTTAAGCTATATCGCGACCAAAAAAAAGTCAGTTTGTGACATTGAACCACAGAAATTGAACAGACGACCTTCCAGCAGATGTCGCTATGCCGCAATAGCTTCACGTAGGACACTAAAGTAGCGCAAAGATTAAACATTAAACCTTATGGGCATTCCTACACAGTGCACCAATCATGTATTTTGTATGTATATCTAGCTACATACTTCTTAGACACTATAGCTGGCCTTAACAAAAACTAAATATATAAAACTAAAAGTAAAGCTTTCTGGAAAAACTGAAACTAAAGTAAAATGAAATGGAAAAGTCAAAACTAAAATAAAATAAAAACTAATTGAAAATTCAAAACCATTATAACCTTGCACATACATTGGAAATTACTGTAGATTACTTTTCTTACTCAATATATTCAGTAATACCACTGTTCAGATTGTGAGTTACACTCCAATGAAAGGACACATCATAGCATAAAGATACAGAGTCATAATGCAGACCAGCTGCAGCAGTGCGGAGCCTCACCTGGCCTGGTGTCTGGATGAGAGAAGTGGGTGTGTGGACCTTCTCTCAGGTGACCTCTGCTCCTCAGTTCAGAAATGCCATTTCTCTCCAAATCACAAAACATATCCCTCCGCAAAACCTCGAAATCGATGTCTAGACAAAGTCAAGAAAGAGATTTGTTTTTTCTTTTGGTGTAAGGAAAAAAATAATTCCAGCATTGGTGATAATTATATATACATGCAAATGTTAGACTCAGTATATCATGCTGCGATACGATTTCACTCAGATTCAAGTTTCCCTACACATCATTGCAGTTTGCATGAGAAAGTTGGTTTGTCTTCCTATTAAAAGGGACTGTATGTGCATTTTTTACACATATAACTCCGGAGCGAGTGATGTTATCGAGGAGACCTAGACTACGGTGTCTCCCGTTTCTTCGGACCAAGGTCGGGAAGCCGATGCAGGAAAGGTCAACACTAGGAGGGACCTTCGTTTGGTAAGCTAACATTACTAGCTTCTCCAAGCATGTGAAATATATAGTGATATTGTGGTTTTAAATGGCTAATGTTGCTAATGATAATCAACATGATTCCGGTCAACCACGTTCAGTCTCGTGTGTGTCAGTAGTGCGAGCACAAGCGTGAGCAACAGGACGCTGGCTGTCGTTGACTTAACAGCCACAAGTGTCATTGTTAACAAGCAATGTCTGATTTTTACAGAGTCCATTTAAATTTTGAGTTTCAAGGGTACCAACACTAAATGACATGTTTCAATATGTAATATGGTGTGACGGATGGTATAAACTAAACTTATCATAGAACGTGTGCCAAGTAAGTACAATATTTCCTGATTAATGGGGAGTTTAACCAGGTGTACAAAATACACACCAATATCTTTACTTGAAGCAGGGTTGTCTTCAGCCTCAGTGTCAGATGCCCTCAGCTCCTCAATGCTCATGTCCAGAACTTGAGTAGCTTCCTCCTCGATGGTCCTCATCTTGTCGGGCTCCGCCACTGAATCTGCCTCTGACCTAGACAGCCCCCTTCTGGGTCTTCCTCTTCTAGCTGAGGCAGGCTGACAGACCAAAGCTTCGTCATCCTCAGAAGAAGTCGTCCGAGGCATTGCGGTGGTCTTCTTACTTCTGGGCTGCCTCTTGGGTGGGACCTTCTCTGCAGGTGGATCTGGGGCTGTTTTACTGTTCTGGGCAGCTCTTCTTGTGGTGGTTCGCTTTTTAGGGACTTCTGGTTTTTTGGGAGGCTCTGCCTGGGTGTTGGCTTCCGTGTCACTCTCATCGCTGAACTCCATCTGTATTAGAATATAAGAGAGACGTTTTATTTTTTTTTACAAAAACTAGGGCTATCAAAGTTAATGCAATAACGCGCTAAGGCAAATTTGTTTTAACGCCATACATTTCTTTAGCGCATTAATGCAATCAATTTTCGGAGGGTGTAGCGGGCTCAGTTTTAAAGCTAGCAAGCATATTTGTCCACTCCCATGTTGATAGGAGTATTAAGTATTTGACAAATCTCCCTTTAAGATACAGGGAGAGAGATTTGAACAGATTAAAAATGTTTGATTAATTTGTGATTAATCGCAATTAACTATGGAAAATCATGCAATTGATTGCGATTAAATATTTTAATCGATTGACAGCCCTAATAGAAACACAAAGCTGTATATTTTTTGCTACAATAAAACCTCCACTTTGATTAGATGCCTACCTTGAAGCGTGACTTCCTTGTGCATCTGGGGGCAGCAGGCACATGTTGGGTTTTGTTTTGAACTGGCGACGAATCTTCATACACATGAAACTGTACCTGTAGCTTAGAGGCAGTCCTCGGTGCTTTCGCCTTCTGAACAGGAGTACAGGCCAAAGTGGGTACCACTGTGTTAAAGTCAAAAGAGTCACGCTCCCTAACAGATGGCTCAGGCTTTACCCTTACTGGTGTCATGGGAACCAGTCCCTTTCCTTTGGTTGAGGAGCTTGTCACTTGAATCCTGGGCTTGACAAACTTCACCTTCTTGGCCTCCTTTGTTTTGTCAGGAATATCTGGGTTTTTAATGGACTCTTTGGGCTTGTTAAGCGAGGATGAGGGAAGCACAGCTTTCTGTTCTGATTTCAGCTCTTTAGGTGCATTCCAAGTCCAAGCATTTGAGAAGAGCTCCTCTGGGGTGCAGCCCTTTTTCGCAGCCAAAGTAACCAATGACACAATGGCTTTGGTTGCCATTAGGCCTGCTCTCACAGGTCTTAGCTCAGGAGAGGGTGTGGAATCAACAAATGCCAAGCCAGCTTCCAGTACTTTCCATATACCACAGACCTTGTTATGCCTTGGTTCCAGCCCAGACAGGGCCATGCGAAGGTACACACGGCCCACCACGTCCTGCATCAGGGAGGGCTTAGAGGAGCTTTTGGAAGGGCCACAGGGAGGTAAGAGTTTAGCCAATTTTGCCCCAACTTTGGCAGCAACACTCTTACAGCGAGCTAATGTTGCAGATTGAAGTTTCAAACTGATTTTGGCTTCATTGGGATCCAGCTGGAGTACCAGATCAGCCTGTGTGGCTGCCCAGCGAGCAGTGACGCGGCCCAGACAGGGCTCAGCGCAGCAGGGGCAGTGGCAGTCAGATTCATGCGCCAGGGAGGAGAGCCAGCGGCGAGGCGGGGCTTTGAGAGGCGGGGAGCTGGTCAGATCACTCACTACAGGTTCTTTGCCAATCCACCTAGTGCTCAGGATGTCCTTAAGATCATCATCCAAGGCAGGAAGGGGTGACTGAAATTTCTGCACCGGGCGACCTTTCCTAGGTTTGATTTTCACTTCAGCCTTCTGCACCTGATCAGAAAAATCTGAAGAAAAGAAGTAAAAAGAAGTCCATTTAGTAGTTCAAGGAAAGTGACATGTTACTACATTACATTAGACAATAGTCCTAACTAAGGCTGTCAATCAAATAAAATAGTTAATTGCGATTAATCGCAATTGATCACACATTTTTTATCTGTTCAAAATGTACCTTAAAAAGGGAGATTTGTCAATTATTTAATACTCTTATCAACATGGGAGTAGACACATATGCTTGCTTTATGCAAATTTGGGTATATATTTATTATTGGAAATCAGTTAACACAAAACAATGACAAATACTGTCCAGAAACCCTCACAGGTACTGCATTTACCATAAAAAAATACGCTCAAATCATAACATGGTAAACTCAAACCCAACAACAGTCAAAATCGCAAATTGCGTTAAAGAACTTTGTGGCGTTAAAACGAATTTGCATTAATGCGTAAACTTTGACAGCCCTAGTTCTAACGCATATAAAAAAGAATAATAACTAAATAAGTGTTTGAGTACAATTTACTTTGAATTAACATGAACAACCCAATTTTTAAAATGCAATAACACAATGTGATCAACTCAGTCAAACAATAGTACTGAACCAATGTCCAGCCTTATTTGAACTGGTGGAGGTGTGTATTTAACCGACCTGTACAGAGCTCCAGAAGGTTTCTGACTTTGTCCAAATCAATTCTGCTTTCCTCTCTCTCCCCTAGCATCAGCTCCAACTCTGCTTTCATCACCAGGAGCTCAGCACATCTAAAACAATGAGCAAAGAAAAGAGTGATGTGACCACATTAACTCTTATGTATTGTGCTGCATATCTATATTGCGCTGTGTTCTAAGCCTATTACAAGTACAGAAATTACTCAGCATGTACTAAGCTTGCAAAAATATTAAAAACACCTTTAGATATAAAACAGTCCAGCAACACCACCACAAAGTACACAGTATTAGAGAAGAATCAGCACCTCTAAAAACCAGATCTATAATAAGCCTCTTATAATTGGGATTTATTACAGTGCTGTTGTATTGGATTGCAGTGGACTGTACAGGAGGGGTATAGGATGAACTATAACTCAGCATAAAACATTTAGTGTTTTTAATCAATACGCAGGAGACCTATACTGTATCGACTGTATTTTACCGGTTCAAAGTGGCCCCAGGAAAATCTTCAGGTCCAATAAACATGCTAAAACACTACGTTAAGCTCAACAGCAGCACTAAACATTAAAAGGAGGAACAGGTTTAGCATCATACACTACAGAAAAAAAAATATTTAAATGTCTTATTGATAACATTTTTATGTAGACAAATAGTGAAACAAAAAAAATACCCAAAGAGCTTCTGAAAAAAAAGTATGGCTTTTCCTAAAAATATGATTATAAATTAGCCGTTTAAAAAATGTTGATAGTAAAAGACGTTGGTATCACGTAGTATCACTGGGTCGTTAGCAATCAAGTTGCCAGTTAGTGTGGAATGCTGATATTGCTATTCATCACTTGACATGTCTGTCTGTGTAAGTCTCACTCCACTCGACCATAAAATATGCAACGAACTGGCAACCACTTGTTGTAAAGTGAATGCAATAGAGATGCGAAGTTCTGCCCCTTCCGGTGGACCACCATGGGACTGGATTTTGGGAAAAAATATGTCCAGTAGTCAACGGCTAGAGACAAATAATTTTTTGATCCCGTTTGAATTGCGCCATGAATCACACACATGATGGTTGTCAAATTAAAACATAATTTTGCAAGTCAAGTAAGTCACAGTTTGTTGTAAAACTGTTGAAGTATAAGACTGTGAAAATACATAATTAGAAAGACTACACACCCAAAAGTTGCGTAAGTGACGTCTCTCTCACTGAAGCTACGATGCCTGTGTGTTTCGTACTAGGATGAACTCACACCAGCAAGGGGTCTGATTCGTTCTTTCTCTTCCCGGCTTATAAAAAGACCAGGAGTCGCTGGATAATCAGGTAAGATAACGTTTAATTTGTGCGTGGAACATAGCTAAGTTAGCTAATGTTGGTGATGTATAGTGTACGAGAAAAGAGATGTAGATCACTGAGTGGTTACACATAAAGCTAAATGATACTACGAAAAACATACTACAAACTTTCTTGACTTGCAAAATTATCTTTTAAACTGACAAACATCACATGTGTGATTCATGGTGCAATTCAAATGGTACCAAAAAAATATTTGTCTCTTGCCGTTGACATATTATTTTCTGAAATAAGGTCCCACGGGGTCCACCAGAAGGGGAGGGACGAGGGAAGGAGAGTGTGCGACATCTAGTGGCTGAATGTTGAATGTCAATAGCACGTTTAAGAATGGCCCGTATAAGCCGATAATATCAAGACACAAAGCAATCTTTTGGACCCTGCTTCACTATTTACATTTGAATCCACTACCATGCACATGTACATACTGGCTGAGTGCCTGCAGCTTGATGGCCAGTTTGAGAGCTTCCAGACATTGGAGCCTGGCATCATTGACGGCCCCACAGCTGCCCCTCACAGCCACCAGTTTCATAGTGCACTTCAACAGCTCTGAGAGTAGCTGCCACTTCAGCACCAAGTTATCTCCTGCTCGTAGATCAAAAGGAGAGAATTAACACGGCAGACAGCACTAAAAGAGACATCAGTAAAAGGTATTGGCAGCTTTTCCTTGTATTGTCAGTCCATGTGTGGGACAAACGTACCTTGGTTGATGAAGCGCATGTCTGAGCTGCTGCCGTTAGACATGTACATGCCCTTCCCCACTAAAGTGACCAGCAGGCTGCAGAGAAGCTTCAGACTTTCATACAGGGCAGTGTCCGCGTTATTTAGACCTGAGACACATTCATAGATTAGGTTCTTACTCAGTTAAAGCTGCAAACCTCTCCTGTACATTCTCACGATGCAAAATTAAAAACAGAAAACCATCTGGTTATATTAAGTGTAGCAAATGCTTTAGCTAACCGTGCTGTGTGATGTGGCTTCGCTGTGCTTGTGGCAGTGCAGCCGTGTCCAAACTCAGATAGGAGCTGCAGGTCTGGAGCATCCGAGCATGCAGCAGGTACCAGCTCTTTGATTGCCTCCGCTTGTTCACTTCTTTAAGCACCTCACACAGATAAGGTACTCCACGATCCACCTGACATATGGCCGAATAGGAAAGGAGTGATTTGATAGAATCACCTAACAATAACAATGCATGAACTACTGCTAGCAGACATGTTACCTACCTGTCCTGTGCTGTAGCAGTACTGAGCTTTCAACAGGATGGCCAGCATAAAGAGAGAAGAAGGTCCATCAGTAGTGGGAACAGAGGTAAGACACTTTTCTGCTTGCTCTAGCTGGGCCTAGAAAAATAGCACAATAAACAAAGTGAGATATAGTACATAAAACATAGCATGTTTGCTATGAATAATTATTACAAACTGCATTACCAAAGCCAGTTCAGGGGAGCCCATATCCAGGAGGAGGCTGGCTGATTGACAGAGGGAGCTGGCACATCCGTGGTCATCACCAAGTTGACGTGAAAGTCCAATCGCAAGTTGGTAAGCTTCCAAAGCCTTTAGAGGCTACACAAGAGAATGAGATTTGATAAATACACAGATGCTGTAATTATCAATGAGGTGAACACTAGAAGACCATAAAATACCCCTTACACACCCAAGTCTTTCTTATAGTGCAACTTCAAAAATCAAACAATTTGCTTTCCAAAGTTCTTAAACCAATTTTGTTTAAAAGGTACAGTGTGTAACATCTGGCGGCATCTAGCTGCGGGGTTGCAGATTGCAATCTCTCCCGTGTGCCAAGCCAACACGTTCTCATCCCAATTCGTCACATACTGTCGCTTTGTCACGCCCCTTGGTGTCACTCTAAGTTTAGGCTACAAAACCACTTAGGTTTAGGAAAATAATACATGTTTGGGCTTAAAACTACTACGCTTGTAA
Source organism: Sebastes fasciatus (assembly GCF_043250625.1). Classification (NCBI taxonomy): domain Eukaryota; kingdom Metazoa; phylum Chordata; class Actinopteri; order Perciformes; family Sebastidae; genus Sebastes; species Sebastes fasciatus. The sequence goes on from NC_133795.1 coordinate 16,328,742, forward strand.
AGTGAAAATTAAACTGCACTTTGTGAACACGGGACATGAACAAACAGCCCCCATAATGACGTTGACCACATTCTGTGTCGTTACCTTTCCTTTGAGGTTAAAGAGAGCCGCAGTCACAGCGATGGAGCTACAGGTCTGTTTGGGGTTTCTGACAGAAGGCAGGACTCGACTCTGCAGAAGAGCGGACCACTCATCCAGTGCTCTTTCCAAAGGCTTGCACAACTCTTCAAAGGGATTAAAAAATAATGTCTATTAATCTCTCACAAAGGCAGAGATGCGTTCTGAAGCAGAACAACAGATTATGGTACGAGTATAACCATCATATCATACTGGTGTCTACAGTAGGATGATTAAGGATATTAAAAAAGGCTTCCTACCGTTCTCTGCAGCCAGGTTGAAATGCAAGCCTTCATAGACCTGGATGCTGTCTTGTGACTTCTTCTTGTCTTCATAATCAAAATCATTGGTTTCTATGGGATCGGCCACGCACACCGTCTGCTCACGCAACTCTCGCATTTTTTTGTCCCTGTCAATGGTCTGACCAAAAACACACAAGCCTCATTAGTTAATCACAACAAGACACTTCAGTTGATGAATTAAACTAAGGCCCGGTTCAGATCTGACATTAACATGCGTCTTGGGAGATCCATCACATCTGTTCACACCTGTCATTAGAACGCGTCTCCACATGAGTCTTGAGTGACCACTTGTGATCGGATCTCACTTCCCCGCTCTTAATGCAAATAAACACGTAGTAAACCACACAGCAACAGACGTTGTGACGTAATATTACAGGAATGTACATAAAAGCATAAGGTTAATGTCTACCGATGGTCCCCGGGGACTTCCGTGCTGCCGCCACCGCCTCCTTTGCCAGGCAACACCGGCGTACAGCGCTTCAGAGAGCCGGGGATGAGAGCGAGTAGTATCAGCTCTGTGTAGAGCACCGAAACAAAACCCCACAGACACATCACCAACTAATAATGCACAGAAGCCGTTTTGCGACTATTCACATGAGGGGCGCAGAGACTCACGGATCCAAGGCGGTCCTTAATGTGGCCCAGGACACATTTGCGTACACACTGCTAAAAGAATGTGGCCATATGTGGCCCAGACCACCTCTGAATGTGGTCTGAGTGATTGGATCTCAATGTATCCTCAATGCGTCTTGAGTGCGTTCACACCTGTACCTAGAGCTGTCAACTTGTGATCCGATCACTGAGGACATATATTAATACCAGGTCTGAACAGGGCCTTAGATTTAAATCCAGATAATAGTTGATTACCAGTTATACAGTCCAATATCAATTCTTACAGTAGTTAAGAAAAAAACTTGACCATGTATACTACCATACTGTTACTAATTTCAGTTTCACTCATTCTCATTTTTTGACAGAAAAATAAATTCTAAACATGGACTGTTTAATTAAAACAGTAGTTCCTGATATCCTGACAGATTCGATAGAGCTCACCATCTGAAGGTTCTTCTCAAGAGTGCAGATGTAGTGCCAAAGTAAAGCATGGGCCTTGTCATCCTTCAGCCTTTCAGCATTTTCTGGAGTCTCTGGTTCTTCTTCAAGAAGCCGCAAAGCTTCATGGGTAAAATCAACTGCCGTGCTGTGCAGTTACAAATGAACATAATGAACATTGAGACAGAAGGCTGCTGGCCGTGTTAGCCCAGCGGGGTTCCTGACCACACAATTTGGTCCCCACAAAACAGAGTATTTATATTTATCATTAGAAATGATGTAAACAAAAGCTCCTACCAGTCAGTCTGTTCACTGAAATCCTGGAAACACACAACTTGGGCCATTTCACAGAGGTAGACAGCACGCAGATGGGTGTGGGAGCTGTCCTCGTGGCAGATGTCCAACAGATCACAGAGTGTGTTGTAACGCTCCTGGGCCGTGTCTCCTGCCACCTCCTTATAGGCGCGCAACTCTTCCTCCAAAAGGCAAAGCATTACTCGCTCGTCTGGGACGTCAGGACCAAAACCATCATGTAATGTCCTGTTTCAGGATGGGACAAGTTTCCATTCCATTAATATTCCATGAAATACGTTCTCTGAGAACTTAAACGTCACAAACATGCCTTTATTAGAATAACTATACCTGAGACGGATGTCCTCCTCAGAGTTGCGGGCAGCGTCAGTCTTTGTTTTCACCCACAGAGAGACCGGTTCAGCGATATGAGTGGTGATATTATCCCCCAGAGCCTTCAGCCACAGGATCACCCAGTCCAGTGCTCGCTCCAGTTGTCCGGCCCGCCGAGACGTCTGCACAGCCAGCATGAAAGGTCGGCTCATCTAGGTAGTCAAAAGCCATGTTAATACTACAGATGAGTGTAAAAATGAACATATATATATATTAACACATTATTCCCCAGGATCATTTAGGTTTGCTCCTATCTAACACAAAGTAATCTGTATACCAACAACCAAACCCATTCTAGATAAAGACATGATATATACAGTATGTGTATTTATTAAGACACTTAAAGAGCTTACCCTATCGACGGAGAGCGAGGCGGGACAATTCTTGCATAGATCCCTGCAGAGGATCTCTACTAGTGTGAATGCCTGGTCATAGAGGTGCTTGTTGTAAAATCCACAAGCTAAGTTGCTCACAGCGATCACTGTAAGACACACGGTAATCATAAAAATCAACAAAATGTCATACAATATAACAATAAAATATTATATATTGCAATTTAAGAAAGCATTTCAGAACCACTCAAGAGAACTGACAACATAAATAATCACCCGCTTTGACGAGAAGGTTTTCACTTGACAGTTTACGCAGTTCAGTCGTCATCTGTCCAGCTGTGGCCTGGCAGTACAGCAGCACTCGGTCCAGTGTGTCGCTGTTCTCCAGCTGAGAGCAACAAATCACAATCATTACCAAAACCTAAATCAGAGTACCATTAGAACTGCAGCAATACGTTGTAACTGTGTGACTTATCAGTATTAATAATCTGTGTTCCATTATGTATAGTTCTGCCTCTTCTTAAGCGAGTGTGATTAAGGAAATGTAATCTGCTTTTAATGTTGCTCTCTGACTCCTAAAACTATCAGTAGCTGCAACCTCCAATCATGCGGACAAATTAGGTCAACATTTCCAGAACCCTCTCCGTTTTTAGTGAAAGTGCTTTTAAAATGTTCTGACCCTCATCTTGGTGTGAGCTAGAGACACATTACATTATTTTATAAGCATGCAAGATTATAAAAACAGGATTACAGATTATTGGAGCATGGAATGAAAATTCTTTGGTTGCTGAAACTTGCTGTTTGTTTTAAGTCTCTTTTATGTGAAACTTTTTATGTTGTATTTTTTATTTATTTATTTGACAATACAAGCAGGCAGTGTTACACTTATTTAAAGTGCAACCGATGCAATGTATATAGGACTTCTAGCTGAAGCTAATTTGCAGACCATGTCTCTGATTAGGCTTTTAAGAAAAATGAAATACTTTAAATAACTTTTTGTTTTTTAAGTTTGTTATTTGTGTTTTTATGTTGTTCTTGTGTGAAACTTTTATGCTGCCATCTTTGCCAGGACCCCCTTGGAAATGAGATTCAAAATCTCAATGGGATTATGGCTAAATAAAGATTAAATAAAAAAATAAGTTAAGTTTTAATTTTCAGTTTTGTTACCATCATCATCATAATAATGAAATTGGATATTAGACAAGCAGCCTCACCTGTGATGCGAGCATGCTCTCATAAGCAAATCCGAAGCCTTGGTAAATACTGAAGCAAAGGGCTTGTTGCAGTCTGCTGACCTCAGCCTGGCATAACGACTTCTGTAAATAAAACAGACAACAGGGTAGTAATCTGTATACATTCTCAAGAAAAGTAAATGTAACCTCTGTATGCCTTTTTAATGGCAATTGATTTAAAAAAAAAAAAAAAACAACAACAATGATTTCCCTGCTTTTTTTTCTAGCACACACACACAAACAGAAATGAGCTAATTTCCTCGTCAGTAAGTACACTCACCTTCTTCAGCGTCTTTACTATCTGTTCTTGGTGCTCCTCACAAAAAGAAAACCAAGCCAGCAGCACAGGTCCGCTTAATCCCTTGCTGTTGCCACTTTCGACAGCCCACACCACCAGTCCACAACCTTCCAGGACTGCATGAGCTTCTCTGTCCCCCAGGTCAGCTGGGAGAGACCTCAAGGCCCTGGCACACTCCGTCAAAGCCTGGACACTCTCCCTGCCAGCCTTCATTGTATAATGAATCTTTACTGCCCATCTGCCGAGCACTGCAGCTGTACACTGACGATCAGCACAGTCTCTGACTTTGCTCTCAATGTCATTCAAGAAGGTGGAGGCCAGATCATAGAGGCTAGCCTTACAAAGCACTTTCACTATAATCAGCGCTATTTCAGAAAGCGTACATAGACTTGATGTCTCAGTAGACTGCTTGGACCCGTCTCCCTCACAGCCTCGACCGCCAGTCCAGCATCTGTTGAAAAGTGTGTGCATTTCCTGGACAAGAAAGGAAGCATCGTCCTTGGTCACCGCTTCACAGCTACTCTCAAATTCAGCGACGGCATCCTCTGTGTATATGGGGGCTTTGGAGAAAGAGGGAGTTGCACTTTCTGCAACCAACAACAGGAGGAAGCTCAGAGCTTGCATCTGGCAGTGGAGTTTGTCCCGGGGGTTCAGGATTTTCCGGTCTTTGGTAGCAGATAGTCCGTTCCAGAGCACTGAGAAGCAGCTCCGCACAAGAACACAGTAGTCCCCAGCCTATGGAGCATACAACAGTGGTAACCTTGTTAATGCTGGTGTTACACCGAAATCTGTGGCCGCAGAGAGCCAGCAACACAAGGTCACCATTTCTAACAGCTGTTATCAGAAAATGTGACCACACTGCACTTGTAGAATAAACGGAGGCAAACATGCGACAGAAAACACACAAAACTAAATTGTTATAAAAAACAAAAATGTATTTTAATATTTTTCCTTGAAAGATATATTCACAAAACTGTAAAAGATAGGTACAGCGGGGTCACATTTAAATGGTGACCTTGTGGGATGCTGGCTCTCTGCGGTCACAGATTTCGGTGTAACACTGGCACTGAAAAAAAGCGATCCTGTAGCGCAGATGTGGAACATACAACACGTGTAAATTAACTAAAATAGAAAGTGATACATACCTGTTGGGCTGGGGTGAGCCTGCTGTAAAGCAACCCTGCTACATGGCTACATAGACTGTGAGCTTCTAGGGAGCTTAGCTTCTTGACAATATGGAAAATGATCTTTTCCATATACAGTGGACTGCTCTGAGCAACAAGTGCTGCAGAGATATCATAGCCCTGGAGGGAAAGCTCCACCAGCTGGACCAACTGGCTGACATGGTCAAAACTAGGGGATCCAACTCCAAGTTGATGGTTACAGGCTCTGATGACTCTGTCACACAGCGTGCGACCCTGAAGGCCTGATGGACCCTTCACATATTTCTGCAAAATATAAATAAAAACAAGACAGGTTTATATTCTATATTATTATTATTATTATTATTATTATTATGGTGAGTTGCTCTAATGTGGGACACCTAAGCTCCAGTGGGTATAGGTCTTTCTCAAACATCTCAAATGTCCAATCATAGATTAGGGTGGAGCAATCATCACACTGGAAGCACCCTGTGTGATGATCACCCAAAGGTCAATGACATAGTGTTTAGACAAACTTAATGTTAAGGGAATACATTTCTTATAAATAAAACAACCATGCTAGTTTTTAAATCAGGATATGTTTATTCAACAAATAATATTATAATATGGTGTAAACATACTCTATATTTGTTATTTCAATCAAATTTTTGTCCCACTTCAGGAAACATGGTTTTGAAAAGTGGGACAGCATGAATTGTGCAATAACAATGGTTAATTATAGGGTTTTAGTCTTCTAATGCATTATTTGTTTAACTTTTGTTGTATGTTTATGTTAGTTTAGATCTTTCTTCCTCTTTTGTTATTGTTTTTTTCCCTCCTGGGGTTGGGAGGAGGTCCTTTGTATAAGCCTGTGGCTTCTTGACCTCTCCTGTCACATTTCTTGTTTTTTTTTCATTGACTGGATTTTGTACAGTTTTATGTATGTGCAAATAAAAATATATATATATATTTAAGGTGAAGTGCAAATTATATTCCATAATAGGGAGTGGCTGCATCTCTGTTAAAATTGAGTTGACTTATGTTTTTATTTCTGCAGGTGGTTGTTTTTATGCCTGTGCATTATAGGTTATTCAATAATTATCCATATCCTAATGTCCCACATTAGACTAATTCACCCTATTTTATACACCAAAAACCTGCCTCATTATTCCAACACAGCAAATACAACAGGGTTAATGTTAAAGTATTTATTCCTGCCTTAATGTTGTTTTAAAGCAAGTTCTCTTAAAATAATAACCTGTCACGTCACTAGGAATATGAGTGGTTCATTTTATTAATATTATGATTAAACTAACCTCTAGTTCTTGAAGTAAAAGCTGCGTCTCTTTCACAGAAGAAGTCCTTTTGATGTATTCGTCCACTTTCAGACACTTCATGTCTTCAGCTGTAAATAAAAACACGTTATGAAGTGAAGTTAGTAAATTAACTTCCATAAAGAGAGTTAGCTTAGCTTAGCTTAGCTGACGTTAGCGTGAACGTTAACCACAACATGACGCTGTTCAACCAACGTTAACGTTTACTAACCTAAACCAAGAGAGTAAGCTGTGACTTACTTCAAGCAGGAGACTTTTTGTAGCGATACTTTTCTTCAGAGCAGATACAAAGCAGCCTTGTTGTCCATAATAACTCAGTTAGACTGAAGTACAGTTGCGTAAGTTTAAAGATTCAAATCCTCAACTATAAACTGCTGCAGCCCCGCGCACTGTTTTTGAAAGGTGTCTGCTAACCAATCCGACAGCACTTCCGATTTTTACCCGGAAACGCAAGGACTTATGGGTAACGTAGTTTTATGATCATGCTCAAACTGCTGGCACCAATGAGTTGTCAAACCATTATATAATAAACGTTTTAAGCTTTTCTGTGAAGAAGAAGAAACAATTTGACATTTGTTTGTATACCAAAATATTTTCAGTGGATGCTGAACATTATTTAAAGGTCCCATATCGTGCTCATTTTCAGGTTCATACTTATATTTTGTGTTTCTAATAGAACATGTTTACATGCTGTAATGTTAAAAAAAAAAAATTATTTTCCTCATTCTGTCAACCTGAATATGCCTGTATTTACCCTTTATTTATTCACTGTGATTCACTATTGTAAAACAATAAAACCTGAAAAGGTTCATGGGTGAATGCTTTTTATGGTCACTGCAAATTCCAAATAGCCTGTTTTTCATTGCTGACAAGGGTTTGTAAAAGATTTTTAAAAAATTGGTGAGTGGAGCGATGAATAAAGATTTTTGTTTGGAACATATCCACTAGAGGGCACAGGTTCATACTTTCCCTCTTGGCCCACTGCAGATGAAACTTCCCATCCTCAAGCGGAAGGGACAGCAGGTTAAAGGATTATTATTGTTATTAAGGGTGTGTTTCCAATAGCAACATAACAAACTTTAGCAAATTTAAACTTTGGTAGAAGGCCCATTTCGGTCTCAAGGTCTGATCCATTACTCTGAAAAACGGCTGAGGGAGTGAGCAAACAAAGCTGTACAAAGTGTGAACCAACAATACTTTATACATACCAGATTTAATGTAATATATCTGTAATCTTTTATTTGTCACTTTTTTTGTAGTTTTACGTTTTCATTTATTCACATATAAAGAATAGGGCCCAAGTTTGTCTTTGTTTGCATTGATTTGTAACGTCAATGCCTGAGAGGGCAATGCGTTCTCCTCCCAGCTCATCACATACCGCCCCTTGGCGTCGCGCCCCTTACGCGCCTTGGCGTCACTTTAGGTTTAGGCAACAAAACCACTATAGTTAGATTTAGGAAGGAACTACATGGTTGGGCTTAAAGCTACTACGTTTGTAAAATGAAAATGACACTGAACCTTGTGAACACGGGACACAAACAAACAGATGATTTTAACGTGAAGCACGGGACGCAAACAGCGGTCTCCTGGAGCCTTGTCCGCATGCCGTGTTTCTTTTTCGCTCTTTAAAATACGTCACCACACTCCCGGCGCACTTTCCCTGAGCATTTACTGTGACCGTGGATGGGTTTATATTGTAGGTAATGGAATGCCTGGTGTGTTTCATACCGACGCTAAGGGGTGCCGTGTGCAGAGGCAACGCCGACAGCCATGACAAAGCCTCAGTATTTGACGCCCTGGGAATGAGAACGGGCTGTAGAGGATGTAAATTTGGACCCAAGCTGTTTTCCTATGCAATTCTGATAAAATGCTCTACAAGTACGGGATAATGTACAGCGAGCCGGTCATTGTTGTGAAAGAATCCCCGACGGGGTAATGCGGCACTCATCGCCCTGAAGGGGTTTCTTTCATAACAATGACCCGCTATCTGTACATTATCCCTCTTATTACACGGCTACTTACTTAAGAAATGAGAAATTTGACATAAAAACGGACCGTCAGAGTCAGACATCAGAACTGCGTCCGTAGCAACGGTGTGCTATACAGAAATAACAGACCGTAGAACACCGTGATTGACCAATCAGAATCGAGTATTCCACAAAGCCATGTAATAATCTTATATAAAAGGCACTGTGGGACAAACTGCATGATGAGAATCCTGCTTTCTCTTTAAAAGTGTGTATAGGTGACAGGAAATAGAAATGGGAAAAAGCTTGAATTGGAAATGACTGAAAAGGAGTATTTATTTAGATTTTAGATGAAAATGGAGGGACAGGGATGCACAAAACAGATCCCAAGATCACAAGACAGACCACGATGGCTGCAATGAGAAAAAAGCTTCTGTGAGTGGAGACAGCTACAGAATAAACTACACCATATAAATACCTTAATTTTTTCCCGGGACATAGCGTAAATGTTTTCTGTAAAATAATCACCTGTGAGACTTGTGGTGTGTTTTGGTGATATAATTATTTTTTATTTATATTGCACTTTTCAGAGATAGAGTTTACAAAGTGCTTTTTAACAGAGGACGGTCAGACATAGAAAGGCTACTAAGCAACTACGGTTCTCTTCTTGATGACGTGTTCCATCGTCGTCTTTTCAGAGGTGTCCAGATCGATCTTGTAATGAGCCAGGATTTTCAGGATGGGTCTCATCTTTAGCCACCACTGTACCTTTGGAATACGATGTCTGTGGAGAACAACATTTGTCAGTGCAAAGAGGAAGTGAAAACAACAATAACAACACTCTCTGAGCCTATACACAGTCAAATAATGTATGTAAGATATTTCAATTAAAGCTGGATTAAGTCATTTCTGACCACTATGGTGCAGAAAGACTCCAAAGTCAATTCACAACAAGGGGGCTTAAGCTTTATAGCTAACATGTTAGCAATCAACTGCCTGTACACCAGTGGGCAAAAAGTGAAGCCAATGCTGAAGTGCCTTAAACCGGCACTCTTTATAACAGCCAGCAGGGGGCGACTCCTCTGGTTGCTAAAAGAAGTCTGATTGTGTAGAAGTCTATGAGAAAATGAGCCTACTTCTCACTTGATTTATTACCTCAGTAAACATTGTAAACATGAGTTTATGGTCTCAATCGCTAGTTTCAAGTGTTCTTCAATACAGCATGACGTTCATTTAGTAAATTATGGTCCCATTTAGAGTCAAATAGACCATAAAGCAGGGTATGCTTTAGGGTGTGGCTACCTTGTGATTGACAGGTCGCTACCGTGGCGTTGTCCGGTCTGGTAGTTGTCTGTGGTTTTGACTTACAACTTTAACCCTTTCACAGTGTGTTTTCAGTTCATTAAAGTTAATTATAACATTTTGGTCTCCTAAAAATGTCTTATTCAGCGTTCGGTTGTACTTAGCTCCACTCTCTCGTGTCACATCTGGTTGCAAAAAACAAAGATGGCGACAGCCAAACTCAAGGCTTCAAAACGGCAGTACACAAACCAATGGGTGACGTCACGGTGACTACTTCCACTTCTTATATACAGTCTGTGCAATATACACACAACCACAGCAACATGGAGATATTATTTGAGTCCTCTTCCTTGCTAACTGTCAACTCAAGTTTTAACCCTGTTTTTTTGGCCCACTAACTAACAATGTGAGTAAATACAAAACAATACGAAAGAGACAGGATATAAATGAAGTCTTACTCAAAGTCAGTGTGATCCTTAAGTTCTGCCAGAGGCTGGAAGACCAAAGCTCTCTTCCTCATGCCCAGCACGCAGGCTGAATCTGGAGAGTTGGCAAAGATACGACCTGGAGGATTGGGATTTAACATATAGAAGACATTAGCACAGGGATTACAGGATTCATTACGCCACGAATGTATACAACATGTCCTCACCATGTCTGTAGCATTCCTTCAGCTTGTCAGTCAACCATAACACAGACTTGATCCCCATCTTGGTGCCAAAATTCCTGTCGAAGGGGCTGGGGGTTCCACCCTAATAACAGAGCAGAGGTTTCCTTATGTTTCTGAAATTCAATCTGTTGGCAAATATATAATGAGTCTGCACTCAACAAACAGAATGGCTGTGTCTGAAATCACTCACTACTCACTGTGTAGTGGACTATATAGTGAGTTTGCCATTTTGTAGTGGTGTATGAATATATAGTGATAATTATCGAACCTTATGTATTGGACTCAAAGTATTCCCCAATGCATCGTGAAAAGTAGTGGACAACGATGGTCATTAACCGAGCACTATATACCATCATGCATTGCGCTGAAGGAAAAAATGGCAGACAGACAAGAGGAAGAGAGAGCAGCGCGATTAGACACTCTAAACCCTGATGTATACGATTTGAAAATGAAACCAAGTAGTACATTAAAACCATTTTTAACTAAAAAAAAATAAGACAGCTGCGAAAACAATTCATTTGTGGTCTTTGTTTAATGTTTTTATTTAAAGGATTAACCCTGGCTTTGACATTGTTTTTCTGTGTTAATGACTGCTTTGTCACTATATGTGCACTATATTTACAATAAATAATTGATAAAAAAAAGAGAGCAGCGTGATTGAGACAAATCCATGAACTGCGGCACAAAATTAATGTATCATATAACACAAACGGCCACAGAGTACTTTGTGTGTATTATTATAGGAAAATACGCGTATTGCCACAATGGCAGACGGCAGCGCATCACCAATTTACTACTTCCGTTCTTACCTTTCGCAATAAAATCTCAAGACATACACTGCATCACTGCTTACTAGTGCTTACATTCACTAAGAGCATTTTGCTAAGAGACAACTCAACAAAATAGCTTACAATATGTATTTATCACAAAAATACATGTCAGTATTTATTATGGAAGGTCTACCAGCAGCAGCATACGTTAATCTGGAATATTTTAATTGTGCGACAGCAATGACGTAATTAACAGCGCAGAGAAAATGACCCAAGTAGTGTTGCTTCATTTTGCCGTTAAGCTCACTGGATAGTGAGTAGGGAGTAGTGAATGAGTTAATGATTTGAGACATATCTGCATCTTGTGGCCCACCTGCTGCATGTGTCCAAGTACGTTCTTCCTGCAGTCAAACACACCCTTGCCCTCCTCGGTGTACAGGTTGAAGACAAAGTCTGTGGTGTAGTTGGCATTGCATTTCTCATTTCTGAAACAAAAGTAGAATATTGGGTGCGATATGAAGCCACAGTGAGCTGCAGAGCGTCGAGTTGATTCTACTCAGAATAGAAATTACGCTTATTCCCACCAACCTGAGAATCAGCCCTCTCTTCACCGTGGTCTTCATCTTCTCCACCAGATGTTCCACGTTCATCTACAAACAAATCAACTATCAGACCACTGGAGTATGTCATCTCTTAGCTTTCTCTCTTTTGTACGTTCACAAGGACAGACCTCAAGGTCATGAATGTTGAAATGCTCCTCGTAAATGTAAGCAGCGTCAGCTCCAGTTGCCAAGCCAGCCATAGTTGCCAGGTAGCCGCAGTATCCTCCCATAGTCTCAACAATGAACACTCTTCTCTTGGTGCCGGCAGCCGATTGTTTGATCCTGTCGCACGTCTGAAAAAGAGACAGAGGAAGAATATAGTGAGTGAGGTTTAGTTTTTGGATTGCCTGGTGTTTGTTTAGTGTTCTATATGATTTTTACCATGGTTATAGTGTTAAGTGCAGTGTCAGTGCCAACGCTGAAGTCAGATCCAGGAACATTGTTGGAGACGGTAGCAGGAATAACGACAATGGGAAGACAAAGTTCCTCATACTTCTCTCGAGCCTGCACCATCTGCAGACCCCCAGCAAATGCCTATTGAAGACAGGAAGGAAGAAGGAAATCAGTAAAATGTAATTTACATGCTGGGTTTTGTGTCAGAGCTGTGTCTCTATTTCTCCACTCCTCACCTCAAAGCCTCCAATAATGACTACAGCATGAATGTTGTGCTTTGCGATGCTCAGACTGATCTCCTCCATGGCGTCTTGTGGCAGAGACCTTTATAAAAAAGTGAAAAACACAGAATTACACCTGCTCAATGTTAAAGGATAACCTCGGTATTTTTCCACCTTTTCCCATGTGTTTGTGTCCAAGTGACTAATGGGGACAACAATTTTTGAAATTGGTTCAGTATTGAGGGAGAACGCTGCAGGCTGTAATGTAATCATTTGGGGCAACCTGGCACTGTTAGTTTACGTCCACTAAAAGTGCTTGTTTTTGTCACAACAGGCTCAGATTGTTATTATGAGTATCTGACAACATTATGGAAAGGACCCTGCAGAGAAATAAAATGTTTTCTTGCCTTTCGCTTGATACGGTGTGTTTGTTATTGTGTGTCTCGCTTGGAGAAGTCTCGTTCTGAAATCTCGTGTCACTTCTACATTGTCAAAGTCAGCTTAATATTCAGCCATGACATTGACAATCTTTTAGATAACACTAAGCTACACTTTCTGTGTAGCAAAAGGTAAGAATAACTTATTATTTTCTGTAGGGTCCTTTCCATAATGTTGTCAGACACTTATAATAACAAGCCTGTCAGTGGCAAAAACAAGAACTTTTAGTGGACGTAAACTGACGGTTCCAGGTTGCCCCAATAGGATTACATCACAGACCGTTTCGCTGCTGCCGTCTGCAGCGTTCTCCATCAATACTGGACCAATTAAAAAAAATGTTGTCCCAATTAGTCACTTAGACACAAACACATGGGAAAATAAGGTTGAAAAACACTGAAGTTATACTTTAAGTAAAAAGCACACTTAATAACAGTGAAACATGCATTGTTATAACTCTACCAGTGCATCAGTGGTTTGTTGAAATATCTCACCTCTTTGTGCCCAGCAGGGAGCCCCCCTTTCCAACCCATCCTGCCACTCCGGACCAAGCAATAGGCTCAATCTGTGCAGGGAAAGAGAGAGCATGCTCTATCATGTTCTAAAAGTAAAAAGCCTTCTTGTGTGTTTATGTGTGGGTAATTTACCATTCCATGAGCCAAGCCATCGAAACCGTCGTGCACCCCCAGCATCGTGTGGCCCTGGAGGAGCCCGGTCCTGACAGCAGCACGAACTGTAGCATTCATTCCGGCACACGGAGCTCCCACGTTCAATATGGCAATGTTGATATTACTCTGGCACATTCACAGATACATTTGACAGGACATATGTATTTTGCACTGGGACTTATTGGCAATGAGACAGTTAATGTACAATAACAGCAAGCTTCAACTTAGTTCCTGACCTTTGTGTCTGGGGGGTGCAGATGAGCCAGCATTTTGTAAGTGTTCCAGTTGTTCTCAAAGCTCCTGTTGTACAGAAATGTACAGGCATTAAAAACTCAACACAACACTTGAGGATTTCAAAAACATAATGCAAAAGTGCATTGCTCACTTTCCCCTGAGCTTCACCGCGTCTTCAAACCTCCCCTCACCCATGGCCGTGGTGACATCTTTAGTCTGATGTGACAGAGGGTCAAAAGACAAAAAGGAAACTGAGAATTGCATCAGAACTAAAAAAAAACGTATTGCCAGGGTTATTATAGTAAACTAAAAGTTAAACTAAAATGAAAACTAGAACGGTACTCGGAGAGTGCAGACCTCCGCCAAGGTGCCTGACTTTAAAAACAGATCACAGCTCAAAGCTGGCTGTACCGTGAGGTGGTCGGCTTGTTATTAACATGGTGTGTTTCTGTGTAACGTACCGGCGGATGCCTCTCTCATTATAACCTTGCTTCTTGCAGTCATGTTCATTTGTTCATTTTGTACAAACTGAACAAAGATTTGATTTGTTTTGCATATGGATCAGGTTTGACTCACCACTTGCACGCACTCCATGAGCGGCAGCCTGACGGCCATGTTCCCAGACAGGCTGACCACACATGCGGGAGTGTCTGGAGTCGCCTCCAGCAGAGCCATCACGGCCTCCACACCCATTCTGCTGCCCTGAATCAGGACAATCAAAAAGCAGGTACACTTGTGTTTAATAAGTTTAATTGTTGAATATGCATTAAAAATGTTTATATATGGGATCGTATTACCAGGATTCTGTCAAAGGCAGAGGGGGTTCCTCCTCTCTGCACGTGGCCCAAGATGGTGGTGCGGGTGTCAAAGCCTAGCTTCGTTGATACCAGCTGGACGGAGAGATCATGATTTTATTTCCCATATGAAGACCCTATACTGTATGTGTGCTGGTATATTGGAGTTCTGCCACGACTGACCTGTTTGACGTCGTCACATGTGATAGCTTTCCCGCTGCGGTCCATCGCTCCCTCTGCAACGATGATAATATTCAAACGGGAGCCGCGGCTTCTTTGCTGAGAGGGACAGAGAAAACTTTTAAGATCAACAAGCAAACTTAAAAAAAAAAGAAAAAAAAGAAGCTAGATTCAAATTAGTCATTGAAGACGTCAATGCAGGACAAGACATTTACATCTGTCAGTCTTCTGCACAGATGCTCCTCCCATTCCACATCTGGGGGCATCTCTGGAATGAACACCCAGTCAGCGCCGCAGGCCAGAGCCGTCACCAACGCCAGGTAACTGTAAAAAGAGTCATACGCTACGGTTCAGGTGTCTTTTGAAACTGAAAAGTAAGTATCCAAAGCTGATGTTTCATATCATAAATACGACTTTTGTCAAAAAATAAAAGGTACAGTGTGTAACATCTGGCGGCAACTAGCTGTTGTCATCTATGGTACAGCCTCACAGAGGTGCTAGCCTGTCTGTAAACTCTTTGTCTTTCTTACTTGAGATTTCAATGTAGTTGAGAGGGACATTTCACTATTTCATCCCTAGAAAACACATTTCTTTTGTATGTGTTGTATAACTAGCAGTTTAGCGACTGTATCAATTATTTTACAACCATAGATGAATGAACCCCGATGCTGCTCCTGCTCAGAAAACACACTCAGGCTGTTACTCACCCACAGTGCCGTCCCATTACCTCCAGGATGAAGGTCCTCTGGTGACTGCAGAACAACACATAGCATGTCAAGACTCTTAAAATGACACGCCTGGTCTGTCCGTTAAATAAATGCATGAATGGTTACATGCATACCTCTGTGCTGTGGTGGTGATGGCGTCCACTATCTCTATGATGCGGTGCAGGGCGGAGTCCGTGCCGATGGTCATGTCGGTGCCGCAGAAGTCGTTGTCAATGGAGCCCACCATGCCGACGATGTTGAGATGGGAGGAACCCTTGGCCTCGGCTGACGTGATCTTACCTGAGGCCACAGGTGACAACACTCTCAGATACCGTTCACTCTCAAAATTACCAACATGCCTGAACCAACAGTACCATATCATCAGCATAGAGGGGCAGATATGTGCAAAGAGATGTTTCATTTGAGATTGTGTTGCTTAGAACGGTTGGATTTTGGGCTCATGTCTCTCACCAGTTTTGACCAGGTCCGCCAGCAGCTCACTCCACTCTTTTCTGAACTGGTCGGCGCCCGTCAGACTGCCATCGCCACCGATCACACACAGGTTGGTGATGCCCAACTTGACCAAGTTACAGGCGGCTTTGGTGCGTCCCTCCTTGGTGCGGAAATCCTGACAGCGGGCACTTCCAATCACAGTCCCACCCTGTTGTTAGGCAAGGAGGAAGGGTTTCAGAAAGGGATGCAGATAAGCAGAAGGTGTAGGGTTATCTGAAACTTAAGCACTCATGTCTAACGTCATTAAGTCTTAAGATATCTAATGAACTGGCATTTAAATGACCATTTGACCTACAGAACTGCAGTAAAGGCTAAAGACTGGTTAGGGTTACACAGATCATCCATCCCATACAAGTTAAAAACAGAGTAGAGATGAAGATAAATATGATTTGCATCCTTGTGCTTGTTCTCACCAGCTGCAGCATCATTGACACACTCTCCCAAGTAGCAAGGCGGATATTGTCTCCTCCGTCCACCAGACCCTGGTAACCCTGTCAACAACAACAAAACATCACCGCACTGAACAGGAGTCATTTCTGGGAAGAAGCTTCAGGCTTGTTAATGATACAGACATATTTTTATTCTGCCATGTGCAGCTATTTCGGTCCAACAAGTGTTGTGTTAATTATATTGGGATTTGCGAATTATTTATAGGTACAGTTGATCTTGTGTGTTAGGTCGTGGAATAGTGCTGAAAACAATTAGTCGATTAAAAGCAAGTCTTCCACTGAGCAACAGACGCCTTTATGCTTTAGCTCTGATATAGACCAGGATTTACTGCCTACATATAGCCCAGTTTTAGGCCATATTTTAAAAACATCATTACGTATTTTAGAAATGCATAAATACCTGCACTGCACACCCCAGCGTTTACAGTATAACTGTTTCTTTTTTGTCATATAAACAGATTCTGTTCACTCATACCACAATGCAATGTTACGTTAAATGCATGTTTAATATACGTCTAAAAGGGTTAATGCTTTATGCACATTTTATTTTGAATGTTGAAATGTTCTATACTTAAAATTTAAAGACATCATTTTGAAAAACATATGTAACAATTGTAAAGCATGTTCAAATGAATTGAAAATTTGTGCTGACATTGTAATATATTAATCGTTTAAGTAATTTCTCATGCAAACATGGCAAACATTCGCTGGTTCCAGCTTCTCAGTTGTGAGCTTTTGTCACTTTTTTTCCAATTATATTGTTGTGAATTGAATAACTTTTGGGGTTTTGGATGGTTGGACAGACAGATTGAAGATATCACCTTGAGTTGTGGGAACTTGACGGTGAATGTTTTCACCAATTTGTTTGTATTTGTTTTGACCATTGTACGGATTAAATGATTCATCGAATAATCAAAACATAAAATCCAAAAGCAGTATTTACCTCATGGACGAAATACACCTTGGCTCCAGTGTAAATCCCCACTCGAACTGTGGCCCTCACAGCTGCATTCATACCTGTAGGCACAGTGAGTGTGTGTCCACGTTAGCCCTTATTATTATATGAGGACCTTGTGATAGCGCTCGCACACAGGTGGAAAGAATGATTGAATGGAATAATGCAATACTATTTTATTTGACTGTACTTTCATTGTTACAGTCAAATTGTCAGTGATGGTGGAAAGCTTGTATTGCAGGAAAGTGAAGTGGGCCTCTACCCGCACACTCAACACTCGGGGTCGCTTAAAGGACAAGATGTGGATAGATTTGCTTCAAAGGTGCCAGGAGCATCTCCACTTACAGCGTAAAGGAGGAGAGGAGAGAAAAGAAGCAAAGGACGGCCGTCTCACTTCACCTCACCACTTTACAAACACATGACAGAAAGGTCATGCCTCTAAAATTAGCCCCTATAACAGATAGTGTTAGAGAGCAAGAGGAGTAAAAAGAAGGAACAGAGCAAGAAACTTGGAATTGAGGATATAAAAATGAGTAAAAAGGTAAAGGTTGTAATGAGGATTATGTGTTTAGGAGAGTGAAAAAGAAGACGGGTGAGGGTTAGCAAGCTGTACAGTTTTGCATTTACACACTTGCCCCAAAGTCTTATGAAGTTCAGATGGGCAGAAAAACAGACAGATTGATAGCTTCATGGTTATGCGGGGTCACTGACACTTCCCAAAGGTCACAGTGGAGATATTCCTCATCACGTTAAAGGTCAGGGGAGAGGCCGTCTTACCTAGCAGCTTTCGGTGAAGGAATTCATGCTGCTGCCCTTCTCCATAAGTTGGCTCTATAAGATAGATAGCTGAGACAGCTCTGTTGTCATTAAAGTATTATCACTAATAAATGATGAGCTGTCAAATTTGATATAAAAGGGAGCAACATTCATGATTGAATATGAGGGGCTAGACGAAAGGCAAAAACATGTCATTTTTTTTTAAGGAAAATAAAGTCAAAATTGTCTGATTTCAGCTTCTTAAATGTGAATATTTTCTAGTTTCTTTACTCCTCTATGACAGTAAACTGAATATCTTTGATTTGAGGACGTCATCTTGGGCTTTGGGAACGTCATCTTGGGCTTTGGGAACACCGATCGACATTTTTCTGACATTTTATACAGTAGTCCAAACAAGGATTAATCGACAAAATAATCAACAATGAAAATAATTGTTAGTTGCAGCCCTAGTAGAGATTGTATAAAACTTAAACCTAGATATATCTAGGCTACAGTACCTATCTAAGACAACCAATGACTATTCAAGAGGCATCACAATTCTATATTTCTAGGTTTCTCACTCACTTTACATCTCAAATACTTCTTTATTAGTCATTAAACCCTGCGGTTGAGTCACTAAGTCATTGCTTCCCACTCACCAGGACCTCTCAAATACCTGCTGAGGCAAACAAACAGCAGACATGCTTTGGTACTCCACACTAACATGCCACCCTGGAAACCATTCACTTACCCTGGGCATCGCCTCCCGAGGTCAGCACGGCGATCGCCCGACCCTCTCCCATCTTGGTGGGGTCGGTGGAAGCCGGTTGTGCCATGGTCCTGGTCCTGGTCCTGGTCCTGGAACTGGAGCTGGAGCTGGAGCTGTCTGAGAGAAAGAGGCTTGAGCCTTGAGTGTAAAAATCCCTGCCACCTGCGGTGCTGTGTGGAGCACAAGGAGTCTCTCACCTCTAACTCAGCCTGCCGGTTGAGGGAAAGTAATACCAGTTGCAAAAGTGCACAGCTGATATCCTCTTGGCAGACAGCGAGACACACATAGTTGCACCAACGCATTTAGATGCACACACACGTACACAGTGCCTATTAAAAGTATTCAACGCCCCTCGTCTCCCACCCCCTTTGTCATTTTTCTAATTTTATTGTTTTATAACATTCAATCATATCAGTGGATATCATTAGGCTTGTTTAACACTCTTTAAAATCAATTTGAAACCTCACAAATACAAATATCTGGAATCAATCAAGTTCAAATATAAAACACTAAATAATAGATTAGAGGCTGTGAACATCTGGACAATTATTCTCATTTCAAGATGCATGGGGAATGTGAGTGAACGGCAGTTTTCAAGTTCTGCTACAAATTCTGCACGTGGACCACTGCCGCCATTAATATATCTGTTTTTAATCAATCCCTGTTATCTTATAAGCTTTACATTTGGGGACTTTGTCTTGCTTGAAAATGAATCTTCCTGGTTGAATTTCTCTTGCAGACTGCAGCAGGTTTTCCTCTTGGATTTCTATGACTTTTGCAACATTTCATTTCAAAAGGACATTTACAGTAAAGCTGCTGTACCATATATATTTTTATATGCGTACTCTGAGAGACACTTAGAGCCAGTTTCTCCTGACTGTAACCTTATTTCAGGTTGGTTTGAAATGTTTCTTTGTCTTCATTATGCAATCTTTGCAAGAAATAAGTAGCTGTTGACCTTTTAGATGAAGTTGTTAAAACACTCATAGCCTTTGTAGCACCATTTAGGGACACCAAATGGTGGTGTGTGTGTGTGTGTGTGTGTGTGTGTGTGTGTGTGTGTGTGTGTGTGTGCTGTACGTATGCATGTGTGGGGTGGGACACCTGTCTCCAATGGATCGATTTAGACATGTCATAGTGAAGGAGTTATTTATACAATTCATTTTATGTTTTATATCTACACTTCATTTAGTCCCATTTGCTTTATTTATAACATTAAAGTAGGTTTTCTGTTTGGTATCAAAAAGTTCTGTTAACATCCACTGTGATTCAGAGTTGTAGCTATCATATCTCAATTTACTGTATTTTACTACATCTGCTGTCATAGCAACTGCAGGTACAAATCAAACAAATGTACATGCGTTCTTTTGGCACCATTATTAATAACATTATAATGAGGTCTGAAGGTCTGAAAATGAGTTTTAGGTCTTCATCTACTAGGGGTGTAATGATCCATCGATCTGGATCGATTAATGGATTAATTGATCAATGATCGAATATCATCAGTGCAAAGTGAAAAAATGTATACATATCATCTTAAGATACACCTTTATTTTGAAATTCCCATGGTACGTCTGTGTTACCATTTCCGTTCCAGTGCAGCTCCTTCCTACAGAGCCCAGTATTAAAATTGTCAAATAATATTTTAGTTGCTTTTTTGTGAGTTGATATAAATGTAACTGATTGTGTTAAATAGTCATATGATATCATCTCATATTGATTGCAGGCCCCAGAATTGAATCTAATAGAGAGATCGTATCGAGGCAGACTTTGTGATATCAGCAAATATTGCATCTTTGTCCAAAGAAACGATATAACATCGCATCGTGATGAAACTTGTGATTTACACCCTTATCATCTACCACTGCCCTATTAGGGACTCTCTACATATTCAAACTGATATAGTGATAGTCCTTTAATTGCAGTCTAGCTTACCAGCATCCCCCGGTGGACCAGAGCTCGAGGTCGTCTTGCTTTCACATTCAGATGCTGGGAGGTCATCGCCACCTGAGGAGGGAGAGACATAACACATTACCCAGAATGTGATCCAGACTCAACTGTACTGTGTATATGAGTCTGTGTTGTACAGCTGATTCATCAGGTGTTATTATAGAAAACCTCCAAGGCAGCAGCTCACTCACATGATAGACCTTTTCTACAAAAGACAGCACGCTCGAGCATTACTCTTCTCTCATTTCAACATCCTCTATCTGCACGTGGCTGGTTAGTTTACTCCCAGTGGCCTTATCATGTCTTCTGCTATGAGCTGCAGCTGATAGGCTGAGAATGAATGTGTACTAGGGAAAAATATCACATAAATATATATTTTGCACATCTTCCTTCATTAAAACAAAGAAACAAATAGCCTCTGAATTCAGCAAGCCATGTACAGTATATCCAGTTCAATAAAGATTGATGTTTTATTTCTCGTTAGGAGGTCAAATTGGCACACAAACAAGACCTCTGGGTATTATTAATGGATGGCCGACCCCTCACAAGGCCTATAATTCACATGAACAATTGGACTTGTTTGTAATTTCTTAGTGTAAATAATTTCTGTATGGAGGGAAATTCAACCCCCACATGACACAACTGTCAGTTACTTTTTAATTGACTCCTCTTCTACTAGCAGACACGTTATATCGTGTTAGTCTGCTATTCCTGTCTGGAATTATGAATCAAGATAAGTAATTAGATACAGAAGCATGTACTACACTTACAAACCTACAAACACAAGAATCAATGAGATAACAGTGAGAGTGGGAGATGTGTGTGTGTGTGTGTATGTGTGTGTGTGCGTGTGTGCGTGTGTGTGTGTGTGTGTGTGTGTGTGTGTGTGTTGCAGGCCGGCTTACTGGAGTTGTCTTTAAATAGATACAAGATGTTTGGATGCAGACACAGTGCTGCTATCTATAACACACAGGAACCCCTCCCCTTTCTTACCGCCATTACTATGAAACTGCACAGTCATCCCTACAGCTGAACATGGCAAATATATATCAAATCCAAATTCAAATAAGCTTTATTGGCATGAATGTTCAGGTTACATTATTGCCAAAGCGAAATTACATATTAATGAATAATTACATTACACAAGAAATAATCACAAAATAATCACAATCACAATATACCAAATACATTTTAAATATACATTCTTTTACAGATGTAGTTAATTAGAAACTTGTAGCACCTCTTATTGTATGGCAACAGTCACATATTTTGCAGCTAATATTGCACATTGATTTTTCTCCCCACATAAGTACGGTATTTTCTGAGGATCGGGGAGATGGACGAACTCAGGACATATGTTATTTATTTTTTTCAAAGAAAACATCTCTCACATCCTTATATTTCTCACAGCACAGTAAGAAGTGAGATTCTGTCATATATATATATATATATATATATTTATATTTATATGACAATTTACCAAAAAAAAGACATGATAAAAGTTTCCACAAGCAATGCTCAGGCAAATGCAGTTTGTGGACTACAGGCCTCTATTACAATAACATTCAAATATAATAAGTGCACAGACTGAAAGTCACAAACACACAAACATCCACACTGACTGTGTTCGTACCTTTTTCTTTCTTTCTGAGCCAGAACAGCAGCCAGGCCAGCAGCAGTGTGACAGAGAGCAGCCACTGCTCTGAGAGGACACCCGGGAACCACCACATCCTCACAGCACCAACTCTCTCCTCCAGAAACCATCCTGCATCTGATCTGTATTAATAATAGCTTTGATATCACCACTTCATTGTGGAGTAATGATGACCATCATCGCTAAAGCATGGGCGGGTAATCAGATACAATCCACCACCAGTGTCCGTAATAATCAGTTGTGCTGTAACACAAGTAACACATTATTATATAATATTACAGTGTAATAAAGGGCAGTGTTGACAAAATAACAAAAACACCTTCAGATATTGGAGATTTTAGCTTAATGTGGCACATAACAAGCATTTTTCAACAACACATCTACACCTTATCCTCAATTATATATCACCATTATTATTATTACTATGGGAATAGTAGTATAACAAGTAGCAACATATATAACACTGTTTTTTGTACATTACTTATATCACTATATAACAATACTATATTGATATTATTGTGGTTTAATATTTTTATGTTATACAATAAAACATAGTTATACTGCACGTATAAACATTACATGCTTTGTTATAGTATAATGTATATAGTTTACACATCATAGCTGCCGGAGTTGAACTACTGGACTATAGTCAGATATTGTAATGTATATATATATTTTTTATTATTAGAAATCCCTTTTCTAATTTCTTTAATGTCTTTTCTCATTTTTTTTTTTCAAATAGTTCCTTATCTGTTTCATCTTGGTCCATCGCTGTAACAAGTGCATTTTCTGCCTCTGGGATCAATAAAGTATTATCTTATCTTATCTTATTATCTTATCTACACTTACACTTACACACCAAATACTGACAAAAACTACACTATACTGTATAATGACTGTGCAATATCATTATTACTACTCAGGTGTAATTCATACTGTGCAATATTTTCAGGTGGAATTTCATTTCATTCTCACTGTGCAATATCATTTTCCACTTGTGCAATTTTGTTAATAGTCTGTTTATTGTCAATACTGTATATACTGCTCCTATTTGTATACTTCCTTCTATTTAAATGGTTCATATTTTGTTACTCTTTGTTTAGCTCTTTTTTCTTTTACTGTGTTAGCTGATGCATCTTGTTTTTTGCACTATCCTCTTTCCTGCTGTACACTGCAAATTTCCCCACTGTGGGACTAATAGGAATATTTTATCTTATCTTATCTTATCTTAAAGAATTACTTCACCCTTAAAATGACCATTTGTATATCAAATACACCTTAATACATTTGTTACCTTGAGTTCTTGAAGACAACTTTGTCAACTAGTGCAGTATAGTCTTGTTTATGCTCACTACTTCCCAAACACGTGCATTTATTTGGGGCATTTCTCTTACTATTTAAATCACTACCGCCACTACCGTCTCATGTCTGCGCATGCGCGCTGCGAGTCCGGTAGGTTGTGGCGGAAGTGTTTTAAACTGTGATGATTTCGGCGAAAATACACGTGTTTGGGAAGAAGTGAGCATAAGACTGGATAAACGTGACTTAGATTACACTGCGTGAGTTGTATTAGAGTTTGTTAACGGATGTTTTGCTGTAGTTTTGCTGTTCTAAACTGCATTTACTTCAATTCATCAAGACTTTTCTCCGTTTTCGGATGTTTTCTTGTTCGACGGCATGCGATAAACAAAGGTGAGTAATGGATATACAAGTGGTCATTTTAAGGCTGAAGTATTCCAGTAAACTCCCATACAAAAATCCCATACATTTGAATCATCCCCTCTATGTACTAAAAAATAATAAATATATAATATAATAGTTATGTAATATAATATAAAAGGTAGCGTGAATATTCCTGTTTTTTTTTCATATTGCAGAAAAAAATAATATTGCAATGTCAGTTTTTTCCAACATCGTGCAGCCCTAATTTGTACCTTAGCAGGAATGTAGCACAGCATGGAAGTGAAATCAGCGATCTGTTTATTTTAATGTGAAAGTGCAATAAAAATATGTTGTTGCTGAAATCAATGAATAATCTTGATTAATAATCGCAATCTCAATGTTGATCAAAATAATCGTGATTATCATCTTGGCCATAATCGTGCAGCCCAAATATGTATATATATATATATATATATATATATATATTAGCTTCATAACTTCATATTAGCTTCATAATGGATGTATTGCAGCTATAGATCTGGCTAAACATGCAGTGAGTGGTCTGTATTATTCCGATATACACCACAAATGTTATATTTCAACTTCCTGTTAAAGTTATCCATGATGCTCTTTATTACAGGTGTGCCTCACAGGACTTTATGGAGAGAGAAATGTTATATTAAACTGACAAATTTAGTTGAAACATTTGGTGAACTTCATTACTGTATGTCTCCGGGTACACTGCACCTGACAGTAGCTTGTAAATGTAGCTGTGATATGAGGTAATATGGGGTCAATGTTATTTAAATCACTGCTGATTGACGTCGCAGCCACTCAGCAGACAGGCTGACAATGTGACCTTGACACTGGAGTGACTCTCATGCCGGAGCAGGTTGAGATTACAATAGTGAAGCACAGGCAGCCACAAACACACACACACACACACACACACACACACACACACACACACACAGACACACACACATATACACACAAACACACAAACCTAATTGTAGTCTTAACGCTAAAACCAAATCTTAACTCTCAAACCGGCCTTTGAAAAAGTAAGAAATGTCCTCACTTTTCAAAAATCTTCTCTACAGGTCTAAAGTTTAAATTGGTCTTCATAGAAATAGACATCGCTACAAGAGCACATAAAACACCCAAACAAGCACATGCATCATTACAGTTAAAAAGACTTTAAATACAATGATTCGCTATCGATGTGATTCATCAGCTCATGTCATCTGTGAAGGTCACATCTCTCCTTTAACACCACACTTTCCCCCACCAGCAAAACGACCTCTAAAGCAGATACATCACTGTGTACAAAAGGCAGCTTGTCATAAACACGCGTCTCCGGTGGTGTTTGTTTGTGCAGCATCTTTCCAATACTGTGCGCCCCCGATGGGTTGAGCGACGTGCAGCCCTCTCTTGAGGCGAACCCGATCAATAGCACCATTTCCAGGTAATCCCCCCTCCTGTCTTCCCGGACAGTATTAACACTCGCACAGCCTGTAATAAACCATACGGATCAATAACGACACCAGTTCAACACAAAACACTTCCACCTCACAGCTAATGCAGTGAAATGTGGACTAGATATTGTTACGATCTGACCCCTCAACGTCTCCAATTATGTGAAACATACAGTAATTAGATCATCCTGTGTGAAAGAGAATGGGATCGTTAGATAATGACTCTTGTATTATGGCAACACAGTTCTCAATGATTGCAAAATGGTTTTCTAAATGGGTACATGTAATTCAAATTTGCATAACGAAACTGCTCTGACATTTAGAAATATGAAGCTGCATATTCAACATTACAAAATCTTGTTCTTAAAACCTTCTACACGTCTTTCTTTCTTTCTTTCTTTCTTTCTTTCTTTCTTTCTCACACTCTCTCTTCTCTGCTTTTCTCTTTCAAACAACAATGTGTTGCAACTGTTCATCTATCAACGAATTAAATGTACTTGCCAAGTGTTGCTTGATTCCCCATTTATATGTTATTGCAACTTGGTAGAGAGTCACATTCTGTAGCTGCAACAGATAGTTGCGACTTAGTGTCTTGGTCTCTTTAACAAGCACATAATGGTCACACTGGGGCGTTCTTTGTCTAAGAGCTGAGTTAGTAATCAATTTGTCGATTGACAAAAAAATATGTCATCATTTTGATTCCCATTTTTCACTTTAAGTTTGCTTTTGGATTTTATGTTTGCTTGTTTGTTTACTTTTGTTGATTATTTGGGCTGTGTATTGGCAAGAATCTGGCGATACAATACGTATCATGATAAAGGGGTAACGATTCAATATATTGCGATAATAATATTAAATTTAATTTTTAGGAAAAAGGTCATTGTAAAACCAGAAATAAACACTGCATACAAAAAAACAGCATGGTTTATACCCCAAAATGCATGTGATTATCATAAAGTGTGCATGTCTGTAAAAGGGAGACTCGTGGGTACCCATAGAACCCATTTTCATTCACATATCTTGAGGTCAGAGGTCAAGAGACCCCTTTGAAAATGGCCATGCCAGTTTTTCCTTGGCAAAATGTAACATAATTTTGGAGCGTTATTTATCCTCGACAAGCTAGTATGACATGGTTGGTACCAATAATGGATTCCTCAGGTTTTCTAGTTTCATATGATGTAACGTCACTATAAGCTCCTAGGTGTTTGTTTTTTTATCTCACTTTCACAACTTCTTCTTTTCTTTTGTTGTTTTTATTTCTGTTGACTTATTTTATTGTGCGAACAAATACATCTCAGTTCAAGAAAAGAAATCTCTGGATCCAGCTATTCAAATATGAATATTTACTGTCTTCTGTGTCAGTAAAGTGAATTCCTTCAAACAAGTAGAGTAGAAGCGCTGCTGGGTCTTTGTGGTAAATCACATACAGGTGCTCTTTGGATCCTTCAGGTGTATTGTCCTTATTCAGTCTTGTGAAGGGCTCATTGCAAGGGTGGAATATGGTCTCAAAAAAGTACAAAATGCAAATCTCTTTCAGAAGATAATCCAAGGCACACTGTAGAGTTTGAACAAAATTAAAATGCCTTTATTTTACATGGCAATAATTGTTTAAAATGATCAACACGTTGCAACCGACATAGGTCTTCATCAGACGCATTTTGCACTTTATTGAGATCATATTCCACCCATGCAATGAGCCCATCACAAGGTTGAATAACCTTCAAAAGTAATCCATAGTGAAAATAATAATTAGTTGTATATGGTGAACTATAACAAAGCAAAAATGTAAAAAAAATATTTATAAACAATTAATAATATTAGCGAACACACTGAAATATAGAATAAAATTGTACCACTGGAAACAGTCGTGAGTTACAGTCATGAAATCAAAGTTTTGGCTGAAGATCTCAGTTTAAAATATCAAAAGAAATATTAACACTACAAAGATGCATAGTTTGCAAACAAGTCTGTTCTTGGCATTGCTCGCATGGAATTAAAACTAATGTTAAAAAGTAATGAAAGAGTAATTTTAATGTCAATACTTTGCAGTACAGATTGTGTTGAAGCTGAACCTTCAGCCAACAGGTGGCAGCAGCATCTGATCTTTCCCATCTCTCCGTGTTTATCAGGGTTGGAGAAGCACATGCAAAAGCCTCGGCCTAATAAATCATGCACTGAAAGTGTCAGTGCAAATTTTGTTAGATTTTATTGCAGTTTAATCATCTCAATGAATGTTTTAATAGGCTGATATTTCAGAGAGCGAATGGCAATGCGGTGATAAATTGTGTGGGGTGAGCTGCCCCCCCCCCCCCGGCCGCCTTACCTCTCCCCCCTCTCTCGCTGCAGAGAATCACTAATGTAGACCTGCATAGCTATTTGTCCACTTATTGGTGCAGGGGAGTCTTGTGTTATATAATTAGATTATTCATATTCATTTTAGAACAAACAGACTAATCTGTAATTGGCCAGAAAGGCAATAAGTGCTGCTTTTTCTCACCGATAAGCTCCAACTTGTCCCTTTTTTTCTTATTTCAATTCTGCATTTTGGTATTGTTTTGCTGTCCTCCTCTCTCTTCTAAAGGCCTTTTATGAATTCATCAGGTTGGACCGGCCGTGCTCCAACTTACACACAGGCCTCCCACACCATTTAACATGTCTTTACCCCTCCTCCTCTCTCTGAGGATTGCTCTATTTCTCCATTTGTCACCCCTCTATCCCTATTTCCCAGTATGTACATATCTTAATCGGCCCATTTTCCTCCTCCTCCTCTTATTTCATTCCCTTTTTTTCCCCTAGTTCTTCCTTTGACCTTCAGACCCCTGGATTCATCACTCTTCCCCCAATTTCTGTATTTCCTCCCTGTTTTCCTGACCATAAAGGTGGTAATGGAATGCAAAAATCAACATGTCCGTGACATTTTGGGCACCAATCCCCCACCCCCCTCCTTCAGGCTTTGTGTCATATTTACTGTTGTCCTCTGCCAGCGTGGATGTATGATGTGTGGTATGACTCTTCTAATAAGGACACGGATGAGAGAATGGAGGAGGCTGGGGGCTGTAATTAAAGACCGAAGGGTCTCTGTGAATAAGTAGGGATGGAGGGGAGGTAAAACGGTGGCTATCTGCTGCTGGAACAATAAATCAACCTGCCCCTTTAGCCGCCCTCAACACAATATCACGACACACCATTCAGCCCCCCCTCTTCGCAAAAGCAATTCCGTCATGTCTTGTTAGCTCATTCGTCTTCATCAGCACCAGTGGGAGGTTCAGACCCCCCCCAACTCACCTCAAGCCGCACCCCCCCTCCCAATGCCAGGCGCCATTGATCAAAGCAGAACCAGCATGGGCATGGGTGTCATATCACACACACACACACACATATACACACACAAACAGTGCCGTGCAACAGCTGAAGTGGCGACAACAGTTAAACTAATCTTAGCTTGGCCGTGCAGATCCGGGTCGCACAGTAATGTTATTAATGAACGCATGGTTAACACACACAGCGCGCTAATGACATTCAGGGCCAATTAAGGGATGACTAATTAATGAGACATTTCCTATAAGGCTTATTGATATGTTAATTTGCAGTCATATAAATCACAGTCTTAATTGTGCTGCCTTCAGATAATAAGATTTTCATTACACATAATGATGAATTGTTGAGCCGGCTGAGTGCTTGATTCTCCGAGAAATATTGTTTTTTATTGTTTTGTTTTTTTAGGAAACGGAGCAATGCTATTGAAAACACTTGTACAACTTTTCTTTTTTTTTTTTTTTTTTAAATCTGGGGATAGATATACATACATTATGATTTTAGTTGTTTTGTGTGTTTTATTATTTATGCAAATAAATAAACCAAACAGAGCTCTTCTGCAACTCCCTTCCCATTTATTCACACCTGGGTGGTTCCCAGTGTGAACGGCATGTTTCTGCTGCTGGGTTTCGGTGTTTTGGTTCAAGTGCACCTCCACAGAAGCTGTCAAGAGAGCGGAGGGCACCATCCTTCCCATCCTCATTTTCCCAGATCATCCAGGGACTCAAACTGGGAACTGTAGCATTACATGTTTGCATCTTTAACCTCGACAGCTTCCCTAAAGCCACAGGTTTAATGTGAGGAATGTGAGATTGAGGGTGACAGCTGTGTTTTAGTAATGTCTGCAGCATACTTGTGATACAAACAGTACCACCATCCTAACAGCCTTTATAAGATTTAATTTGTGAGAACATTTTTTAGATATTTTTAACAGGGCATTACCATAAAATGAGGTCAGATTTAATACAAGTAGCTACCACTTGGAGCTCATAGAAACATAAGAATTTAGATATTATGAATGTTTTTTAGATTAAAAATTTAGGCTAAAGGCAAGACAAGGAATTTACCAGTGGTGAGATGTAACTAAGTACATTTACTCAAATACTGTACTTTAAGGAACAGTGTGTAGGATCTGACGGTATCTAGCGGTGAGGGAGACTCGTGGGTACCCATAGACCTCCTTCTTGACAAGCCAGTATGACATGGTTGATACTAATGGATTCTTAGGTTTTCTAGTTTCATATGATGCCAGTTTATTCACTCTATCTTTAAAAATATATATATTTTATATCACCCCGTCTCTCAAAATGTACTTTTACTACTTCTTTCTGCATTTTGACTTTATACGTCAAGGGCATCTTTTCTACTGGTTTTATTTATAGAGAGACATAATGTTCATGCTGAGTGTAGTTTGAATGCTGAATTTGAATCCAATCTACATTTTTTAAACTGTGATGCTCTAGCGGAGAAATACTGTAATAAGGTTGGGATTTTCTTTTCCTGCCTTACACGACAGGGTCACACAGTTCAGCCATTAATTCGTCCACACTGTTGCAGAATATGGCTTGCGTTCCATCCTGGCTGCCATAAATAGAGGGGTTTGATCTGAATGCCGTGTCATTAGTGGTTTTGGTGGCAATGGAGAATAATAATGCCGATAAACAATGGATGTGTCTGCTCCCACACAACAAAGAGAGGCGAGCTGAGAAATCCTCGCTGCTCTGCTCTTTTGCCACCGGCTACGAAACATTCAAACGTCTGGAAATGTTTGCCTGACTTGATTACACAACACAGGAGGCATGTTTAAATGAGCTGAATCTCACCTGACTGACTATAATGACTGTTCAGTCATTAGGATGTTAATCAAACAAGCCTAATTCAGCTGAGTAGATCTTTTACATCAGATTGTTTTTATAATGAACATGTATAAGCAATGAAAATATGGCTACAACTAACGATTATTTTCATTGTTGATTAATCTGTTGATTATTTTCTCTATTGATTAGTTGTTTGGTCTATAAAATGGTGAAAATCAGTGTTTCCCAAAGCCCAAGATTACGTCCTCAAATGTCTTGTTTTGTCCACAACTCATATTCAGTTTACTGTCATAGAGGACCAAAGAAACCAGAAAATATTCACATTTAAGAAGCTGGAATCAGAGAATTTAGTCTTTTTTTCTACCTGCAGTAGGAAGTATGTTTTTGGCATCATTGGGCAAAAATTCCATAATCACCTTTCAGCATATTGTAATTCAAGTGTTCTGAAAGATAACTAGACTTCTGCACCTCCTCATGGCTCTGTTTGCAGGCTTTAAAAAATGTAGCCTGTGATGCGAGACTTTGGCCAATCATAGGATATTTCAGAGAGAGAGAGTGTTCCTATTGGCTGTTCATTCAACGGAGGCAGCTGTCAATCACTCCCAAACTCCGATCAAACGGTCAAACTAGGCAGTGCTGATCAAATATGTATCAATAGTCTGTTACGTTAATGTCTATTTCTGGCATAAAATGTTTCCAGAAACATCTTGTAGTGTACTGTTTAGCTGTAAAATGAGAAGGTTTGCTCCGGCTGGTGGGCGGTGCTTGGTATTTCTTCAACAGATCTCAACATGGCTGCTGAGTCACTAACTTTCTAATTTTACAGCTAAACAGTACACTACAAGATGTTTCTGAAAACATTTGAGGAGAGAAATAGGCATTACAGTAACAGAATATTGATTCATATTTGATCAGCGCTGCCTAGTTTGATCGTTTGATCGGAGTTTGCAAGTGATTGACAGCTGCTCAGAGACGGCAGACTCCAGATCAGCTCTGATTGGTTGTTTTCCTCCGGTCTGTGAAATCTTGCAGATGCCATTAGGAACACCAGAGGACACAAAGGCACATGATTTTTTTTACAGATTACCTGTCTCATGCACTACTGTCAGGATATAGTGAGTTTTTTTAATCATATTTGCTCCATTTCTACCCACTGCTGCTTAAAATGATTAGCAAAATAGTTGGCGATTCATGTAACAGTGGTAAAAGAGGCTGAATCCCTAACCCAAAAATGAGCCCCAGTATCATCACTTTTATCATTTTTAAGTTGAATGGCAGATGATATTAAAGAAGCATATTATTGATGAATGCAAACACGCGCACAAACATAGCGACTGTCTATCAATGCTTCACCCTGTCACAACGCAGCCCAGACTATTGATTGACAGCTGTCAATCCGGCTGATGAGAGCTGACTGAGGGGGTCAGTCGTGGTACCAGGGGGCCGCCTCTGTCGTCAGAGAGGGGGATGGAAAATAGACAAGGTCTGCCATGGTCCACTGGGCTCTCCTCTGCCCCACCCCGGAGGGACGGGCTGGTCAGCGAAACACACAGAGAAACAGAATGAGAGAGAATAAGAAGCCCCCTGGGTTAGTACATGTTCGACAAGACACCGCCTCGTTTGACTCCGTGACAGCTATAGATATGCATGAACGTAGACACATGACACATGCACTCGTTTCAGGAGCGTGGTATAAGAAAACCAAAATATCTGTCTGTCCATTAGTCTGGTGGATAAAAGATGGAGAAGGGGAAGAAGATGATAGGAAGTGACAAATACATTAAGTAATAAGTTAGGAGGAGAATTCACGTCACGTCCCTGCTCTTGCCAGCCGGATACAAACGAGTAAAAGAAAGGGAGAGAAATGAAAGGAGACATGAGAGCAAAGCTAAATGGCTGGAGGAAGGCATACAAGTGTGCTTTTTTTTCTGAATAAGACTGTATATTTTGGTCACCGTCTCTGCGGAGGCGAGAGGAAGAGACGAGAGGAGAGAGGGTTTATAAAGCAGCGGGAGAAAGTGTCAAAAACAGACAGCTACATAGACAAAAGCAGGATGCTGAAAGTATTCACCTTTTTAAGGGTAAGGAGGGGGAAAAAGCAGACAGACAGAGAAAAGAGTGCTGGTGTTGACTTAGGCTATTAACAGTCGGCCGGTACGCTGAAAGACTCAGAGGAGAAATGGAAGGATCAGGCTGTATTCACAATGAAGATGGAGAGGGACAAAGAGGAGCTGGTGTGCAAAGAGAGGTGAGGAAATGTAATGGAGGAGAGCTAGCCAAGCTGTCAGAGGTCTTTGGTCCGTGCTAACCAAACCCTCCAACATGGCTGCTGGTCACGCACACACAGGGATACACACAGATTCATTCCTCTTGCAGACTGTCTGATCCTTCCTCCTCAGGGAGGTGTTAGTCTGGAGGAATCTGAGGGGCTTCATTTGGACACCAAAGTGAGGGGAGTAATAATTCTCTCTCTCTCCCCTCCTGACCACTCAACATATAGACACACCCTCCCAGCCAAAACACACACACACACACACACACACACACACACACACACACACACACACACACACACACACACACACACCACAGAGGCAGAGGTGACTGTTACATTCAATACAGCAAAGGTGATGTGTAGCAATGAGTGTTGTTATCACGGTGGTCAGCTCTCATAACAGATCCAGCCCAAATCCCTCCGCTCTCCACAGTAACCCAGAGTTGACGAACAACCATCCTGCCATGAGGAGGAGGGCTGCTCAAAAGGACAACATTAGAGGTCAGTTACAAACAGGCTTAAAAATAATACATATATGTATTGATGACAAACCAATCCGACATCAAAGAACTAGC